>NW_027139612.1:5137500-5737500 GCF_035084215.1 Heptranchias perlo | reverse complement strand
TTGCTGGGTAAATGCAATGCTCCCTGGCCAGTGCTGATTCACTGATAGTTTACTGGGTAAAGGCCCTGATCCCTGGTCTGTGCTAATTCACTGATAGTTTACTGGGTAAAGGCCCTGATCCCTGGTCTGTGCTGATTCACTGATAGTTTACTGGGTAAAGGCCCTAATCCCCGGTCTGTGCTGATTATCTGACAGTTTACTGGGTAAAGGCCCTGATCCCTGGTCTGTGTTGATTCTCCGATAGTTTACTGTGTAAAGGCCCTGATCCCAGGTCTGTGCTGATTCTCTGATAGTTTACTGGGTAAAGGCCCTTATCCCCGGTCTGTGCTGATTATCTGACAGTTTACTGGGAAAAAGGCCATGAACCCTGGTCTGTGTTGATTCTCCGATAGTTTACTGGGTAAAGGCCCTGATCCCTGGTCTGTGCTGATTCACTGATAGTTTACTGGGTAAAGGCCCTGATCCCTGGTCTGTGCTGATTCACTGATAGTTTACTGGGTGAAGTCCCTGAACACTCGTCAGTGCTGATTCACTGATAGTTTACTGGGGAAAGGCCCTGATCCCGGGTCTGTGATGATTCACTGATAGTTTACTGGGTAAAGGCCCTGATCCCGGGTCTGTGCTGATTCACTGATAGTTCACTGGGTCAAGGTACTGACACCTGATCTGTGCTGATTTTCTGATAGTTTACTGGGTAAAGGCCCTGATCCCTGGTCTGTGCTGATTCACTGATAGTTTACTGGGTAAAGGCCCTGATCCCTGGTCTGTGCTGATTCACTGATAGATTACTGGGTAAAGGCCCTGAACCCCGGTCTGTGCTGATTCTCTGATAGTTTACTGTGTCAAGGCTCTGATCCCTGGTCTGTGCTGATTCACTGATCGTTTACTCGGTAAAGGCCCTGATCCCTGCTCTGTGCTGATTCAATGATAGTTTACTGGGGAAAGGCCCTGATCCCGCGTCTGTGATGATTCACTGATAGTTTACTGGGTAAAGGCACTGATCCCTGGTCTGTGCTGATTCACTGATAGTTTAATGGGTAAAGGCCCTGATCCCCGGTCTGTGCTGATTCTCTGATAGTTTACTGGGTAAAGGCCCTGATCCCCGGTCTGTGCTGATTCACTGATAGTTTACTGGGTAAAGGCCCTTATCCCCGGTCTGTGCTGATTATCTGACAGTTTACTGGGTGAAGGCCCTGATCCCTGGTCTTTGCTGATTCTCTGATAGTTTACTGGGTAAAGGCCCTGATCCCTGGTCTGTGCTGATTCACTGATAGTTTACTGGGTAAAGGCCCTGATCCCGCGTCTGTGATGATTCACTGATATTTTACTGGGTAAAGGCACTGATCCCTGGTCTGTGCTGATTCTCTGATAGTTTACTGGGTAAAGGCCCTGATCCCGGGTCTGTGATGATTCACTGATAGTTCACTGGGTAAAGGCCCTGATCCCTGGTCTGTGCTGATTCTCTGATAGTTTACTGGGTAAAGGCCCTGATCCCGGGTCTGTGATGATTCACTGATAGTACACTGGGTAAAGGCCCTGATCCCTGGTCTGTGCTGATTCTCTGATAGTTCACTGGGTAAAGGCCCTGATCCCTGGTCTGTGCTGATTCTCTGATAGTTTACTGGGTAAAGGACCTGATCCCCAGCCTGTGCTGATTCTCTGATAGTTTACTGGGTAAAGACACTGATCCCTGGTCTGTGCTAATTCTCTGATAGTTTACTTGGGAAAGACACTGATCCCTGGTCTGTGCTGATTCTCTGACAGTTTACTGGGTAAAGGCCCTGATCGCTGGTCTGTGCTGATTCACTGATAGTTTACTGGGTAAAGGCCCTGATCGCTGGTCTGTGCTGATTCTCTGATAGTTTACTGGGTAAAGGACCTGATCCCCGGCCTGTGCTGATTCTCTGATAGTTTACTGTGTAAAGGCCCTGATCCCTGGTCTGTGCTGATTCTCTGATAGTTTACTTGGTAAAGACACTGATCCCTGGTCTGTGGTGATTCTCTGATAGTTTACTGGGTAAAGGCCCTGATCCCTGGTCTGTGCTGATTCTCTGATTGTTTACTGGATAAAGGCCCTGATCGCTGGTCTGTGCTGATTCTCTGATAGTTTACTGGGTAAAGGCCCTGATCCCTGGTCCGTGCTGATTCTCTGATAGTTTACTGGGTAAAGGCCCTGATCCCTGGTCTGTGCTGATTATCTGCAAGTTCACTGGGTAAAGGCCCTGATCCCTGGTCTGTGCTGATTCTCTGATAGTTCACTGGGTAAAGGCCCTGATCCCTGGTCTGTGCTGATTCTCTGATAGTTTACTGGGTAAAGGACCTGATCCCCAGCCTGTGCTGATTCTCTGATAGTTTACTGGGTAAAGACACTGATCCCTGGTCTGTGCTAATTCTCTGATAGTTTACTTGGTAAAGACACTGATCCCTGGTCTGTGCTGATTCTCTGACAGTTCACTGGGTAAAGGCCCTGATCGCTGGTCTGTGCTGATTCTCTGATAGTTTACTGGGTAAAGGCCCTGATCGCTGGTCTGTGCTGATTCTCTGATAGTTTACTGGGGAAAGGACCTGATCCCCGGCCTGTGCTGATTCTCTGATAGTTTACTGTGTAAAGGCCCTGATCCCTGGTCTGTGCTGATTCTCTGATAGTTTACTTGGTAAAGACACTGATCCCTGGTCTGTGGTGATTCTCTGATAGTTTACTGGGTAAAGGCCCTGATCCCTGGTCTGTGCTGATTCTCTGATTGTTTACTGGATAAAGGCCCTGATCGCTGGTCTGTGCTGATTCTCTGATAGTTTACTGGGTAAAGGCCCTGATCCCTGGTCCGTGCTGATTCTCTGATAGTTTAATGGGTAAAGGCCCTGATCCCTGGTCTGTGCTGATTATCTGCAAGTTTACTGGTTAAAGGCCCTGATCCCTGGTCTGTGCTGATTCACTGATAGTTTACTGCGTAAAGGCCCTGATCCCTGGTCTGTGCTGATTATCTGATAGTTTACTGGGTAAAGGCCCTGATCCCCGGTCTGTGCTGATTCACTGATAGTTTGCTGGGTAAAGGCCCTGATCCCTGGTCTGTGCTGATTATCTGCAAGTTTCCTGGGTAAAGGCCCTGATCCCTGGTCTGTGCTGATTCTCTGATAGTTTACTGGGTAAAGGCCCTGATCCCGGGTCTGTGATGATTCACTGATAGTTCACTGGGTAAAGGCCCTGATCCCTGGTCTGTGCTGATTCTCTGATAGTTTACTGGGTGAAGGCCCTGATCCCGGGTCTGTGATGATTCACTGATAGTTCACTGGGGAAAGGCCCTGATCCCTGGTCTGTGCTGATTCTCTGATAGTTTACTGGGTAAAGGACCTGATCCCCGGCCTGTGCTGATTCTCTGATAGTTTACTGGGTAAAGACACTGATCCCTGGTCTGTGCTGATTCTCTGATTGTTTACTTGGTAAAGACACTGATCCCTGGTCTGTGCTGATTCTCTGACAGTTTACTGGGTAAAGGCCCTGATCGCTGGTCTGTGCTGATTCTCTGATAGTTTACTGGGTAAAGGCCCTGATCGCTGGTCTGTGCTGATTCTCTGATTGTTTACTGGATAAAGGCCCTGATCGCTGGTCTGTGCTGATTCTCTGATAGTTTACTGGGTAAAGGCCCTGATCCCTGGTCCGTGCTGATTCTCTGATAGTTTACTGGGTAAAGGCCCTGATCCCTGGTCTGTGCTGATTATCTGCAAGTTTACTGGTTAAAGGCCCTGATCCCTGGTCTGTGTTGATTCTCCGATAGTTTACTGCGTAAAGGCCCTGATCCCTGGTCTGTGCTGATTATCTGATAGTTTATTGGGTAAAGGCCCTGATCCCCGGTCTGTGCTGATTCACTGATATTTTGCTGGGTAAAGGCCCTGATCCCTGGTCTGTGCTGATGATCTGCAAGTTTGCTGGGTAAAGGCCCTGATCCCTGGTCTGTGCTGATTATCTGCAAGTTTACTGGGTAAAGGCCCTGATCCCTGGTCTGTGCTGATTCTCTGATAGTTTACTGGGGAAAGGCCCTGGTCCCTGGTCTGTGCTGATTCACTGATAGTTTACTGGGTGAAGGCCCTGATCACTGGTCTGTGCTGATTCACTGATAGTTTACTGGATAAAGACCCTGATCCCTGGTCTGTGCTGATTCACTGAAAGTTTACTGTGTGAAGGCCCTGATCACTGGTCTGTGCTGATTCACTGTTAGTTTACTGGGTAAAGGCCCTGACCCGTGATCTGTGCTGATTTTCTGATAGTTGACTGGGTAAAGGCCCTGATCCCTGGTCTGTGCTGATTCACTGATAGTTTACTGGGTAAAGGCCCTAATCCCCGGTCTGTGCTGATTATCTGACAGTTTACTGGGTAAAGGCCCTGATCCCTGGTCTGTGTTGATTCTCCGATAGTTTCCTGGGTAAAGGCCCTGATCGCTGGTCTGTGCTGATTCTCTGATAGTTTACTGGGTAAAGGCCCTTATCCCCGGTCTGTGCTGATTATCTGACAGTTTACTGGGTAAAGGACCTGCACCCTGGTCTGTGTTGATTCTCCGATAGTTTACTGGGTAAAGGCCCTGATCCCTGGTCTGTGCTGATTCACTGATAGTTTACTGGGTGAAGGCCCTGATCACTGGTCTGTGCTGATTCACTAATAGTTTACTGGGGAAAGGCCCTGATCCCGGGTCTGTGATGATTCACTGATAGTTGACTGGGTAAAGGCCCTGATCCCGGGTCTGTGCTAATTCACTGATAGTTCACTGGGTCAAGGTACTGACCCCTGATCTGTGCTGATTTTCTGATAGTTTACTCGGTAAAGGCCATGATCCCCGGTCTGTGCTGATTCACTGATAGTTTACTGGGAAAAGGCCCTGATCCCCGGTCTCTGCTGATTCACTGATAGAATACTGTGAAAAGGCCCTGATCCCTGGTCTGTTCTGATTCACCAATAGTTTAATGTGTAAAGGCCCTGATCCCTGGTCTGTGCTGATTCACTGATAGTTTAATGTGTAAAGGCCCTGATCCCTGGTCTGTGCTGATTCACTGATAGTTTACTGGGTAAAGGCCCTGATCCATGGTCTGTGCTGATTCACTGATAGTTTACTGGGTAAAGGCCCTGATCCCCGGTCTGTGCTGATTCACTGATAGTTTCCTGGGTAAAGGCCCTGAACCCCGGTCTGTGCTGATTCTCTGATAGTTTACTGGGTAAAGGCCCTGATCCCCGGTCTGTGCTGATTCACTGATCGTTTACTCGGTCAAGGCCCTGATCCCTGTTCTGTGCTGATTCTCTGATAGTTTACTGGGTAAAGGCCATGATCCCTGGTCTGTGCTGATTCACTGATCGTTTACTGGGTAAAAGCCATGATACCTGGTCTGTGCTGATTCACTGATAGTTTACTGGGTAAAGGCCATGATCCCTGGTCTGTGCTGATTCTCTGATAGTTTATTGGGTAAAGGCCCTGAACCCCGGTCTGTGCTGATTCTCTGATAGTTTACTGTGTCAAGGCTCTGATCCCTGGTCTGTGCTGATTCACTGATCGTTTACTCGGTAAAGGCCCTGATCCCTGCTCTGTGCTGATTCACTGATAGGTTAGTGGGTAAACGCCCTGATCCCTGGTCTGTGCTGATTCACTGATGGTTTACTGGGTAAAGGCCCTGATCCGTGGTCTGTGCTGATTATCTGATAGTTTACTGGGTAAAGGCCCTGATCCCTGGTCTGTGCTGATTCTCTGATAATTTACTGGGTAAAGGCCCTGATCCCCGGTCTGTGCTGATTCTCTGATAGTTTCCTGGGTAAAGGCCCTGATCCCCGGTCTGTGCTGATTATCTGATAGTTTACTGGGTAAAGGCCCTGATCCCTGGTCTGTGCTGATTCTCTGATAATTTAGTGGATAAAGGCCCTGATCCCCGTTCTGTGCTGATTCACTGATAGTTTACTGGGTAAAGACCCTGATCCCTGCTCAGTGCTGATTCACTGATAGTTTACTGGGTAAAGGCCCTGATCCCCGTTCTGTGCTGATTCACTGATAGTTTACTGGGTAAAGGCCCTGATCCCTGGTCTGTGCTGATTCTCTGATAGTTTACTGGGTGAAGGCTCTGATCCCTGGTCTGTGCCGATTCTCTGATAGTTTACTGGGTAAAGGCCCTGATCCCTGTTCTGAACTGATTCTATGATTATTTCCCCAATTGTACAATTTTAAAGTGATTGCAGGAGCTGAGACACCTTGGTGTGTCTGTGCAAAGATGTTTGAAGCTGGCACCTGTTAAAAAGCATCAGGGATCCTGGTCTCGTTTAAAAGTGACGTTGAATGCAAAAGCAAGGTCGTTATGCTATCGTTTAGGAAACACTGGTTATTCCTCAGCTGGAGTATTGCGTTCAATTTTGGGCATTGTACTTTAGGAAGGTTGCCAAGGTCTTGGAGAGGCTGCAGAATATATTTACTTGGATGGTACCAGGGATGAGGGACTTCATTTATGTGGAGAGACGGGACAAGCTAAGGTGGTTCTCCTTAGACCAGAGAAGGTTAAGGGGAGATTTGATCGAGGTGTTCAAAATCATTAATGTTATGATAGAGTAAAGAAGAAGGATCTGTTTCCAGTTGCAGACGGGTCGGTAACCAAAGGACACAGTTTTAAGGTAATTGGCAGAAGAACCAAAGGCGACATGAGGAAATATTTTTTAAGCAGCGAGTTGTGATGATCTGGAATTCACTGCCTGAAAGGACGTTGGAAGCAGATTCAATAATAACTTTCAAAGGTGATTGGATAAATACTTGAAGGGAAAACGTTTACAGGGCTATCCTTGAAAGATCCATCCAATTGGAATCATCAAACCTTGCAGCACAGAAGGAGGGCGTTCGACCCATCGTGCTTGTGCTGGCTCTTTGAAAGAGCTATCCAATTAGTCCCACTCCACCACTCCCACCCCTCTTTCCCCATCGCCCTGAAAATTATTCAAATTTAACTCGATATCCAGTTCCCTACGGAAAGTTACCATTGAATCTGAATCCACCACCTCTTTCAAGCAATGCATTCCAGATCATAACATCTCCATGTGTAAAAATAAATTCTCCTCATTTCCCCGCTGGTTCCTTTGCCAATTACTTAAAGCTGTGTCATTTGGTTACCTACCCTCCTGAGAGGTGAAATGTTTCTCTTTATTTACAATGTCAATGCCCCTCAAAATTTTTGAACTCCTCTATTAAATCTCCGCATAACCTTTGCTTCTCGAAGGAGAATAATCCCAGCTTCACAAACCTCTCTCCATAACTGAAGTCCCTCATTCCAGGTATCAATCCGGCAAATCTCCTCTGCACCTTCTCCAAAGCCTTGATATTCTTCCTAAAGTTTGGGCACACTATTCAACCTGAGGACGAACCAGTGATTTATAAAAGTTTAACCATAAGAACATAGGAATTAAGAGCAGGAGTAGGCCATTCGGCCCCTCGAGCCTGCTCTGCCATTTGATAAGATCATGGCTGATCTGATTGTGACCTCAATCCTACTTTCCCGTCTACCCACTAAAAGCTTTGACTCCCTTGTTAATCAGGAATCTATCTAACTCAGCCTTAAAAATATTCACTGACCCGGCCTCCACCACTCTCTGGGGAAGGGAGTTCCGCAGACTCACGACCCTCTGAGAGAAAAAAAAATCTCCTCATTTCCGTCTTGAACAGGGGACCATTTATTTTTAAACTGTGGCCCTCAGTTCTAGTCTCGCCCACAAGGGGAAACATAATCTCAGCATCTGCCCCTTCAAGTCCCATCGGGATCTTACATGTTTCAATAAGATCACCTCTCATTCTTCTAAACTCCAGTGTATACAGGCCCAACTTGTCCAGCCTTTCCTCAGAAGATAACCCCCTCATCCCAGGAATCAGTCGAATGAACCTTCTCTGAACCACCTCCAAAGCATTTATGTCCTTTCCTCAATAAGGAGACCAAAACTGCACACAGTATTCTCGATGTGGTCTCACCAATGCCCTGTACAACTGTAGCAAAACATCTAAACTTTTATATTCCATTCCCCTTGCAATAAATGACAACATTAAACTTGCTTTCCTAATCAATTATGTGCCTGCAGTCAAACCTTTTTGATTGCTGTACTAGGACACCCAAATCCCTCTGTACCCCAGAATTCTGTCATCTTTCTTCATTTAAGAAATGTACTGCTTTTCTATTCCTCCTGCCAAATTGGACAAGTTTACATTTTCCCGTATTATACTCCATCTGCCAAATGCCAAATTTTTGCCCAGTCACTTAACCTATCTATATCCCTTTGCAGTCTCCTCTTCACAACTTACTTTCCTACCGACCTTTGTGTCATCAGCAAAATTAACAACCATACGTTCGGTCCCTTCATCCAAGTCATTGATTTAGATTGTAAATAGTTGAGGCCCAAACACTGATCCCTGTTGCACTCCACTAGTTACACCTTGCCAACCTGAAAATGACCAATTTATACCTACGCTCTGTTTCCTGTTAGCTAACCAATCCTTTATCCATGCTAATATGTTACCCCCTGCGCCATGAGCTCTTATTTTGTGTAGTAGCCTTTCATGTGGCACTTTTTCAAAAGCCTTCTGGA
Organism: Heptranchias perlo; assembly: GCF_035084215.1. Lineage (NCBI taxonomy): Eukaryota > Metazoa > Chordata > Chondrichthyes > Hexanchiformes > Hexanchidae > Heptranchias > Heptranchias perlo. Next base: position 5,728,916 of record NW_027139612.1, on the reverse strand, counting down.
AATCCAATTACACCACATCCACATGATCCCCTTGATCCACATTGCTTGTTATTTCCTCAAAGGACTCTAATAAATTAGTCAAACACGATTTCCCTTTCACAAAGCCTTGTTGACTCTCCCTGATTTCACTGAGATTTTATAAGTGCCCTGCTATAACCTCCTTAATAATGGATTCTAGCATTTTCCCTGTGACAGATGTTAAGCTAACTGGCCTGCAGTTTCCTGGTTTCTGTGTCCCTCCTTTATTGAATAGAGGAATTACATTCGCTATTTTCCAATCTGATGGGACCCTACCAGAATCTAAGGAATTTTGGAAAATTAACACCAATGCATTGACTATCTCTGCAACCACTTCTTTTAGGGCCCAAGGATGAAGTCCGTCAGGTCCTGTGGACTTGTCAGCTTTTAGTTCTGATATTTTTTCTGAACCCTTTCCCTGGTGATTGTAAATGTTTGAAGTTCCTCCTTCCCTTTCACTAAAAATCACTTCCTAGCTTTTGTACTCTATGCCTCTATTTATAAAGCCCAGGATCCCATATGCCTTTTTAACAGCCTCACCAACTTGTCCTGACACCTTCAAAGATTTACGTATATGAACCCTCTCTGTTCCTGCACACCTTCCCTCATTTTTTTTTTTTTTATTTTACCGCAGATCCTCTCGCAAAACCAAAGTCGATCCTTAATGTCCAGTTGGTCAAGTATTGGAAAGGACAAGTCATGACCATGACATGCCAGGGAGATGTGTGGGAGCAGAACAGTTACTTCTATTTTTACAGAGATGGGCGACTGGCATAAGTTGGGGAGTCCTACAGCTTTCAAACTGTCTGCATTCTGGGTCCAAACAGAACGGGAATCTCCCAGTATAAGTTCATAATGGATGACCCTGGAAATGGTTCGAGTCCCTTTCAGTGATGGTGTGAGAGTGACTGAGATAGGTCAGTGATCATGAGAGAATCAATCCCCAACCTGTTCAACTGTTGGGAAAGAATATATATATATATATATATATATATATATATATATATATATATATATTATTATCAATAATCTTCTGATTCAACCTTGTCCTGCTTTTGTTCCAATTTTTGGTCACACTTTTCAATCACAATTGACCACTGTAAATTGCCTTATCACCATTTTTGGTCACGTTTTTACGTGGGATTACCTAGAATTTGCAGCACAGAAATAGGCCATTCAGCCCAACATGTCCATGCCAGTGTTTATGCTCGACACGAGCAGACTTCGTTCCTGACCTACTTCATCTAACCCGAGCAAGGCACCATTCTATTATTTTCTCCAGGTCGAATTTTGTAAAATTCACTCTGGGGATATGGGCGTCACCTACAAGGCCGGCATTTATTGCCCATCACCTAGTCAAGGTGGTGGTGAGGGGGCCTTCTTTTTGAACCGCTGCAGTCCTGTGTGGTGAAAGTTCTCCCACTGTGCTGTTAGGTCCAGGATTTTGACCCAGCGACAATGAATGAACGGCCGATATATCTCCGAGTCGGGTTCGTGCGAGGCTTGAAGATGGAAATTTGAGGTGATGGTGTTGGAGGAGAGAGTTCAGAGGGAGCTTTACTCTGTATCTAACCCGTGCTGTATCTGCCCTGGGAGTGTTTGATGGGACAGTGTAGAGGGAGTTTTACTCTGTATCTAACCCGTGCTGTATCTGCCCTGGGAGTGTTTGATGGGACAGTGCAGAGGGAGCTTTACTCTGTATCTAACCCGTGCTGTACCTGCCCTGGGAGTGTTTGATGGGACAGTGTAGAGGGAGCTTTACTCTGTATCTAACCCGTGCTGTATCTGCCCTGGGAGTGTTTGATGGGACAGTGCAGAGGGAGCTTTACTCTGTATCTAACCCGTGCTGTATCTGCCCTGGGAGTGTTTGATGGGACAGTGTAGAGGGAGTTTTACTCTGTATCTAACCCGTGCTGTATCTGCCCTGGGAGTGTTTGATGGGACAGTGCAGAGGGAGCTTTACTCTGTATCTAACCCGTGCTGTACCTGCCCTGGGAGTGTTTGATGGGACAGTGTAGAGGGAGCTTTACTCTGTATCTAACCCGTGCTGTATCTGCCCTGGGAGTGTTTGATGGGACAGTGCAGAGGGAGCTTTACTCTGTATCTAACCCGTGCTGGACCTGCCATGGGAGTGTTTGATGGGACAGTGTAGAGGGAGCTTTACTCTGTATCTAACCCGTGCTGGACCTGCCCTGGGAGTGTTTGATGGGACAGTGCAGAGGGAGCTTTACTCTGTATCTAACCCGTGCTGGACCTGCCCTGGGAGTGTTTGATGGGACAATGTAGAGGGAGCTTTACTCTGTATCTAACCCGTGCTGTACCTGCCCTGGGAGTGTTTGATGGGACAGTGTAGAGGGAGCTTTACTCTGTATCTAACCCGTGTTGTACCTGCCCTGGGAGTGTTTGATGGGACAGTGCAGAGGGAGCTTTACTCTGTAGAAACCCGTGGTGTACCTGTCCTGGGAGTGTTTGATGGGACAGTGTAGTGGGAGCTTGATGACCATGTGCAGAAATCACTAAAAGCTAGTGCACAGATACAAAAATGAATCACAGCCTAGTGGAATATTGGTCTTTATCTCGAGGGCTGGAATAGAGAGGAGAAGAAGTGATGCTTCAGTTATACAGAGCCTTCGTCAGAGCCCGTCAGGAGTACTGATCCTCACTAAGGATATATTGGCCTTGAAGGGGGGACGATGCAGATTCATCAGAATGATACTGGGGCTTGAAGGGTTCATTTATGAGGACCGGTTGCATAAACTTGGTTTGCATTCCCTTGAGTTCAGAAGGTTGAGGGATGATCTGATCCAGATATTTAAAATGATAAAGGGATTCGATATAGTAGAAATATAAACTATTTTCTCTGGTGGGGGAATCCAGAACAAGAGGACATAACCTTAAATTTACAGCTGGGGTGTCTCGGATTGAAATCAGGAAGCTCTTTTTCAGACAAGGGTCGTGGAAATCTGCTCAGGCTGATTGAAGTGGACCCTGTGATATAATAGAATTTTCTGTCCTGTCAGACTTGGTCATCTTGTAGATCCATCTTTTAAAAAGGTGGAGGAACTAAGATGGATTCCACTCACTTCATTATAATTCCTCGATCAGCTTCTCTTATCATCGAGATATCAAGGACTAGAAACACTGTGTTTTAAAGAAAGCTGATTTATTTGACACTTGTACAGAATATTAAACTCCAGCCCAGTGATTGGGGTTATTAACATCAGAAACAAACCCCAACTGTCAGAATGAGCATGGTTCAGTCCTGGATGTGATTAACAACAGCAATAACAGCAGAATCCAACCCCTGCAGTCACATGTGAACTCGCTGGTGACTCAGCAGGTGAGATGACCGAGTAAATCCCTTCCCACACACGGAGCAGGTGAATGGCCTCTCCCCAGTGTGAACTCGCTGGTGACTCAGCAGGTGTGATGACTGAGTGAATCCCTTCCCACACACGGAGCAGGTGAATGGCCTCTCCCCAGTGTGAACTCGCTGGTGACTCAGCAGGTGTGATGACTGAGTGAATCCCTTCCCACACACGGAGCAGGTGAACGGCCTCTCCCCAGTTTGAACTCGCTGGTGACTCAGCAGGTGTGATGACCGAGTGAATCCCTTCCCACACACGGAGCAGGTGAATGGCCTCTCCCCAGTGTGAACTCGCTGATGTCTCAGCAGGTGAGGTGACCGAGTGAATCCCATCCCACACACGGAGCAGGTGAACGGCCTCTCCCCAGTGTAAACTCGCTGGTGACTCAGCAGGTGTGATGACCGAGTGAATCCCTTCCCACACACGGAGCAGGTGAGCGGCCTCTCCCCAGTGTGAATACGTTCGTGTCTCAGCAGATCCCCCGTTCTTTTAAAGCTCTTCTCACAGACAGAACATTTAAAGACTCTCTTATCAATGTGAACAATTTGATGTTCAATGAGTTGGGATGACTGAGCGAATCCCTTCCCACACACGGAGAAGTTGAACGGCCTCTCCCCAGTGTGAGTGCTTTGGTGTTTCAGCAGCTCATTTTTGCTTTTAAAATTCTTGTCACAGTCAAAATATTTGAAACATCTCTTATCAGTGTGAACACGTTGATATTCAATGAGGCTGGATGAACAAGTGAATTCCTTCCCACACACGGAGCAGGTGAATGGCCTCTCCCCAGTGTGAACTCGCTGGTGTCTCAGCAGGTGAGATGACTGAGTGAATCCCTTCCCACACACGGAGCAGGTGAACGGCCTCTCCCAAGTGTGTCTGCGTCGATGAGTTTCCAGCTGGGATGGGTAACTGAATCCCTTCCCACAGTCCCTACATTTCCACGGTTTCTCCATGGTGCGGGTGTCCTTGTGTCTCTTCAGGTTGGATGATCAGTTGAAGCCTCGTCCACACACAGAACACGTGTACGGTTTCTCCCCGCTGTGAATGATGCGATGTTTTTTCAGGTTGTGGAACTGGTTAAAGCTCCTTCCACAGTCAGTGCACTGGAACACTCTCACTCGGGTGTGTGTGTCTCGGTGCTTTTCCAGTTACACTGATGTTTGAGATCTTTTCCCACAGACAGAACCGATGAACATTTCTCCTTCTATGTTCAAAGGCCGATGATCTTCAGGTGCTGGTGAATTGAGTGACTGTCAGATCTTGATGTGATGTTTGGTCTGAGTTTCCTGTCTGCAAATCCTCCCCTTGTAATACCCTGTAAAATAGATAACAAAAGTCCTCATTGTGAATACAGGATAGAAATTCAGAACAGGCAAATTGAATTTCTATGGAACATTCTTCCTGCTCATTCCCCCAGACTGTAAATCCCCGTCCCACACATTCACCCTCCTCTCTCTGCTGAAATCCAAACCCATCGCACCATCTCCAACATTTGGGTTGGTTTGGAGGCCTTGAATCTGAGTTGGGAAATACAATTGGAGAAACATGATACAAATTAGAATCGAAACTATTTAAAATCAAAAGCATGGATTGTTGTTTCGCGCCAAGTGGGAAACAAATTGTGTTTGGGCTGTGGGTGAGTGTTTGCAACCGGTTACACAGCGTGTCCCTCTCTCTCCGCTTCAAATGTGCTTCTTTCGGCTCACAGTCTCTTTTACACATCAAACTGACTGGAACCATTTAAAGCTCTTCTCGACCCATCTTTTGTTTCTTTACTTGATCCATTACCACCCTCCTCCCCTTGCACCATCATCCCTTTTGTCGCTTTATCACTCCTGCCCTCCACCCTATCACAGATCTTCCCTTTTGTTCTTTCCCTCCCCCCACCTTTCCCTGGCTCTCTCCTTGCTTAAAACTGTTAAAACTTTAACTTCTTCCAGTTCTGACGATACCTTATCTCTAACCTGAAGCGTTAACTCTGTTTCTTTCTGCACGGACGCTGCCTCACTTGCTGAGGATTTCCAGCATTTTCTCTTTATATTTCACATTTCCAACATCCGCATTATTTTGCTTTTGATTTGACAAACCTCGCCAATCACAGAATTATCAGCAAGAGGGATTTACAATGGCGGATGAGATAACCCAGAATGCCCCGCGCGGTAGAATACAGTCTATCTCCATTCGAAGGGGCGCAATGCGCAGGCGCGGCAAGGGCTGCTGGCCGGTGCAATCAGCGCCTTGGAGAGATAGAGGGGTTTCTGGGGCGCGGTGGATCGTGGGGCCTCCGGCCGCCATTAGTCGCAGGTTGTGGGTCAGTGTTCTATTGCGCGCGTCGCCCACAGAACCGTTTCTGGAAACACAGACTGAGGAATTCAGAGCGGGTTTGCTGAACAGACACTGACCGTACAATGTAGAACAGAGTTTCTCAAACTATTTTTCTCGTGACATAATGGAAGAAAAACACTTCCCCCAGGGACCCCAAACAATAATAACTTCAGACTGGAGTTTTCATCAAATCCCAATAAAGGTCAGTCCATGTTCGCTCTTCACTTCACTTCAAGTAATAACTAAAATTAGACACCGACGTTGCTTGAAAACCATTTTAAATGCAGTATAAATACAGTAAAAGATCAGGTTGAGTTTCACTTCCTTAATGTGAGGGGTGGGTCTGTCAGTTGGTCATGATCTCGTTCCAATCTGGATCACAGGATGAAAGTGCTTCACGCATATCAGGTGCGCTGTTGCGTTTCTTTCTCTTGTTTTTAACCTTGTCAAAGTCGAAAATCCCAGTTCGCACATGTAGGTTGTTGTGAACGGCAGCAACAACAGAGCAGTATTCATAACAGAGGATATTCTTTGAAAGCACTGATCCAAAAAGATGACAAACTGAATGACTTGTGGCCTGTTTTCAGTGTGCTCACAGGTGAGTCGCACCGGCTCGTGCTCTTGCTCAGGCATCAAGTTTAGCCTCATTATTGATTCAGGGTTTTCGAAAGCAAAACGATCTTTCACCCAACGTTTTTCCTTCAAATTTTCAAATCCCTCTGAATGGAAGTAGCGACTAAAATGGTCAGACAGAGCAGCGAGATGTTACTGTGTGACACATTTCATTTCATTCCCTTTTTCTTCATTGATGCTGTTCTCCTCAATGTGTTGTAACAGTGTGAAGCAGTAAATGAGCTCCGCTCCCATTCCTGAGCGTAACTCTTCAAAAACCCTGCAGTTCAGTGAGCTTCCTTTAATGAAAAACCCCTTCTCGTTCCAAGCCATTATAGAGAGTGCGGTGCCCAGAACTGAGCACTGTACTCTAAATGATGTCGAACCAGAGCTCTGTATAACTATGACATAACTTCCACTGCTTTTTATTCCAATTCCCTTGAGATAAAGATCAAAATGTAACCTCCATTTTAACACTTTTTTAGTGATTTAGTAATCACTTTTCGTGATTTCTGGACATGGACCCCTAAATCTCTCTCCTCCCCCACAGTTCCCAGCCTCTTGCCATTTAGAAAATACACTGACCTATCGTTTTATGGTCCAAAGGGATGACCTCACACTTCCCCACGTTGAACTCCATCTGCAACAGTTTCACCCACTCACTTAATCTATCAATGTCACTTTGCAAATTTCTGCTCCCATCTACAATGTTTACTGTGCTACCTAAATTATTGTCAACAATTTTACAACACCAAGTTATAGTCCAGCAATTTTATTTTAAATTCACAAGCTTTCGGAGGCTTCCTCCTTCCTCAGGTGAACGTTGTTGGAAATTTCCAACAACGTTCACCTGAGGAAGGAGGAAGCCTCCGAAAGCTTGTGAATTTAAAATAAAATTGCTGGACTATAACTTGGTGTTGTAAAATTGTTTACAATTGTCAACCCCAGTCCATCAGCGGCATCTCCACATCATAAATTATTGTCATCAGCGCACTTGGAAATAAAGCTCTTTCCATAAGAACATAAGAAATAGCAGCAGAATAGGCCATATGGCCCATCGAGCCTGCTCCGCCATTCAATAAGATCATGGCTGATCTTCGATCTCAACTCCACTTTCCCGCCCGATCCCCATATCCATTGATTCCCCAAGAGTCCAAAAATCTATCGATCTCAGCTTTGAATATAACTCAACGACTGAGCATCCACAGCCCTCTGGGGTGTAGAGAATTCCAAAGATTCACAATCCTTTGAGTGAAGAAATGTTTCCTCATGTCGGTCCGAAATGGCCGACCCCTTATCTTGAGACGATGAGCTCTCGTTCTTGACTCTCCAGCCAGGGGAATCAGACTCTCAGCATCGACCCTGTCAAGCCGTCTAAGAATTTTATACAATTCAATGCGATCACCTCTCATTCATCTAAACTCCACCGAAAATTGGCCAATTTTACACAATATTTCCTCATACTACAATTGCAGCAAGACCTCCTTACTCTTATATTCCAACACCCTGACAATAAAGGCAATCATATCATTTCCCTTCCTCACTCTCATTAGACCCGTGGTAACTCAGTATTTCCAGCATGTTTTTCCTCTTTTCCTTCTATGGGGAAAAGAAATGAAGGTTGAAAACATTTTACTATAATTACACCCGATTATGTTTTGGAAACAATATCCAACTGAACTGCATCAAATTCGATTATAAACTTCAGAGTTTCTGATGGAAATAAACTAATAAGCACACTTAATTGCGATGGCCGGGAATCGAACCTGGGTCAACTGCTTGGAAGGCAGCTATGCTCACCACTATACCACCATCGCTGAAAACAATCAACAATAAAATAGTTCCCAAGCATCAGATCCTGACCAGACACTGCAGGCTGTTGGATTTTGTTCTTCATTTTCACTGGTTTCTGACGGATCCTTTCTCGCTCTGTTGCAGTTCCTGTTTCCGCCCAGTAGATTTAACCAACCCCCAATCAATGGAAATTCCACACCAGCCAGTAATTCTTCACCTGATATCGGACTGAAGAGACAGTCGATCCCTGCAATACTTGACCAGCTGGAAATACATTTTACCACAGCTCACATCAGCCGTTGAGTAAAGTTAAATAATTACATTAAATCATTACAGAGACCTGACTACCAACTGGACAGGAATGGCAGCTTAATATTCAAGTCTATAAGATGTTTAGAAAGGACAGGGAAATAGGGAAAGGAGGAGGAGCAGCAATATTACTAAAGGACAATATTACAGCAGTTCAAAGATAGAATATCAGTGAGGGTGAGCGGGCAGTGTAAACACTCTGAGAGAGACCCATCACAAGTGCCCCCACTGTAATCCTCCAGAAGGTATAAGAAGGGCGAGTGCGGGAGGATTTCTTCATTCTTTGTGAAAGTGTTTGTGAGATTGTGGAAATGTCTGGAAGAGGAAAAACCGGCGGTAAAGCTCTGTCCAAGGCCAAGTCTCGCTCATCCCGGGGCGGACTGCAGTTCCCTGTTACCCGTGTTCACAGGCTCCTGCGAAAGGGGAACTATGCTGAACGTGTGGGTGCCGGAGCCCCGGTCTATCTGGCTGCTGTGCATCGAGTATCTGACGGCTGAAATCCTCGAGCTGCCCGGCAAAGCGGCCCGGGACAACAAGAAGACCCGCATCATCCCCAGACACCTGCAGCTGGCCATCCGCAACGACGAGGAGCTCAACAAGCTGCTGGGACGGGTGACCATCGCTCAGGGTGTTGTCCGATATCCAGGCCGTGCTGCTGCCGGAGAAAACCAGCATTGTGAGCTCCAAGAGCAAGTAAACCGGCCAAGGCTTAATCTGATAACCCAAAGGACAGGACCAACCTTATTGAAATCTTTGAAGAAGGAACAGAAAGTGTAGACAAGTTTAATGCAGTAGATGTGATATATTTGGGTTTTCCGAAGGCCTTCTATAATGTACCACATTGTAGACTCATGGCTAAGTTCGGAGCACGTGGAGTCAGGTCAGTTGGGTACAAAATTGAAAGCCGAGAATAGATGTTAAGGGTCGCTACTCAGAGTGGCAAAACGTGGGAAGTGGAGTTCCAGGTGATGGGACCACTGTTCTTCACAATTTACATTAACGATTTGGATTCGGGAATCGGAAGTACAATTCCAAAATTTGTGGACGACACCAACTTGGGGGATTTAGTTAATACAAAGGAAGAAAGCATCAAAATGCAAGAGGGCATTAATAAACTTGCAGAATGAAGAATCAGGAGGTCACACACTGCTTGGATAATAAGAGTCTAAACGGGATAGAGGAGCAAAGGGATCTAGTGGTACAGATACACAAATTACTAAAAGTAACGACCCAGGTTAATCAGGTCATAAAAAGACAAATCAAACACTAGGATTCATTTCTAGAGGGATAGAGTTGAAAAGCAAAGAAGTCATGTTAAACTTGTATATAACCTTGTTTAGACCAGACTTGGAATACTGCGAACAGGTCTCGTCTCCATATTATAGACATAGGGGCATTGGAGAAGGTGCAAACAAGATTCACAAGGATGATACCAGAAATGAGAGGATATTCTTATCAGGAAAGGCTGAACAGACTGGGTCTCGTTTCACAAGAAAAGAGAAGGCTGAGGGTTGATCTGATCGAGGTTTTTAAGATAATGATAGGGTTTGTTCGGATAGATGTAGAGAAAATGTTTACACTTGTGGGGAGTCCAAAACTTCAGGTAATAAATATAAAATATTCACTAATAAATCAAATAGGGAATTCAGGAGAAATTGCTTTACCCAGAGAGTGGTTAGAATGTGGAACTTGCAACTACGAGGTTGTATCTGAGGCAAATAACATAGGGACATTTAAGGGGAAGATAGATCAGCACATGAGGGAGAAAGGAACAGAAGGATATGCCGATAGGGTTAGATGAAGTAAGGAAGGAGGAGGCTCATGAGCAGCATAAACGCTGGCATAGATTAGTTGGGCAGAATGGCCTGTTTCTGTGCTGTAGGTTCAATGTAACTCGATGTAAAGGCTCTTTTCAGAGCCACCCTCTGTATCTGTGAAAGGACTGGTGACTGTCTGAAGGGAAACGCGAATATCATGCTACCAGTGTGGCTTTGAGCTGCTTTTGTTTCGTTGTGGACGAGATGAGGAATTAATGGGACTGGAGTCGGGGCAGTGACCACAGTCCGGTACTTTAAACGGTGACTTATAGATCCCAGCCCACACATCACCAGGTTTCTTGTATTTATTTAAACTACTTGCCATGCTGGGCTCGTAAAGAATCACCAGAACTGCTCGAATAACCTTTCTACATCTGTGGAATTCAGCGCTTCGCTCCGTTTCTGTTCTATTTTGTTGGATTATTTACATAACGCATCAAACTCACTGGGGAATCACTGAAATGTAACTCTGTACAGAAACAAATAACAGTGAATTGCCTGGTGCCCAGGAGATCAGGAACATGACTCGCCTTTCGTCCTGTTAACGAGTAAACCGTGTTTAGAGTCCACCGACCCGCTTTGGTTCCATATGGGGGATTAAACAGAGAAATCGGGAGGGGAGGAGACAGTCAGAGTGACAGAGCGGAGAGTGGCCTCTGATCTTCCAGCTCCACCTCCAGTTCTCTCCATTCGACAGTTTCAAACCGTTTATCGATAATAGAACCGAACCTCAGCGCTCCGCACAAACCCTGACAGACCCGGGCTTCATATTCAAGGATTCCCAAAAACCAGAAGCTTTCAAATAATCCCCGTTACAATGAGAAATCGTTAATATTCCTGCCTAAATACAGTCCATTCAACAACAAGTCAACTCGGCTCCTCCATTTCAGTCTGTTTCCCTGTTCTATCTCCCCACACATCCCCTCCCAGACGGGTTCAGCGTTTCACAAACACCTTATTGCAGCTTATTTGGAGAATCTCATGTGTTGGGGTTTGAGTTATGACGCGGAGTTTCTCCGCCAGTGTTACCGTCTCACAGAGACTCTCGACCTGAATCTGTGAAAGGATTATGACCATGAACTGGGACTGGAGCCGAAACATCCCCAGTTACAGTGAGGCCCGGCCCGGACATCTCATTCTCTCTATTTTATATCAGACGGTATCCCACTTTCATGTCCAGCAATAGAGAGAGAGAGAGACAGTATCAGTCTTACACTTCCGATCTGTGTCCAAATCACGCTCAATAACAGTATCCACCTTCATATACAGCACCAGAGAGAGAGAGGGAGGCAGACACGGTGAGAGAGACAGAGAGAGCGGTGAGACACAGTGACAGACAGACGTTAACAGTATTAGTTCCAGACTGACCGGGAAAGTGCGATTTTATCCAGAAAGATCGCGTTGGAGAGACAGAAGATGCAATCACATCTCTCACTGATATTGTACAAGGATCAGAAACACTATTAATCCCACACTCAGGGACAGTACAGAGAGGGACAGAAACAATGGGTCACATTTAACCCTCTAATGCCTGTTGTACTATCTGCAGTTTTACAGCTCAGGGCTGTTCGATATTACTCTCAGTGACCTACAGTTTCACTCCGGTTAAATTAATCTGCGACTGTTGCTGCCTGATATTAACCCTACACGGTCCCAGCAAATACACCGACTCCCACTTTCCTCCCATGTTTCTCCAGGATTGGTTTGAGAAATCCTCTCTCAGTCACACATTATCGGGGCCATTAATGAAGAGAATCCATTGGCTTATTTCACAGCCGCTCACTTTATCTCTGAAAGGCTCTTTACCATCAAAAGACCCCTAGAGAAACAGCAGGGATGGAAACATCTAGTTTAATAGTTGGAGATTGTAAAGTCAGTCTGGATTCCAGCGTTAGGCACTGGTGGAATCCCATCTGTTTCCCATTCGGGTTCCTGTTCCTGCACTGCCTGTGGACCCCATTCCCTCTGACCTTTCCCCCAGTCCCACTTCCTTTGCTCAGACTCGGAAAAATTCCAATTGGGGAAAGTTTCCATCGATTTTTGGATTGGGAATTGTGGGCGCCATTCCCTCAGTGAGCGGAAGAAGATGGTTTAAAACAGCCGGGAATGGAGAGATCACGGCCCCCGGGGGAAGGGAGCAAAGAGCAGCCTCGTTACAGCAGATCATCGCTTCGGGACCGTGTCCGCAGATGGGCTCACACATCGGCATTGAATCCGGGGGAAGGTCAGGGGGAGTCCGGGGGCTGTTTGTAAGAGGCGGAGTGGATCAGGAACTGGTCCCTGAACATGGATTGAGAGGGGGGAAGGGAGAGGTCATTCTCGGGCTGTGTGTGTACAGGGTGTGTCCAGGGGAAGGGAGAGAGAATGGGAAGAACCTGCTATTAAAATCATTGCTGCTTTCTCTCCCCAAACCAGTAATGAATGGCCCTGGTTTATTTCCAGCCTCACCCTATTTATTGTGATTGGATAGTGAAGAGTGGAAACAGAGCCGGACAGTAAGGATGTGGGGAGTTATACAAAGAGCATCTATTGCAGGCTTCAGCTGAGAAGTGTGAAGCTCACATTTTAAACAGCGGCTGTTTGGTTTCCGTTGAACGGTTAGTCCCATGGGAGAGGGGATTAGAAACCTGACCTGGACAAACGTCCCTGCCCCATCGGGTCGTCCCATTCATGGATCGGTGCAGGGGTTGGGCCGTGTCTGGATGTCATTAAATTGTTGTAAAACAGCCCAACACATCTGGTATGCAGAAGCTGAGTGCTGCAGTAATGCAGTGGAGTCAGACACTGACACTGTTTGTATCACTGGATTTCATTTGTGGATATTCAAAATGATCATTAACAGAGATATTAAACTGATCACTTCTGTATTTTCTACCTCACGTGTTCCTGAGTAACAAGAGATAGTTTTCTTTCTCCAGGCAAACCCTTGAACGATCCAGAATAAATGTGATGCTTCCTCCGCCCGAGGCAGAAGGAACAGTGCAGCCAGCTCCTTCTCACACACAGTCGGTATATTATCACTCACAGAGCACAGAGACACAGACAGGTCATCAGTTCCACAGTCTCAGACAGCAGAAGTAGTCAGTCCCACACTGATCACAATTTCCAGAGACACATTTTCAATCCAACAGTCAAGCAGAGTAGGTGAGGCTGGCACTGTTCCATTCCCCCTAACTCAGTCCCGCTGACAGGTAGATACAAAAATCCCAGTCCAAAATCACACTCTCAGAGTGAAAGGCACTGTGTCAATCTCACAATAGAGCAAAATTAGCTACGAATTAAATACCAGATAGAAATCACACATGGTACCCGATTCAAAGGTACAGAATGAATCCCAATAATGTACCCCGAGATTCAAATTGAATACTGGCCCAGAACTCTCACACATGACTTTAATACATGCAATATCCATTCGAAAAGTGTATCATATGATACAAATTGCACACAAGTCCAAAACTCAGGTAGAGTATCAGATTGAGAAATATTGAAAGATAGTAAACCTGAGAAACAAATTAGATACTTGTTCAGAATGTACTCGTAGAATGAGATTTAAAGATAGATTGTCAATTCTATTAGTGCAGACTGAGATACACATTACATACCAGTCCAAAAATCTCATACAATATTAGATTGAAAGATACGGTGTCAATTCTATTTCTACAGACTGATCTACACATTACATACCAATTCAAAAATGTCACCTTCTCAGTTTGAAAGATACATTAATATCCACAACAGTACTCACAGAGATACAGATTTAATAGTACTCTAAAAAGCACACAAATTATCGGATTAAAACCTGCAGCATCATATCCTAAAGTATGTCCATATTTACCAATTAAACAATGAGTAAAACTATTTAAACATCGAGATATTAAAGCTACAATATTGAACGCCATAATGTAATCTGTACAGAATAATTACGTACAGATACAGAATGAATCTCACACTCAGAGACAGTACCAGAGACACAGAGACACAGAATGACTCCAACTCTCACAGATGCAGAAGGAATCCCAAACTCACATACAGTACAAGAGACTGACAGACACACAGTTAATCCCACACTCACACACAGTGCCAGAGACTGACAGGTACAGTATGAATCCCACACTAACATGCATTATGAGTAACTGCATATTTAGGATGAATTCAACTCCCACATACAGTACTGGAGACTGTATATACAGAATGAATCCCACAATCACATGCAGTATGAGTAACTGCATATCTAGGATGAATTCAACTCCCACATACAGTACTGGAGACTGTATATACAGAATGAATCCCACACACACATGGAGTACCAGAGACTGACAGATACCGAAAGATTCCCACACTAACACACAGTTTTATATAAGGAATTAATCACAAACTCTCACACACACTGCTGACAAGATACAGAATCAATTCCAAACTCACACACAGTATCAGAGAGTGACAGATACAGATGAATCCCACACTCACACACAGTACCAGAGACTGACAGATACAGAATGAATCCCACACTCACACACAGTACCAGAGACTGACAGATACAGAATGAATCCCACACTCACACACAGTACCAGAGACTGACAGATACAGAATGAATCCCACACTCACACACAGTACCAGAGACTGACAGATACAGAATGAATCCCACACTCACACACAGTACCAGAGACTGACAGATGCAGAATGAACCCCACACTCACACACAGTACGAGAGACAGACAGATACAGAATGAATCCCACACTCACACACAGTACCAGAGACTGACAGATACAGAATGAATCCCACACTCACACACAGTACCAGAGACTGACAGATACAGAATGAATCCCACACTCACACACAGTACCAGAGACTGACAGATACAGAATGACTCCCACACTCACACACAGTACCAGAGACTGACAGATACAGAATGAATCCCGCACTCACACACAGTACCAGAGACAGACAGATACAGAATGAATCCCACACTCACACACAGTACCAGCATGAAATGGTCCTTATCAAAGTCACAATTGATACCCTATGTGACTAACACCATGATAAACTATCCCTCCTTATCCTTCTCAAATACAATATCTCAACGTGCTGTTTTGCTGTTAGTCTAGTTTCCTCTCTCTGCTCTTATTTGGAATGTGTTGCTTTTCCATCTGATAACACTTGGTATCATCGTATTATGTTAGTCCACAAGAGGAGATCATTCGGCCCATCGTGCCTGTGCCGGGTCAAACACACGTATTCGTTCAAGATTCGTTCAGAGATAGATTGAGTGCTTTGTTATCAGAAAATTGCCTGAACCCCCACAGTCTACAGCTTTCCTCCTCGCTATCAACCACACGGCCTATTTTTGTGTCACCCGCAAATGTCTTTATCATGCCTCCGACTTTTAAGTCCAAATCGTTCATGGATACCACAAAAATCAAAGGACCAAGTACCGAGCCCTGCGGCACCCCACTGGAAACAGCCTTCCATCCGCAAAAACACCCGTCGGCCATTAACTTCCTGCCACTGAGCCAATTTTGGATCCAACAAGCCGCATTCCCTTGTATCCCATGGGCCTTTACTTTTTTGACCAATCTGCCATGTGGGAACTTTTCAAAAGGCTTGCTAAAATCCACGTAGACTGCATCAATTGCGCTACCGTCATTGATCCTGCTTGTCACCTCCTCGAAAAATTCAATCAGGTTCGTCAGACACGACCTCCCCTTGACAAATCCATGTTGACTGCCCTTGATTCATCCGTGACTTTCGAAGTGACAGTTCATCCGATCCCTCAGAATTGATTGCAATAATTCGAAATGGAGTCTTTCTCCTGCTTGCTGCAATGACAGATCAGGCGGTGAACTGTGCTCAGGCCCGGCTTGCTCAGTCGGACAGAGCACGAAGCTCTTAATCGTGGGTTCGAGCCCCACGTTGGGTGAGTAACATTTTAAACTTTTATGATGCTTTCACTGGCCAACAGTGCAGAAATTATGCAGAATGAAACATGAAATCGGTCGTCAGGATGGCCGAGCGGTCTAAGGCGCTGCGTTCAGGTCGCAGTCTCTTCTGGAGGCGTGGGTTCGAATCCCACTTCTGACATTTGTTATCTTTACTGTTACGTGGAAATATTTTATTTGTGGATTGGGCTGCAGCTGATTTTACTGCCAAGTCGATTTGCTCCTCCCACAAAAGCAACTGGCTTTGTCATGGATATGTGACTTGAGAAGTTTCGAACGGTGAAATGTTTGACATATTAATGACCTGGACAAAGAAATAGAACAGCAGTGGGAAACATTTAAAACGGTGATCAATAGAGTCCAGAAGAAATATCTCCCACTAAAAAGCAAGAACAAACGAGCCAGAAATGACACACCAGGGATGAATAAAGAAATAAGGGTAAAATTGAAACGAAAGAAAAAGGCCCACACTGGACAATAAAGGAGAGAGGGGAATGTGAAAAGAATGGGAAAGAAGTCGAAAGAACTATTAGAAAGGCAAAAAGGAATATCAAAAAAAGCAAAGTATTCTGGACACATCAACAGCCAAAGAAAGTTTAGGATAGCAATAGGGCCACTGAGGGATACACACGACAAACTCACAGGCAATGACAGCGAAATGGCAGAAATATTAAATAATCACTTTGCTTCAGTATTTACCAGGGAGACTAATATTGTGGGCATGACAGCAGAAGAAGAGATCAAAAAATATGTAAAGACATTTAAGATCGAAAGTGGGGAGATAATTGATAAACTAATCAAACTTAGAGAGGAAATTTCCTGCCAGGAGCCGAACCAGAGTTTCAAACCGCTCAGCCACGCTAATTTCCGTATTACTGTTCAGGAGCTCATTTCACAGGGACACGATTACTGCGCTCCATTTAGGGAGGCTCAGTGAAAGGAGGAAATTGATCTATTAATCGAATCATAGAATAAGACAGCGCCATACGGATGCCATTCGGCCCATCGTGCCTGTGCCAGCTCTCTGAAAGAGCTGTCCAGTTCGTCTCACTCGCCTGCTGTTTCCCCACAGCCCTGAAAATGTTTCCATCCAATCGTTTATCCAATTCCCCTTTGAAAACTGTGAGTTAAGAAAAACAATATTGAAAGGGGTGCTGGGGCCTCTGCAGCGTCGATGTAGAGTGTGTGATGATTGAAGTTATCAAGATGGTTGCTTTACACATGGTATGTTGTGCAATCATCCTGAAATATCTTCAATATCCAATACAAATTGAATTGCAAACCTGAAGGACAAACACTGGAAAACAAGTCACGAGTGAACGCAAATCATCTGGGACCCGTTTTTAGCCTCACGGCACTTTAAATAAAGTGAAATAACTTTGCATTGAAAATATTTGGAACTTGCATCTGTGCCTTTATCTGTTCCATTTGTAAAAGTTGCTGGTGTCTGATGATGTACACGCCTCTGCTCCCTCCATTGAACAAGAAAGGAGGTGTTTGACGTTGACTGGACCTGTTGCTTATGAGCTCATCCTTTGCATTGAGTGGGTTCGCGTCTTTTTAACGGCGTCAGCTTTAGCCCAGCGGTGAACTTCACAACAAACAAGTTCGACACCGTCTCACCGCGGGCATTGACTGACACGTTTATTGTTATTTCTTTCAGGCCAAAATGAATAGTGACCGTGATTTTAAATTTGCACTAAGTGATTTTTAGGTAGTCGCCTTTAAATGTTTCAAAGGCGACTCCTAATTTATGATAGTCCGGCCATTTCACCAGCCGTGTTGAAAACAAAACATGTCTCTGCTTTTCGCGTCTTTTTTCGAAAGGCAAAAAATATATTTCCCCTGGCCTCTGAAGGATGGACAAGTACATTTCAGAAAGCTGAAGCAAGTTCACCGAGCTTAAATCGTCTGACCACGTTAAAGGCAATGTATACAGATATATATGCAAGTCGTTGCTGCCTGTTTCTGTGGTTCTCTTTTTTCTGTGTGTGTCCATCTGCAAGTCGATTTTGAATCAATACCAGTGTTCGTGTCAGTTTGTTGCATGAAATAAATGAGGGTATCAGGCGCTCCCCTCCCTGCCACTGGGTCGGTGCTGAGTCAGGGTTTAGGCGAAACACCTGTTTCTTTTCTGTGAAAAAGCAATTAAAACCTTCATTCGGGAATTATCCAGTCTCATGTGAGCGGTGAAAGAAACAGTGACCCCGATGTGATGTGAACACGCAGACTTTTGATCTGGAGTCAGACCTTTGCGCCACGCACTCTGAATACAGGATCCAGGATGTTATTCGAAATATGAATGTTTCTCAAACACCGTTTCATTTATCCCACCTTGGTTGAACAGACAGGACTTACCAAATTTCCACCAGGTCCCACCGGGTGTGGGACAGTATTGGAAGCAGCCTTCACCCCCAATATCACAGGTCTTTCATCGCCTGCTCTCAGCGGGCTGCAAGTTATGGACTTTGTTCACATTTAATCAGCAGTGTGAATCGTTAAATATTTATTCATTTTTAATGGGAACAAAGTTTCCGCCCGGTTTCGAACTGGGGACCTTTCGCGTGTTCGGCGAAAGTGATAACCAGGACACGACGGAAACCTGAAGCTTGCAGTCCAGTGTTCGGGACATAACGCCTCAGCCAAGCTGATTGCACAGGGATACATTTACTGCGCTGTATTTCGGAAGGCTGCAGAGAAGGATCGGTGGCGATGATCAGGCAGGGAATCCCAGAGCATCGCGCCCACACAATCATTTCACTGTTTTTCATGTGCCTGATATCCGACGGCAGTGTAAATTATGGCGAATCAGGCATGCTCAGATGACATTGTTCACAGAGTGTTTTCTTGCAGCCAAATCACACATTCGAAAACTTGAAATGAGATTACGAGATCGGAGCCATTTAAAGTGCTCCCAGTGACTGCAGATCAGGAATTAAAACCTGGCACCGGCTTCAGGGCGATCAGAATGAGGCAATGAATCCGAAAGTGGGAAGAAAAAGGTGCAATTTTCGTCCATGGGTGGGCTCAAACCACCAAAGCTTTTGGTTAATAACCGAACGCGCTAACCGATTGCGCCACAGAGACCACCCAATGCATGTGTTTGCAAGATACACTAAAACAGTGTGTCACCTAGCCAAAGTTACAAGTTGCAGCCACAGAAATGCAATTGTCCACTATCAGTGTTAATTTTCCAGAAACAAAGGATGGGACATTGTTTGTGGAAACATGGGAACGGTCTGGTCTCACTCACAGCATCGATATCACCGCCAACCAGCTCTCCTGCAACCGGCGCGCCCACCGGTGCTTTGTCTGTCACTCAGTAGCACTGTGGGAAAACCTTCGCCACACTGACTGCAGCGGTTCAAGGAGGCGGCTCATCACCACCTTCTCAAGGGCAATTAGGGATGGGCAATAAATGCAGGCCTCGCCAGCGACGCCCACATCCCATGAACAAATAAAGAAAAAGTATTCTAAGCGTCCTGATGCTGATGTCAGGTTTTGATCCCTGATCTGCAGTCACTGGGAGCGCTTTAAATGGCTCCGACCTTTGAATTTCATCAGAGTAACTGTTCCAGGGGGACATGCCGACTCAGCTGCGTCTTGGCCGCCTGTCTGGTCAGTCTTTTATTCGCCTCCAATTCCGTTTCCCAAAGCGTATCTACAGATTCACAAAGCTGTTTGTCATTTCGGTTCCTTTCGATTTGTCCAGCTCCCGACTGGCAATAATTTGCAAACCTGGTTGCAAACCTCCGCCTTGCATCCTGTCCAGGGATGGGTTTTGTGGAGAGACTGGACAATCTGGGATTGTTCTCCTTAGAGCAAAAAAAGGTTAAGGGGAGATTTAATAGAGGTATTCAAAATTATGAGGGGATTTTGATAGAATGGATGGGGAGAAGCTGTTTCCATTGGCAGGAGGGTCGATAACCAGAGGACACAGCCTGCATTTGTCGAGCGCCTTTAACGTAGTAAAACGTCACAAGGTGCTTCACGGGAGCGTTATTAAACAAAATTTGACACTAAGCCACATAAGGAGATATTGGGACAGGTGACCAAAAGCTTAGTCGAAGAGGTAGGTTTTAAGGTATGTGTTAAAGGAGAGAGAGGCGGAGAGGTTTAAGGAGGCATTTCCAGAGCGTAGGTAGCTGAAGGCACAGCCGCCAATGGTGGAGCGATTTAAATCGGGGATGCGCAAGAGGCCAGAATTGGAGGAGCACAGAGATTTTTTACATTCGTTCATGGGATGTGGGTGTCGCTGGCAAGGCCAGAATTTATTGCCCAAACCTAATTGCCCTTGAGAAGGTGGTGGTGAGCCGTCTTCTTGAACCGCTGCATTCCGTGTGGTGAAGGTTCTCCCTCAGTGTTGTTCGGTAGGGAGTTCCAGGATCCAACGGCGATGAAGGAACGGCCGATATATTTCCAAGTCGGGATGGTGTGTGACTTGGAGGGGAACGTGCAGGTGGTGTTATTCCCATGTACTTGCTGCCTTTGTCCTTCTAGGTGGTTGAGGTCACGGGTTTGTGAGGTGCTGTGCAAGAAGGCAATCGAGTAACAAGTCGAGCAATGTATTCCGCTCAATCATTGATCATTCCATTCAGATCTTCTGCTTTTCAGCTGCACTTCCCCCCAAACATTGCAAATAATTTTGCTCAGTATTTGTTTCGCTTGTTTAATATTTTGTTCTCCGGCTTAGCTAGATTAATATTTCATTTCAATTATCAATGACAGAGAGCAATGAACAATGAACTGGTGAGCAAAGTTTCGTTTATTATTAAAAAGCAGTGATTCCGAAATTATCCAGGCTGATATGAATGGTATAAGAAGTAGTGATTTCGACATGATTTAAATACGCAGCCTTCAGAATCCAGAGTCAGACGCGCTACCGTTTCACCACGAGGTCCACTGATGGCATAGATTATATATATGTAGATATATATATATATATATATATATACTTATTATATACTTAAATATATATGTTTGATGCAGTGTTCCCTTGTGGTTGGGAATAGTTCATTGCACAAAAATAATTCAAGTCTGTGAGACATTTAATGTTTTTTTAATCGCCATTAATACGTTCTGTTGCACACTGAAGGAAATGCTAACTTGTTTGCCAAGTGACAATTAAAACGTCAATAAATCTTTGTGTTTTGTATGTCATGAACTTTTATCCCTTCCCGTTTTACATACTGTATTTTAGGAGTCTGCTTAAAAGTGTTTAGTGCTTATTATACCAGGAATCTGGTGTAGCCGTTGTTAAATTTAAAAAGGTTTGTCGCCCCTTTCATGCATGAACAAACTCGACCCTGGAGGTTTATGGGGAGCAAGTCCCAACAACATGCTTCCCTCCGAGGTTAAATCGGGGACTTTCTGCGTGTAACTGGTGAACATGATAACCGCTGCACTATGGAAATGAGAAACTTTTCGTTCTTAGCTCTGAAGGAAGTGTCTCGGGAAAACATGAACTGTTGACTCTCTTTGCACTGACTCTTTTCACGAATATTTCATCGATCGAAACTGTCCAAGTCACAGGGAAAAAATGTCAAAGTCATTAAACTCCCGAATTAGCCCCAAAATCTATCAATCTCAGTTTTTAAATTTTCAATTGACCCCCAGCCTCAACTGCTTTTTGAGGGAGAGAGTTCCAGAATTCCACTCCCCTTTGTGTGAAGAAGTGCTTCCTGTCATCAACCCTGAACGGCCCAGCTCTAATTTTAAGGTTATGCCCCCTTGTTCTGGACTCTCCCCACCAGAGGAAATAGTCTCTATCTGCCCTGTCAAATCCTTTAATAATCCAAACACCTCAATTAGATCACCCCTTAATATTCTGCACTCAAGGGAATGCAAGTCTGGTCTTTGCAACCTGTCCTCATAATTGCTTATCAAGGATAGCCAACAAAAAGGGTTTTACGACGGCTGGCTCTTTAATGCGTTGGGTTTTGTCAACGGGCTCGTTGGTCTAGGGGTATGATTCTCGCTTCGGGGTTGTCTGTCCAAATATGTGAGAGGTCCCGGGTTCAAATCCCGGACGAGCCCTTATTTTACTCTTCAACTTCCAAAGACAGAAAAGTACCCAAATCAACCCACATGAGTGAAACAATTCCAATGTTTCATACTGTTACCTAACACAACTGCCCAACGTGGTTCTGATGAAAGGTCATTGACCTGAAACATTAACTCTGTTTCTCTCTCCACAGATTCTGCCTGACCTGCTGAGGGTTTCCAGCATTTTCTGTGTTATCAGAGTATCACTTCCCTCATCACCGAACTACACTCCTCCACTAGATGCAGCCTTGTGGTGCAAACAGGCTCCTTCGGCACAGCCAGGTGTTCTGCTTTAGGCATTAATTATAACTATAACTTTGGAACTTGTTAGTTAAAACATATGGCCTTGCCCATTGACCAGAGAGCAGAATGGTGTTTGTCTCTCACCAGTACAGCCCTTTCCTGCTGCGTCAGCTTGGAACGATACGTAGCAATCATACATATCTCACACCTCTCCTGCTTCCCTGTGAAGCTGGTAAGACGAATAGCACACAATGCTGTCTGACACACATACACACCAGCTCTGAATGATTTAAAGGCCTTGTTATGATTGTCAGAGAATTGTTTATATCAAAAGGATAATTAAACTTATGAGTATTATGATATCAGCTCCGATCCAAGAGTTTCTGGACTTCAGAATCTACTCGTCTCTATATTAAACATATGCATGCATATAAAATGAAGCAAATCTGTCTGATGATTGTAGTTTCATTCTCCCAACAGAGATTTATACTTCCTTACTTAAGAGGCAAATGGTAAAGGTTAATATTAATTCAATATAAAGACTAACTCTTTCCTTACAATACAGATACCCCAAACTAATATAACACCTCAAACTGATAGAGCTTCTCAAATTAAAACAGTACCTCAAACTAATACGGTACCTCAAGCTAATACAATACCTGAAACGGATAGAGAATCTGAAACTAATATAATACCTCAAGCTAATACATCATCTCAAACTAATAAAGAACCTCAAACTAATACAGTACCTCAATCAAATACAACACCTTAAACTAATACAGTACCTCAAACCGATACAGAACCTGAAACATAAATTAATACCTCAAACTAATACAGCATCTCAATCTAATACAGTATCTCAAAGCAATAAAGTACCTCAAACAAATACAACAGCTTTATCCAATACAGCACCTCAAACTGATGCAGAATCTGAAATTAATATTTTTTTTAATTCGTTAATGGGATGTGGGTGTCGCTGGCGAGGCCAGTATTTATTGCCCATCCCTAATTACCCTTGAGAAGGTGGTGGTGAGCCGCCTTGTTGAACCGCTGCAATCCGTGTGACGAATGCTCTCCCGCAGTGCTAACAAGTAACAAACAAAGCAGCGATTAGCGCGCCGGTTGCAGGAGAGCTGGTTGGCGGTGATATCAATGCTGTGAGCGAGATCAGACCGTTTCCATGTTTCCACAAACAATGTTCCTTCCTTTATTTCTGGAAAAGTAACACTGATAATGGACAACTACATTTCTGTGGCTGCAACATGAAACTTTGGCCAGGTGACACGCTGCTTTCGTGTATCTTGCAAGAAACCGCACCGGTTGGTCTCTGTGGCGCAATCGGTTAGCGCGTTCGGCTGTTAACCGTAAAGGCTGATGTTTCGAGCAAGAAAACACTCAATGAACAATATCATCTGCGCATGCCATTCGCAATAGTTTAAACTGCGGTCGGATAACAGGTACATGAAAAAAACAGTGAAATGTTTGTGTCGGCGCGATGCTCTGGGATTCCCTGCCTGACCATCGCTACCTGTCCTTCTCTGCAGCCTTCCTAAATACAGCGCAGTAAATGTATCCCTGTGAAATGAGCTCCTGGACAGTAATACGGAAATTAGTTTGGCTGAGGGGTTATATCCATATCACAGAGCTTGAAGCATCAGTTTTCCGTAGTATAGTGGTTATCACGTTTGCCGAGAAAGCGAAAGGTCCCCGGTTCGAAACCGGGCGGGAGCATTTTGAAACCTTGTCCCCATTAAAAATGATTAAATATTTAACGATTCACATTGCTGAATAATGTGAACAAAGTCCATATCTCCCAGCCCTGTTCATGCAGTCCGTTGGGAGCAGGCGATGAATGCCAGCGTGGCATTGGGGGTGAAGGCTGCTTCCAAGACTGTCTCACACCCGGTGGGATCTGGCGGAGATTTGATAAGTCCTTTCTATTTAACCAATATATGAAACGGTGTTTGAGAAACATTCAAAAAATATAATAACATCCAGGATCCTGTCTTCAGAGTACGTGGCGCAAAGGTCTGACTCCAGATCAAAAGGCTGCGTGTTCACATCACATCGGGGTCATTGTTTCTTTCACCACTCACATGAGACTGGATAATTCCCGAATGAAGGTTTCAATTGCTTTTTCACACAAAACAAAACAGAAGTTTTGTCTAAACCCTGACTCAGTCCCTACCCAGTGGCAGGGAGGGGAGCGCCTGATACCCTCATTTATTTCATGCAACAAACTGACACGAATACTGGTATTGATTCAAAATCGACCTGCAGATGGACACACACAGAAAAAAGACAACCACAGAAACAGACAGCAACTACTTGTAGATATATATATATATATAAAAATATATATCTGTATATATCGCCTTTAACGTGGTCAGACGATTTAAGCTCGGTGAAATTGCTTCTGCTTTCTGAACTGTACTTGTCCATCCTTCAGAGGTCACGGGAAATATATTTTTTGCCTTTCGAAAAAAGACGCGAAAAGCAGAGACATGTTTTGTTTTCAACACGGCTGGTGAAATGGCCGGACGATCATAAATTAGGGGTCGCCTTTGAAACACTGAAAGGAGACTACCTAAAAATCACTGAGTGCAAATTTAAAATCACGGTCACTATTTATTTAGGGCTGAAAGAAATAACAATAAACATGGCATGATGTGGAGATGCCGGGGATGGACTGGGGTTGACAATTGTAAACAATTTTACAACACCAAGTTATATTCCAGCAATTTTATTTTAAATTCACAAGCTTTCGGAGGCTTCCTCCTTCCTCAGGTGAACGTTTGTTGGAAACGTTTGTCATTTCCAACAAACGTTCACCTGAGGAAGGAGGAAGCCTCCGAAAGCTTGTGAATTTAAAATAAAATTGCTGGACTATAACTTGGTGTTGTAAAATTGTTTACAATAAACATGGCAGTCAGTGCCCGCGGTGAGACGGTGTCGAACTTGTTTGCTGCGAAGTTCACCGCTGGGCTAAAGTTGAAGGACGCGAACCCACTCAATGTAAAGAATGAGCTCAGAACCAACAGGTCCCGTCAACGTCAAACACCTCCTTTCTTGTTCAATGGAGGGAGCAGAGGCGTGTACATCATCAGACGCCAGCAACTTTAAGAAATGGAACAGATAAAGGCACAGATGCAAGTTCCAAATCTTTTCAATGCAAAGTTATTTCACTTTATTTAAAGTGCGGTGAGGCTGAAAACGGCTCCCAAATGATTTGCGTTCACTCGTGACTTGTTTTCCAGTGTTTGTCCGTCAGATTTGCAATTCAATTTGTATTGGATATTGAAGATATTTCAGGATGATTGCACAACATACCATGTGTAAAGCAACCATCTTGATAACTTCAATCATCACACACTCTACATCGACTCTGCAGAGGCCCCAGCACCCCTTTCAATATTGTTTTTCTTAACTCACAGTTTTCAAAACGGAACTGGATAAACGCTTGAATGGAAACTTTTTTCTGGTCTATGGGGAAACAGCAGGCGAGTGGGACGAACTGGGCAGCACTTTCAGAGAGCTGGCACAGGCACGATGGGCCGATTGGCATCCGAATGGCGCCGTCCTATTCTATGATTCTATTAATAGGTCAATTTCCACCTGTCAATAAGCCTCTCTAAATGGAGCGCAGTCATCGTGTCCCTGTGAACTGAGCTCCTGAACCGTAATACGGAAATTAGCGTGGCTGAGCGGTTTGAAACTGTCGTTCGGTTCCTAACAGGAAATTTCCTCTCTAGCTTTGATTAGTTTATGAATTATCTCCCCCCTTTCGATCTTAAATGTCTTTATATTTTTTTTGATCTCTTCTTCTCCTGTCATGCCCACAATATTAGTCTCCCTGGTAAATACTGAAGCAAAGTGATTATTTAATATTTGTGCCATTTCGCTGTAATTGCCTGTGAGTTTGTCATGTGTATCCCTTAGTGGCCCTATTTCAATCCTAAATTTTCTTTGGCTGTTGATGTGTCCAGAATACTTCGCTTTTTTGATATTCCTTTTTGCCTTTCCAATAGTTCTTTAGACTTCTTTCCCAGTCTTTTCACATTCCCCTCTCTCCTTTATTGTCTCGTGTGTGCCTTTTTCTTTAGTTTCAATTTTGTCCTTATTTCTTTATTCATCCCTGTTGTATCATTTCTGGCTAGTTTTTTCTTGCTTTGTCGTGGGATATATTTCTCCTGGACTCTATCGATCATTGTTTTAAATGTTTCCCACTGCTGTTCTACTTCTTTGTCCCGGTCATTAATATGTCAAACATTTCACCATTCAAAACTTCTCAAGTCACATATGCATGACAAAGCCAGTTGCTTTTGTGGGAGGAGCAAATCAACTTGGCAGAAACATCAGCTGCAGCCCAATCCACAAATAAAATATTTCCACGTCTTGGTAAAAATGAGCAAGGTCAGAAGTGGGATTCGAACCCACGCCTCCAGAAGAGACTGCGACCTGAACGCAGCGCCTTGGACCGCTCGGCCATTCTGACTACCAATACCATGCTTTATTCTGCATTATTTCTGCACTGTTGGCCAGTGATAGCAGCATGAAACTTAAAAATGGTCCTCGCCTAATGTGGGGCTCGAACCTACGATCCTGAGATTAATAATCTCATGTTCTACCAACTGAGCTAGCCAGGCCTGATCTGTTATTGCAGCAAGCAGGAGAAAGACTCCATTTCAAATGAGGGACAGGATCAACTGTCACTTCGAAAGGCACGGACCAATCAAGGGCAGTCAGCATGGATTTGTTGAGGGGAGGTCGTGTCCAACGAACCTGATTGAATTTTTCGAGGAGGTGACAAGGAGGATCGATGAGGGTAGCGCAATTGATGTAGTCTACATGGATTGTAGCAAGGCTTTTGAAAAATTCCCACATGGCAGATTGGTCGAAAAAGTAAAGGCCCATGGGCTCCAAGGGAATGTGGCTTATTGGATCCAAAATTAGCTGAGTGGTAGAAAGCAATGTGTAATGGTCAACGGGTGTTTTTGCGGCTGGAAGGCTGTTTCCAGTGGGGTGTCGCAGGGCTCGGTACTTGGTCCTTTGCTTTTTGTGGTATAAATTAACGATTTGGACTTAAGCGTAGGGGGCATGATTGAGCAATTTGCGGTTGACATAAAAGTAGGCCGTGTGGTTGATAGCGAGGAGGAAAGCTGTGGACTGTGGGGGTTCAGGCAATTTTCTGATAAAAAAAACACTCAATCTGTCTCTGAACTTATTTTGAACGAATACGTGTGTTTGACCCGGCACAGGCACGATGGGCCGAATGATCTCCTCTTGTGGACTAACATAATACCATGATACTAAGTGTTGTCAGATGGAAAAGTAACACATTCCAAATAAGAGCAGAGAGAGGAAACTAGTCTAACAGCATAACAGCACGGTGAGATATTGTATTTGAGAAGGATGAGGAGGGATAGTTTATCATGGTTGGAGTCACATAGGGCATCATTTGTGACTTTGATAAGGACCATTTCATGCTGCGACAGCGGCGGAAACCTGATTGGAGAGATTCAGCCCGGGCGTGGCCCCATCGTGTGCGGTGAGACGGAGGGGGGCGGGTGGAAGCAGCATAAAAGTTTAAAACGGTACTCGCCCAACGTGGGGCTCAAACCCACTACCCTGAGAGTTTTTAAAGATAAGGGGGAGCAGCCACTGTCTGTGTCTCCAGCTGCAATGGAAAGAACACATTCCAAGTCCGAGCAGAGAGAGCACACCATTCAGCTACCCATTGTGTTACATACCATGCCATCGGTTTCCGTAGTGTAGTGGTTATCACGTTCGCTTTACACGCGAAAGGTCCCCAGTTCGATCCCGGGTGGAAACATTATGTTGGAACTTGGTCTCCACAAACAGACAGATCGATTTTCTTCTCCTGCCAATAAGGGAGACAGTGGCTGTTGCCGTATTCTTTGTCACCTGCATATTTTACTTCATTAAACAGATAATTTTGAGTGAGAGAAAACTGATCCACAGTGACGCTCTTTTCAAGTTTTATTCCCTTCTCATCTGGAAGGATATATTGGCTTTGGAAATAGTGGCTTTTGAAAGGAGTTAGTCGGGTGGGATGGACAAACCTTTTCCAATGGTGGGGGACAATGGAATACGAACCAACCATCCACCAAGTTCTCCCGAATTCTCCGGTTCAATGGGAAACCGGCCAACAAAAGCCCTTTCATTGACCGTGGAGGTTCAGACAATTTTCTGATAACAAAGCGCTCAATCTATTTCTCTTGTCTCTTTCCCGATGTTTCCGGATACTGTCTGCATATCTGCCCTGTGTTTATCTCACTATGTGTCCACCTGCAGGGTGGTTTTTGAACGAAGATGTGTGTTTGTCTTCTGTTATTTGCATTAAATAAATGAGGTCATCAGGTGCTTCCCTCCCGGCCAGAGGCAGACTTTCGAGCAGGGTTCTGTTAATTGTGAAGACGCAAAGAAAACTTGAACTGCAGAATTGTTCAAACCGGCTCTCAGGGAAAAAACTGCGACCCCGACATGATTTGAACACGCAACCTTCTGATCTGGAGTCAGACGCGCTATCGTTGCTCGACGAGGCCTGGATGCTACATTGCGTGTTTGTTTCTATCAATGTTTGTCAAGCACCGCTTTAGAGCTCCGAGATTGGTGGAATGGGTTGGCTTTCAAATCCCCGCCCACTCCCACCGGATGTCAGGCAGCATCAGAAGTCGCCGTCACCTGTCAGCGGCAGCATGGCGCTCGCTTCCATCGCCTGCTGTCAGCGGACTGCAGCAAATCCAATTCCATTCATCCTGCACCCAGAATTATCACATCACAGGAAATGGATGTGGGAAACTGCTCAAGGTACGTAACAGGAGGGGATCTTCTGAAAAACATTTAGACTTTCCGTGTTTAGACTTCGATTAGAACTGCAAAAAAGAACGTGTGAAAATATAAACTATGGGTGTGATGTTTATACATGTAGGAAACTGCTCAAAATACATAACAGGATGGGAATCTTCTGAAAAACACGTGGACGTTCGATGTTTGGACTTTGGTGAGAACTGCAAAAATGAACGTGTGAAAATATAAATTATGGGTGTGATGCTTCTATTTAAAGTGAATGTTTGTTTGCGGATTTCTCCTGTTACTGTGGCAACTATGGGTTGTTAATTCATCAACAATAACTTCCGCTTGAAATTAGCCTGAGTGGTTACAAAATAGCAATTTTAATAGAGTGATTACAACAGAGTTGCACTACAGGTGTCTTCAACATTACATTCAACAGTATTATTATTATAATACAACTGTCTACAGATTACATTAATGACAAGCAATCAACACAACCTGGACTGTCTGCGAATCCAGATATATCAGACCTGACCTTTGCGGACTGCCTGTGGCAATGGACTTCTGACTGACCCCTATTGAGAGCTCTAACATTTGAGAAGGGAGCATGCCCTATCTTTATACGATTCGGCTGCATTGTTCTGTACGTAAGCACCACTGATCTTAACTCATGGTCGTAAACCATCCCACTTTGCTGACTCTCAGAAACCTCCAACGGTTGTTTATTGTCTGAGTTTTTTTTAGACTTTCTCCGTCATCAGGTTTTGGATGATTATACTAGGTTAGCACAACCTGGAGTTCAGGTGTCCAGGACACCCAAGTTTCTCTGGACATCAACATTTAATAGTTTCTCACCATTTCAAAAATATTCAGTTCTCTGTTCTTCCTACCAAAGTGAATAACCTTACATTTCCCCACATTATACTCCATCTGCCACATTCTTGCCCACACGCTTAACCTGTCTGTATCCCTTTGTAGACTCTTTGTGTCCTCTTCACAGCTTACTTTCCCACCGAGATTTGTATCTTCAACAAACTTGGAGACATTACACTCGATCCCTTCATCAAGTCATTACAAGTCGTCTATAGGCATATAAATAGCAAACGGGTAGTGAGAGGAGGGGTAATAACGATTAGGGACCAAAAAGGAGATCTACACATGAAGGCATAGGGCATGGCTGAGGTTCTAAATGAGTATTTTGCATCTGTCTTTACCGAGGTAGAAAATGCTGCCTAATCACAGTAAATCACATTAAATGGGGAGGTAGTTGAGATACTGGATGGGGTGAAAATTGATAAAGAGGAGATCGTAGAAAGGCTGGCTGTACTTAAAGTAGATAAGTCACCTGGTCCGAATGGGATGCATGCTAGGTTGCTGAGGGAAGTAAGGGTGTAAATTGCAGAGGTCCTGGCCATAATCTTTCAATCCTCCTTAGATACAGGGTTTGCTGCCACAGAACTGGAGAATTGCAGATGTTACACCCTTGTTCAAAAAAGGGTGTAAGGATCAACCCAACAACGAGAGGCCAGTCAGTTTCACCACGATGGTGGGAAGGTTTTAGAAATGATAATCTGGGACAAAATTAATAGTCATTTGGACAGGAAAGCCACTTTGGATTTATTAAAGGCAAATCGTGATTGAGTTTCGTGATGAATTGACAGAGAGGGCTGATGAGGGCAATGTGGTTGATGTTGTGTAAATGGCCTTTCAAAAGACGGTTGATAAAGTGCCACAAAATAGACTTGTCAAAATGGGCGATAGTGGATGCTTCCTTATTCTTTAAAAGCGCTTTCTTTTATTTCACTCAACAGATAACTTTGAATGAGCGAACACTGATCCACAGTGAGGCTTATTTCAAGTTTATACCCTTTTAATCTGAAAGGATATATTGGCCTTGGAAGGATGGCAGCAAAAATTCACCAGATTGTTACCAGGGTGCAATAAGTTAAATTATGAGAAGATGTTGTATAAATTAGGTTTAAAATCACACAAGTCACACTGCAAAACGTTTTCATTTTTGATACATACATTAATGACCTGGACATGAGTATACAGGGTATAATTTGAAAGATTGCAGATGACACGAATCTCGGGAATGTAGTAAACAATGTGGTGGATCGTATCAGACTTCAGGAGGACATAGAAAGCCTGGTGAAATGGACTTTAATAATAGAGGCATAGAGTACAAAAGCAGCACAGTTATGCTAAACGTTTATAAAACACTGGTTAGACTGCAGCTGGAGCATTGTATTCAATTCTGAGCACCGCACTTTAGGAAAGATGTCAAGGCCTTGTAGAGGGTGCAGAGGAGA
The DNA here is from genome assembly GCF_035084215.1 of Heptranchias perlo. Taxonomy (NCBI): domain Eukaryota; kingdom Metazoa; phylum Chordata; class Chondrichthyes; order Hexanchiformes; family Hexanchidae; genus Heptranchias; species Heptranchias perlo. The sequence goes on along the minus strand of NW_027139612.1, from coordinate 5,697,320 downwards.
TTTACTGGAATGGTAACAGGGATGAGGCACTTTAGTTATGTTGTGAGACTGGAGAATCTGGGATTATCCCCTGAAAGCGCAGAAGATTAAGGGGAGATTTGAAAGAGTTGTTCAAAATAATGAAAGGTTTTGACAGAGCAAATAAGGAGAAACTGTTTTCAGTTGCAGAAGGGTCGGTAACCAGAGGACACAGATTTAAGGTAATTGGCAAAAGAGCCTGAGGCGACATGAGGGAACATAATTTACACAGCGAGTTGTTATGATCTGGAATGCGCTGCCTGAAAGACAATAGTAATTTTCAAAACGGGATTGGATAAATACTTGAAAAGGAAAACAATTTGCAGGGCTTATGAGGAAAAAGCTTATGGTGGTGAGACATCTTGGATAGCTCTTTCAAAGAACTAGCACAGGCACGATGGGCCGAATGATCTCCTTCTGTGTTGTAACATATTAAGTTTTGCTGGACGGAGAAGCAACGCATTCCAAGTCAGAACAGAGATAGGAGACTAAGTCAGTTCCCCATTGTTTTTAATGAGATAGCAGCGCTTTCCGTAGTGTCGTGGTTATCGCGTTTGCTTCACATGCGAAAAGCTCCCGAGTGTAAACATTGTTTTGAAACTTGCTCTCCATAAACATCCACGGAGGAGATTTTTTCTCGTGCCAAAAAGGGCGACAGTGGCTGCTCCCTTATTCTTGAAAAGCTGCATCTTTTAATTCACGAAACAGATAACTTTGAGTGAGAGAAAACTGATCCTCAGTGACGCTCATTTCAAGTTTGATTCCCTTTTACTCTAAAAGGGTATATTGGCCTTGGAAGGAGCGCAGCTCAGATTCACCAGAATGTTAGCAGAGCACGAAGGGTTAAATTATGAGGAGCGGTTACATACTTGTATCCCCTGGAATATAGAAGTCTTTTTATGATTTTGAAAGGTAGATAGACAAACCCTTTCCGCTGGTGAGGGAGTCTAAGACAATATCACAATATGACAATAGCTGTTTTACGAGTGAAAACGGCCCTACGCATCACTGTGAGTGTAAGAGACGAGCCTCTTGGTGCTGCGTCCTGTGCAGTGAATGTCAAAATTTTTAAAAGGTGAAGAAAGTGTTTGGGGTTCAGATACACAAATCTCTAATGGGAATGAGATTTTGTCAGAGGTTGCAGCCTTCCCCAGTTTTCTTGCGCTTTGCGAGACACCAGTTCCGGTTTAAATTTACAAACTGGGTGAGTTGGTGATCACGGTCCACCAGACTCAGCGGTCCCGGGTGAGAGAGCGAGAAATCAGCCCGGGCGCGGCCACAATGTGCGCGGTGACACTGCACGGGAGGTCGGGGGGAGTCAGAGCTTGGGTTCACCCCTGAAAGCAACATTAAAAGTTTAAAAGCGAATTCGCCCAACGGGGAGCTCGAATCCACGATTCTGAGATTAAGAGTGTTATGTTCCACCGACTGAGCGAGCCGGGCCTGAGAAACCCAACCACTCTTGTCTGTCATTGCAGTAAACTCGCCCCTGGGTGTCCATGTGCAGCAATCCCAAGATAACGTCCATATCATTGGCTGTGTTTATCTGTGTGTGTGTGTCCATCTGCAGGTTGATTTTGAACGAATACGAGTGTTTGTCTTCTGTTAGTAACATTAAATAAAAGAGCGCATCAGACACTTTCCTCCCTGACACTGGGGAACCAGTGAAAACGCAACTAAAGCATGAATTGCGGAATTATACAGACTCTTATCAGCGCCAAAAGTAGCTTTAGTATATATGCACCCCAATAAATAAATAAATAATACAGGTATATGTAAATACATTTGCAACGAACAGAGTCACAAAACCAGAAATATTATTTGAACCTAATACAAACACTCCCAGATATATTTAAAAACCTGACATGTGTTTTCTGGTGGTGTCGTGGTTAGGATTCGGCATTCTCACTGCCACAGCCTTGATTCGATTCCTGATCAGAGGACTTGCTGTTACAAAAAACAAATGCCAATTTTGGAGAATCACAGCAAATGTTCAACACAGAAGGAGGCCATTCGGCCCATCATGTCCGCGCCGGCCGAAAATGCGCCACTCAGCCGAATCCTACTTTCCAGCGCTCGGTCCGGAGCCTTTTTGGTTACGCCAATTCAGGTGCATATCCAAGTATTATTTAAATGTAACGAGGGATTCTGCCTCTACCATCCTTTCAGGCAGTCAGTTCCAGACTCCTGCCACCCTCTGGGCAAAAATAATTCTCCTCAGCTCCCCTCTAATCCTTCCACCAATCACTTTAAATCTATGCCGCCTGGTTATTGACCTCCCTGCTAAGGTAAATAGGTCCATCCCATCCACTCTATCTCGGCCCTTCATAATTTTGTACACCTCAATTAAATCACACAACTCCCTCTGAATACCAACATATATTGGACTCTCACCTTTTAAAAAGTATTCTGCTTTCGATTCTTCCTACCAAAGTGGACAATTTCACATTTTCCCACCTTATACCACAACTGCCACCCTCTTACCCAATCACTTAACCTGTCCACCTCCCTTTGCGTCCTCCTCACGGCTTACTTTCCCACCTACCTTTGTATCGTCAGCAAACTTGGATACATTACACTCGGTCCCCTCATCTCAGTCATTAATATAGAATGTAAACAGCAATTGCAACATAAATTGCAAGGGCCGTTCACGTGTAACGCGAACTGGTAACCACTACACCACAAAAAACCGCTGGTGACTTATACTGGACAGAGGGGAACCGACCAGTCATCTCTCTCTGCTCTGATTCGGACAGATTTACTTCTCTTTAAACAACACCTGTCCTGTCCCACACTAAAATCATGGAATGGAATCGTAGAATATTACAGCACAGAAGGAGGCCATTCGGCCGTGTTGCCCTGCCTCATCTTTGAAAGAGCTGTCCAATTTAATCCAAAAAACCCAGCCTTTTCCCCGTAACCTTGCAAATCAGTCCTCTTCAAGTACCTGTCCAATTGCCTTTTGAAAGTTCCTATGAAAGCTGCTTCCACCACCCTTTCAGGGAGTGGCTACCAGATCGGAACAACCCTCGGTGTGAAAAAAAAATCTCCTCTGTTTCCCCTCTAGTCCTAAAAGCTCTCAATCCTTCTCTACGGATGCCTTTATACAAAAATGTCATTCATCAAAACAACACAAGTTACACAGGAAAACGTCTTCATTTTCAAATAATTAACGTTCCGAAGGAGCTCCCTAATTTCCCTCCCCTAACCTGATGAATCAGATCATTCTCGTCCGCATCCTTTTCCACGTGAATCGGCTCTCCCCCACCCTCAGGAAGTAGCCATTCTGATTCTGTGACTGTGACCAGCTTTGTTCGGGCAGTTGGTTTGACAGGGACCTCACACCGCACCCTCCTCCCGTGTTTGCTTCCACATCCGCAGATTGGGGCCGGGCCTGGACTGATTTTTTTCTCTGTCTCACCCGGGGCCGTTGAGTCTCCTGCTCAGATCACAAACCAGCTCTCCTACACCCGATCACCAACTCACCCAGTTTGTAAATTGAAACCGGAGCAAGTGCCTCGTAAGAGAGCAAGAGATGTAGGGGAGGCAGCAACCTCTGACAAAATCTCAGGCTCATCAGAGAGGTTTGTGTATCTGAACCCGGAATAACCTTCTGCTCCTTTTAATGTTTTGACCATTGCACACTGCGCGGCACTCACAGACTCGTCTCTTGCACTGACAGTCAAGCAAGCGGAGGGTTCACTCACGAAAGCAGCGTAAAAGTTTAAAACAGAATTCGCCCAACGTGGGATTCGAACCCACAACCATGTGTTACCGACTGAATTCGCCGGGCCTGCAAAAATGTTTCCATTTGGTCCATTATTGCAGCGAGGCAGCTGCTGGCTTCGCCCCAGGCGCTGAGTTTCGAATCGTGGAAGGATACAGCTCAGAAGCAGGCCATTCGGGCCATCGCGCCCGTGCCTTGTCCGACAAACCATGTACCAGATTCTCCTGAATTCCAAGGTGTGGAACGAAAGCGAACAACAAAAGCCCTTACATTCGACCGTGGAGGTACAGGCAATTTTCTGAGAAACAGGTTTGTCTATTTCCCGGTGTTTGCCTGTCTCTCTGGCTGTGTTTATCTCTCTGCGTGTGGAGCTGCAGGCTGATTTTGAATTAATAAGCATGTTTGCGCATGTTTCTTACAAAAAATAAATGAGGGAATCAGACGCTTCTCTCCCTGACACTGGGGAACGAGGGAGGCAGAATTCAGAGCAGGGATCTGTTTATTGCGAAAAAGGCAATGCAATATGAATTCCCTAATTATTCAGACTCCAAACAGCGCGAAGAACATGTGTGACCCCGACGTGATTTGAACACGCAGCCTTCTGATTTCGAGTTAGATGCGTTGCCGTTTCCTGAGCCTATTGTAATTTACTCCTATTTAATCACGGGAATATCCGCAATCAAGAGCGAAAACAAATTAAAAGCTGAATCACAGAGAAAGGGAAATCCATGCTACATCTGATAAGGCTGTTAAAACAGTTGCCTGGTGGTCTAGTGGTTAGGATTCGGCGCTCTCACCGCCGCGGACCGGGTTCGATTCCCTTTCAGGGAAGTAAATTTTGAACACTTGTTATGTAAATCGCATGAACTGACTCAAGGTCTGTGAGAAGAAAAAAAAACAATCATTGTTTTCATCACCATTAATTAACCGATAACGTTATTTTGCAGAATGAAAGGCGACTGAAGGAAGTTGGAAAAGTTTAATAATTTATTTTGTGCGATGAACTTTTTATCCCTTCTCATTTGACACAGTGTATTTTTAAGGGGTTGGTTTAAAATGTTCAATGCTCGTGAGACCACGAATTTGTGTTAAATTTAACAGGACCGGCTATTTCACAGAGAAAAAATAAATTTGCTCCAACATAATGTTTCTGCCCGGGATTGAACCGGGGACCTTTCGCGTGTAAAGCGAACGTGATAACCACTACACTACAGAAACTTCTGCTTCAGTCATTAGCCAGAAGTTCGAATGACTGCATTGACTCTCTCATAACTATTCAATTGATCGAAGTTGCACAAGTCACAAAAGAAAAATGTTCATTTCAAAGTTATTAAACTCCCAAATGTGGCCTGCCTTGTTTGGACAGGGGTTGACCCTGACGTCACAGCCTCAACAAAGCATATTCTCAACATTTCCACAGGGAACAGGAGGAGGCCATTAAGCCCCTTGAAGCTGTTCCGCCCTTCAATTCGATCACAGGTGATCTGTAACTGAAATCCATTTACCCGCCTTTGCTCCCTATCCCTCGATACCCTAACCCAACAAAAATCGATCGATCTCAGTCTTGAAAGCTTCAATTGACCCCCAGCATCCACAACCTTTTGGGGGACAGAATTTCAGACTTCAACTGCCCTTTGTGTAAAAAAGTGCTTCCTGATTTCGAACCTGAATGGCATGGTTCTAATTTTAAGGTTATGTCCCCCTCGTTCTTGATTCCACAGAGGAAATTGATTCTCTCTCTCTATTCTATCGAATCATTTCAACATGTTAAACACCTCGCTCAGACCGCCCCTCAATCTTCGAGACTCGAGGGAATACGAGCCGAGTCGATGCAGCCTGTCCTCATAATTTAACCTTTTTAGCCCCGGTAACATTCTGGTGAATCTGCTCTGCACTCCCTCCAAGGCCAATCTATCCTTCCTGAGGTGCAGTGTCCAAAACTGAACGCAGTTACACCAGACGCAGTCTAACCAGAGCTTTATATAACTGGAACATAACTTCAACTTCTTTATATTCCAGCCCCCTGAGATAAAGGCTAACATTCCGTTAGCCTTTAAATTATTTTTGGACCCGTCCGTTAGCTTTTACTGATTTATGTAAATGAACCGTTAATTCTCTCTGCTTCTCCACAGTTCCGAGCTTCTTACCATTTGGAAAATACCATGACCATAGGTCCAAAGTGGATTACCCCACATTGAACTCCATCTGCCATAGTTTTGCCCACTCACTTAATCTATCAATGTCCCTTTTCAACTTTCCAATCGCATTCCACACTACTTACTCTACCACCTAACTTAGTGTCATCAGAAAACTTGGATATACGACTCTCTGTTCCTTCATCTAAGTCATTGATAAATATGGTGACAAGCTGAGACCCAAGTTACAGATCCCTGGGGGACACCACTAGTCGCATCCTGCCAATTGGAGTATGTGCCCATTATCCCCAAAATCGGTCTCCTATCTCCGAACCAATTCTCTACCCATGTCAATACGTTGCCTCAAGTTCCATGCACTTTCATTTTTGCCAACAGTCTCTTGTGTAGAACCTTATCAAATGCCTTTCGGAATTCCATATAAATAATATCATAGGAACATAGGAACAGGAGAAGGCCATTCAGCCCCTCGTTCCTGCTCCGCCATTTGATAAGATCATGGCTGATCTGTGATCTAACTCCATATACCCGCCTTTGGCCCATATCCCTGAATACCTTTGATTGCCAAAAAGCTATCTATCTCAGATTTAAATTTAGCAATTGAGCTGGTATCAATTGCCGTTTGCGGAAGAGAGTTCCAAACTTCTACCACCCTTTGTGTGTAGAAATGTTTTCTAATCTCGCTCCTGAAAGGTCCGGCTCGAATGTTCAGACAAAATGGTGGCAAGTTCGCCGGACATCTTGGACAAAATGTCTGTAAGCACGGCGGCCATCTTGGACAAAATGGCGGCAAGTCCTTCACGGCTGTTCGACAGGAACAGAAAGAGGCTATTGAGCTCCTCAAGCCCGTTACATCGTTACTGGAAGCCGATCATCTCTTCAAGCCTGTTACATAGAATCAGGAGGAGGCCATACAGCCCTTCGAGCCTGTTATACAGGAACTTGAGGCCAATCAACCCCTCAAGCCTGTCAAATAGCAAAAGGAGGAGGCCATTCAGCCCCTCAAGCCCGTTACATCGTTGCTGGAAGCCGATCATCTCCTCAAGCCTGTTACATAGAATCAGGAGGAGGCCATACAGCCCTTCGAGCCTGTTATACAGGAACTTGAGGCCAATCAACCCCTCAAGCCTGTCAAATAGCAAAAGGAGGAGGCCATTCAGCCCCTCGAGCCTATTATCTGGGAACTGAAGGCCATTCAGCCCTTCGAGCCCCTTACACCAGATCTGGTGGCCAATCAGCCCCTCAAGCCTGTTACATAGGAACAGGAGGAGGCCATTCAGCCCCTCGAGCGTGTTATACGGGAACTGAAGGCCATTCAGCACCGTGAGCTTATTACACTGGAATAGGACTCGGCCATTAAGCCCCTCGAGCTTGTTGCACTGGAACAGGAAAAGGCCATTCAGCCCTTCGAGACTGTTATACAGGATCTGGACGTCATTCAGCCCCTCGGGCATGTTACATAGGAACAAGAGGAGTCCATTCAGCCCCTCGAGCATGTTAATATAGGAACAGGATGAGTCCATTCAGCCCCTCAAGCATGTTCCATAGGAACAAGATGAGTCCATTCAGCCCCTCGAGCATGTTACATAGGAACAAGAGGAGTCCATTCAGCCCCTCGAGCATGTTACATAGGAACAAGAGGAGTCCATTCAGCCCCTCGAGCATGTTACATAGGAACAAGATGAGTCCATTCAGCCCCTCGAGCATGTTACATAGGAACAAGAGGAGTCCATTCAGCCCCTCGAGCATGTTACATAGGAACAAGATGAGTCCATTCAGCCACTCGAGCATGTTACATAGGAACAGGAGTGGACAATTCAGCTTCTCAACCTGTTCCGCCATTCAATTAGATCATGGCTGATCTGTAGCTTAACTCCATCTACCCGCCTTGGTTCCTTAATACTTAATACCCTTGCCTAACAAAAGTCTATCAATCTCCGTTTTGAAATTTTGTATTGACCCCCAGCCTCAACAGACTTTTGTGGGAGAGAGTTCCAGATTTCCACTACCCTTTGTGTGAAGAAGTGCTTCCTGACATCACCCCTGGACGGCCGAGCTCTAATTTTAAGGTTATGGCCCTTTGTTCTGGACTCCCCCAACAGAGGAAGTAATTTCTCTCTATCTACCCTATCAACTCCTTTCATCATCTTCAAAACCTCAATTCAATCACGCCATAATCTTCTTTATTCAGGGGAATACAAGGCTAGTCTATGCAACCTGTCCTCATAATTTAACCCTTTTAGCCCCGATATCATTCCGGTGAATCTGCGCTGCAGCCCTTCCAAGGCCAATATATCCTTCCTGAGGGTCAGTGCCCAGAACAGAATGCAGTCCTCCAGATGGGCTCTAACCAGAGCTCTGTACAGCTGGAACATAACTTCCACCCCTTTATATTCCAGCCCTCGAGAAATAAAGGCCGACATTCTATTCGCCTTTTTAATTATTTTTGTAACTGTCCACTAGCTTTTAATGATTTCTGTACTTGGACCCTAAATCTCTCTGCTCCCCCACAGTTCCGAGCTCCTCACCATTTAGAAAACTCTCTGATCTGTCTTTCTTAGATCCGAAGTGGATGATCTCACATTTCCCCACATTGAACTCCATTTGCCACAGATTTGCCCACTCACATAATCTCTCAATGTCCTGGGAATGCTCAGTGCTTTTGTTTGGTTGGAGAATGCTTTAAATCAGTTCGTTATTTTAAAAAGATTAGAATTGATTTTTAATTTGTATTTTTTGAACAAGATCATTATTCCCCGATCAGTAAAATGTCCGTGTTTTTCAGATAATGGAGACAGTTCAGAGATAGTTGCCTTTTTGTCTACTTTAATGAAGTGAAATTTTGCTAATTTAAAATCAGCTGTATTTCTAAGCTTGAAAAAGCAGCTCCTCTGTTAGGTGAGACTTCAATCCCAGTGTCTCAGTGTTTCCGCTTGTCCTGATATCAATGTAATATTTGAAGGGCTCCAGGTAATGAACAGTGAAACCCCTTCAGATTATCTCAGCCCACTCGTTCTATCCAGTGCCTAACAGTGCCTGCTCTTCAGAGGGTGACAGAGTCACACTACACTCGATCTTGTTTTAGATTTTAACTGCCGAACAAATTGATGAAACAGTAAGAGAACAAACAAATAGTAGCAGTAAGACAACAGTTTTACTGTAAAGCTCAACCAGATCCTTATTGGAACAGAAAATAATAAATAATTCACAAATACTACACGAAACTGTAACCGAACTTTCGAACATCCTGGTTCTTTGTTGTCTTTTTCTCACAAACTATGGAAACTGTCGACTTGATTAACATTCTCAGAGATTCCAAACAGACTGACCAGTTTGAAAAAGACAGGCTGATAAATGGCTTCAAAACAGTGACTGGGAGCCAGTCATTTTAAGCAATGGTCTGTTTTATTCAAAAGAAGCTACCAATCAAAACTATACGAGATGAAATGACGCCGGACGTTTGTATCTGAATCAAATGTTTGACTTTGTGAGGTGCGGTCTGTCTTTAAGAGGTGCAGCCTGCCTTTAAGAGGTACAGCCTGCCTTTAAGCGGTGCAGCCTGACTTTAAGAGGTGCAGCCGGTCTTTCAGAGGTGGAGGCTGCCTTTAACAGGTGCAACCTCCCTTTCAGAGGTGCTCACCACTCACGAAATATCGGGGCCCCTCTGCTGGTGAGAAGCCGCTCAACTGCGCAGCGAGGCCTGACTGCTCGCAGGAATCAGGGAAATCACCAGGCAGCACCAATCTGACGGACTCTCTGCATCTCAACGACCGGGTGCAGGTTAATCATGTGGGGGTTAATCGACCCCCGCGCCCGGATTCGGGGGTTATCGAATTTAATATATATTTTACATAGAATACAGCACGGCACAGAAACAGGCCATTCAGCCCATCTGGATAAAGAAGTTCCCCTGAATTTCTTACTTGACAACAACAACTCCTGGAGTAGAAGATATAATAAAGTTTCTCATCTAATAATATATTTATATATATTTAACTTCGAATGTACAGTACAGAACAGTACAGAGGCCATTCGGCCCGACTGCTATTTCTATTTTCTAACAACTACTTCTTGTACGTATTACACAATATAATATATCTTCACATAAATATTACGTAGAATACAGCACGTCACAGATACAGGCCATTCGGCCCATCTGGGTAACGATTGTCCCCATAATTCCTCATTTGACTACAACAACAAATTCTTGAAAATGTAGTATAACATAATATATGATATAATTGTATAGTTATATATATTTTACATTGAATGTACAGTACAGCACAATATAGCACGGAGGCCATTCGGCCAAACAGCTATTTCTATTTTACAACAACATGTTCTTGTACATATAATGTATTTATCTATCTATAGATATATATATATATAGCATAGACTACAGCACGGCACAGAAAGAGGCCATTCGGCCCATCTGGGTAAAGAAGTCTCTCCGGGGTTCCCTGCTTCACGACAACAACAACAACATTATATATATTTGTAGACTACATAGAATTACATCGAATGTACAGCAGAGAAACAGGGGCCATTCCGCCCAACTGGGTAAATAAATATCCCACAGTGTTCCCACAGTGACCAACTGATCCCACAGTGCCATCAGTGATAGTGCCCCAGACATGCAAACTGTCCCAGTGATCCACCGTGCACCCAATGATCCCAGAGTCACCGCAGAGTGACCCAGTGATCCTACAGTGCACCCAGTGATATTGCCTCAGTGATGAAAAGTGTCGCAGTAATCGTAGAGTGTCCCAGTGCTCTCAAAGTGATCCCAGTGATCCCACAGTGCACCCAGTGTTCCTACAGTGCTCCCAGTGATCCCACAGTGACCCAAACACAGCTCACGTGAGCCCAATTGGGTGCAGCCTGTGGTGAAGGCCTCGGTCAGTCCCCTGTGGAGAGAAAGCTTCTTGTCCAAGGAATCCTCCTCCTCCCAAAAAATCTCTTTCCACATCTTCATGTTACAGCATTTCCACTAAAAAAAGTCCTCTGGAGGGAGAGTGAGATAGTGAAAGGGAATTGATTAAAAACAAAGCCAGCGATTAAAACTCCTCAGCTAGAGCCTCGAGCTCCCTCACACTCACTCACTCACACACTTTCACACTCACTCACCCACTCTTTCCATTACACAGGGAGCACTCCCTCAGCAAATACCACTGACAAACAAACTCCCCAGTTACAAAGCAGAAAATCTAAAGAAAAGAGAGAAAAGTTGGGAGAAAGAGAGAGACACAAATACACTCAGGGCAGACTGAAGAGCACAAGTTGCCTCTCTCTCTCCATTACAAGTTTGCAGGGTTTTCTCTCCTGTTTTCCCTCACTCACCACCCCCACCCCCACCCCCAGCCTTCACCACCCCTCCCCTAAAAGGTGCTGGTCTGTCTGCCTGTGTTTGCTGCAGTGTCCAAATTGCCCCGTGCTCATTTTCTCTTCTGTTCCTGGAACAGGGGACAAAACGCCTGGCCTTATTTTGCTACTTGACCCTTTATGTTGCAGTTTGCAAAGGTGAACGAACTTTACCTTTGCTCTTTTCTCTTGTTTTAATTAGCAGTGGATAAAAAGCCTGTAGTTTGTGGTCAACTTACAGTTTGTGGATTTTTCCAATTAGCCAAAGAGTTCAAACAAATTCATGACATTCAAAACAGCCAAAGTAAAAATGTTTTTTAAAAAACCAAACACACAGCGAGATCCCTCCCTCAGTTACAGGGACAATCTCTCGGCAACATTCATTTACACAGAAACAAAGCCCAGTTTATAAAGGAGAAGAATTTAAAGAGTAAAAGATTGAGAGACAATCTATCGACAACAACAACTTGTATATATATATATATATTACAGCAACGACTACAACATCAATTTGCATATATACATATATATGTATTTCCACAATACAACTACTATTACAAAGCCTCCATAAAGGCTGTAGTGAAAGAGCAGAGGGGGAACTGGGACCAATTTGACTGCCCTTTCGAAGAGCTGGCACATGCACAGTGGGCCGAATGGCCTCCTCTTGTGCTGTACCTGCTATGAAACAATGAATCTATGAACAACTTCAATGTCATGAACCTGAAACAAAATTGACACCAGCAATGCAGTCATCTTACTGAGGGGCAAGGCGGCCATTTAACTGAGGGCCAAGGTGGCCATATTGAATAAATTGGCCGTCATGAAGCTTAAACAAAATGGCAGCCCTGATCCTGAAACATAATGGCCGCCAATAATGCAGCAATCTTACTGAGGGACAAGGAGAAGCTTGTTATGGTGAGAGACACGGACAGGGTGCATTTTCTGTTCCTGTTAAATCACTGTTGCACTATAGTTAAAGATACAAACTGAGTGAGTCTGGCACTAGCTGGTGTTTAACACAAAGGCAGCAGTGCAGTGAGGGAATTAAACATCAAAATGTGAACTTCTGCAAAACAAAATGGATTAATATTTGGTTATTTGGACTTACTTCTTCCAGAGAAGGAGAGACCGGACATTCGGAGGAAAGGTCAAATGAGCCATTTGGTGTAGAGTTTGTAATTCTAGTTTCTATTAAATAAATCAGAGTAAAATTGGACTCAATCTAAATGTAGTTCTGATCTGGGATTTTGTTTATTTCTCCATTATTCATATTTTTCTTTAATCTGAAACAATAACAGTATTTGTAACAGTAACAGAGCAGGAGAGTGCTGCGGGACACTGTCCAGATTAATAACACAGCAGAAGGGGTAAGAGTGCAATGTGATTTATTACAGAATCCAGCAGCTCACTGGGAAAGTTACACATGGTCCAGATGGAGGAGCAAAAAGTTGCAAAGTGACTTTACACTTTAATTTGGGGCAATGACTTTTTATCCCCACAAGGTTTAATTTAAAATTTAAATAATTGTCCCTTTGTCGTAAAGATACTTCAGGCACAAACCATGGCTTTATGAACAAAACAATCATTTATTATTATTAATAAACTAGAAAAAAATACATTAGAATTTAATCAACACGTTGGATTTATGCCCGATTTAGAATTGCTTTAACAACAATAAAACAACACATTCTGAATTCCCAAAATGCACAACCATTTGCAAATCCAATGTCTATCTTAGACGAAGCCCATAACGAAAGTTATATCCTTATGGTTGGCTCAAGCTTGCCAGGAAGATTCCAGGTACATTGATGGACACCGTTGTAGTGTAGCCTGACTTTCTCTTGTATCCAGGTCATCTGCTTCACAGGCAATCTGTAAACCAGCATCGAGGCATCAAGCTGGGAGGTCGTGACCAGGCATGATGCTGCCAGGTGAGATTGTGTTGCCAGGAAGTGAAAGGTGAGGTTGCAGCAGGAATGGTGGATCGGTGTCTCTCTCCATTCAACTTCTGTCCGGCTTCTAAAAACCTTTTTAACTCCTCTAGGATTGTGGCTTATCAACACTAGGTTCCCACAAATACAACCCACGATTGATTGACATTTCACTTGTTTTCTCTCAATGTCCGCTTCGTAACCAAGTCAAGCCGGCAGGAGTTCAAACGACCTCTAGCCCTCCTGGAATCGTTATTATTGGCATGGTGATCTATCCTCTCCTGTGTGTGTCTTTCACAACGTGCCATAAATTGTCCTTTTAACAGCCCTTCTTCCTTTTAAGAATCATTTTCCTTCAGACATGCTGAAGGCGACTTAATCTCAGGCTTTCGTTTATCAGATGATTTTTCACTACACAGAGCAGCTGGGAAACTCCTGCAGTAAGTAATGGTCAGGGTCAGGTACACAAGGCTGAGTGACTTTATTGTGCAGCCTCCAGGCATCACCTCTCTCTTTGTTTCTCTCTGTGGATCTACTTTTTCCTTTTCCTTCTTTCTATCTGTCTCTTACTCCTTCCCTTTCCATCTGTCTTCATTTCATTATGTTTGCTTCATTCTCTCTCCAGCTCTAGTTCTGTCTACTTCTTTCTCTCTGTTTCTATTTGACTTCTCGAACTCTTCTTTGCATCTGTTTCTGTATTTCATTCCGTCTTTCTCAGTCTCTGTTTTAATATTTGTATTTCTCCTCCTCTCTCCTGTTTTCTATTTTCTCCCTGCTTTCTGTTCCTCTTTCTCTCTTTCTCTTTGTCTTTTTATGGCTGACACTCTCCTGCTCTGACTCCCTCTCAGTCTCTAGTTATTTTGAATTGATTTCTTCTGTCTATTAACCTCTCCTCTCCTATCACTTTGTAATTATTTGGCAGTGTCTCTCTCTCTCATTATATATATATATATATACATATACTTTCTTTCTCTCTTTATTTTTCTCTCTTGTCTTATTAATTTACTCTTTATTTCTGTCCGTCTCTGAGTAACTCTCTCTGCCCTTCTTTATTTCTGCACTTTTCTAATTGTTACATATATTTTGTCGTTATGTTCTCTCTCTGCGTGTTCCCCTCTCTAGCTCTCGTCTCTCTCGCACTGCCTCTCTATCTATCAATTTCTCTCCCTCTCTCTGCCCTCTCTGTCTCTCACTCTCTCTGTGTCTCTCTCTCCCTGCCTCTCTCTTTGTCTTTCTCCTGATCTCCAGCTCTGTCTCTCTCTGAGCCACTCTCTCTCTGTCTCTCTCTTTCCCTCGCTTCCCCATCTCTGTATCTCCCTCTCTGTGTCTCTGCCTCTCCGTCTTTCTCTCCCTCTCTCTCTCCCACTCTCTCTCCCTCTCTTGCCTTTTCCCTCTCTCTTCCCCTTTGTCTCTCTTTATCTGTCTCTCTCTCCCTGTCTCTCTCCAACTCTCTCTTTGTCTCTGCCTCTCCCTCTCTCATTCTCTCTGTCTCCCTCCCTATGTCTCTGTCTCTCTCTAATTGCCTCTCCCTTCCTCTCCCTCTTTCTCGCGACCTCACTCCCTCTTTCTCTGTCTCTCTCTGTTTCCCGTCCTCCCCTCCCTCTCTCTCTCATTCCCCCTCTCTCTGCCTGTCTCCCTTCCTCTCTCCCGTCCTCTCTCCCTCTCTCTCACCATTTATGTGAAGTACACACATCCTGATCAGGTCCACAGAAGTGACTTTGATTTCCAGCTTTGCACATTTTGCTTTGCGGTCAGTTAATTAAAGTCCAGCTGAGCTCTTTAGTGCTGACATTTTGAACAAAAATTCACGGATCATCTGCAAAGCAAATACTGCCTCAATAGGTCAGATTATCAATAAAATATAACATCAGAATTAGATTTAAATTCATTTCATATTTCTGTGCTGCTAATATAAAATGTACTTTCCATCCCCCGGGTAGTGTAGGGGATGGAGAATGAAATGGGATTTAGTTCGAGTCCTTGAAACCCTTCAGCTCTTTCTATGATTTCATTAATTTAATAATTAGATTGAATGGGTATTTCGCCCCGTTCTTCAGCTCCTCTCTGAATTTAGTCTGTGTCAGGACATAAATACACGTGTTTGTGCAGGAACTGAGAAGCTGCAGCATCTTTGATGAGTGTAGCGTGATATAATTAGGGTCGGTGTCAGAGTAAAAATACCGAATGTCTGCAATTCGCATATAAATGTAATATACAACCTGTGTCATCCACAACAGTATAAAACTGCCCGAGAAACTGAAGAGTAAAATGATGGATTTCTTTCGGTTCTCCATCTCTGGATCACTCTGATTCTCTCCATTGCTGCGGCCCCGGAGTCCCCTGCGGACTCGACTGGACATTAAAATACGCCTGACAGTCAGAACATTGAGCAGTAAAATCAGACAGAACGGGAGACAAGGTGTTAAAATGAGGTGAAACATGTCAAATGCGGCCCATGCGGGGGAAGTCCGGAAGCTCGTTTTACCCTCACAAAACCAGGGAACATTATCAATTATAACGTTAGGTTCATACATAAAGTACGTGGGGACACTCGCTAAACAGCCCAGCACACTCACTGTCCCCAGAACCACAGCCGCCGTTCTCTCGGTGCAATATTTAATTTTCAGCTTCTCACAACAAATCGCCACAAATCGATCAAAGGTGAAAGCAACCGTTAGCCAGACAGAAACATCCGTGGCTGCAAAACCCAAGAAGCCAATAAAACTACACACGGGAGTAATGTCCAGGAATGACAGTGGGAGATATATCTCATTAATCACCGTCAATATCGGATCAGCGATAACGACCAGGAGATCGGCCACTGCCATTCCCACCAGGTAGCGACTGATACATTTGGAGAGACCGCACTTTCCTCGGGACAGGATCACAATCGCCACCAAGTTAACTGTAAGACAGAGAAAAGAAAGCTGAGAAATTACTCATCAGACGTGGAGACAAATCAGCAGTTTGAGAGGATCTGGGGTAAAATTTCCAGCTTTGTTGCTGCATCGAAGGGTGGAAAGTGATTGATTGACCTGGGCAGCACTTTCCGGCAGAGAGGTATTTTTAAACACATTGATCAATAATCATAGAATCATAGAATCATAGAATCATAGAAGTTTACAACATGGAAACAGGCCCTTCGGCCCAACATGTCCATGTCGCCCAGTTTATGCCACTAAGCTAGTCCCAATTGCCTGCACTTGGCCCATATCCCTCTATACGCATCTTACCCATGTAACTGTCCAAATGCTTTTTAAAAGACAAAATTGTACCCGCCTCTACTACTGCCTCTGGCACCTCGTTCCAGACACTCACCACCCTTTGAGTGAAAAAAATTGCCCCTCTGGACCCTTTTGTATCTCTCCCCTCTCACCTTAAATCTATGTCCCCTCGTTATAGACTCCCCTACCTTTGGGAAAAGATTTTGACTATCTACCTTATCTATGCCCCTCATTATTTTATAGACTTGTATAAGATCACTCCTCAACCTCCTACTCTCCAGGGAAAAAAGTCCCAGTCTATCTAACCTCTCCCTATAAGTCAAACCATCAAGTCCCCGCAGCATCCTAGTAAATCTTTTCTGCACTCTTTCTAGTTTAATAATATCCTTTCTATAATAGGGTGACCAGAACTGTACACAGTATTCCAAGTGTGGCCTAACTAATGTCTTGTACAACTTCAACAAGACATCCCAACTCCTGTATTCAATGTTCTGACCAATGAAACCAAGCAAGCTGAATGCCTTCTTCACCACCCTATCCACCTGTGACTCCACTTTCAAGGAGCTATGAACCTGTACTCCGAGATCTCTTTGTTCTATAACTCTCCCCAACGCCCTACCATTAACGGAGTAGGTCCTGGCCCGATTCGATCTCCCAAAATGCATCACCTCACATTTATCGAAATTAAACTCCATCTGCCATTCATCGGCCCACTGGCCCAATTTATCAAGATCCCGTTGCAATCCTAGATAACCTTCTTCAATGTCCACGATGCCACCAATCTTGGTGTCATCTGCAAACTTACTAACCATGCCTCCTAAATTCTCATCCAAATCATTAATATAAATAACAAATAACAGCGCACCCAGCACCGATCCCTGAGGCACACCGCTGGTCACAGGCCTCCAATTTGAAAAACAACCCTCGACACCCACCCTCTGTCTTCTGTCGTCAAGCCAATGTTGTGTCCAATTGGCTACCTCACCTTGGATCCCGTGAGATTTAACCTTATGTAACAACCTACCATGAATTGGGAGATGGATACTGAAAGTGAATAAAGTGAGCATCGGATCCACTGGAAGGGCTGGGTGAGGACACAGTGCCGGTGGGGAAGGGAGAAGGGGTTTTACACTCCGATAATCCAGCGGATCAAAGCCGGATTTGGGCTCCAGACTGAAGGGAAAGAGAGAGAAGGGTCGGGAAGGTGAGGGGATAGTAGAAGGTGCAACTGGTTTTTTGAATTGTGTAACGAAAGCCCACAGGGGCAGGCAGTAAACAGGAAAGGCAGCTGGAGCCCGAGCCAGTGAGTGAGATTGGGAGGGAGACAAGGAAAAGATCATGTCGGAGCTGGAGGGGAGTCAGGAGTGGATGGTTTGGGAAAGTGGACAAAATGAAGGAAGGGATGAGGAGACAGAGTATTCAATGCAGTGAGCGGAGAGGCTGGTATTCACAGGGAGAGACTGCAGCAGAGTGTTAGAGGAAATCTAATCTATAGGTCCAACGAACACAATCCAAGTATTACATTCAACAGTTCATTTCTGTGGTTATTGGTGTCAGGGAACCTGTGTTGGGTATAAAATGTGTTCAATAGATTTACTTTGTACATTCAATGAAAATTTAATTTAAAAGTATTAATTAAATCAACCTCGTTGTTTATTGAAGTCAGCCGAGTTTTAACGTACAGTATACGCATAATTCATTACGATCAAGAAATTACTGATTCTATTCTTGAATTATAATTTTGTTTAGTGTTAAGTTGGAAAACAAGGAACATTCACAAAAACAGACTGAGGACCTGACACGGATATAAACATGAGGAGCGAGTCCCACGATAAACCCAATCTGACCACATCATAATAACACCTTCAAATCACATTTTCTTTGTTTAATTGTACTGGAAGTTTAAGCAGTTCATTCTGATGAATTATTCACACCACAGCCTCTCGCATTCCCCCTCAGTCACACTCTCTATCACTCACTCTACTCTCTTTCTCAAGTCCATTTTCATATCCGATTAAATCCTATCATCCTGTGCCTGCATTCTGTTTACCAGCCCAGTGTTCCACCGATCCTATTCTCAGTGTCAGTTTGTTTAATAGTGAAGCATCTGTGGAATAGTTTAATGTTTCTACAGATCATTCAATCATCCACCTGTTCACCTACACTGCTCACTTCATCGACAAATCATGGAATAAACAGAATTGAATGCCTCTTCCAGACAGATCTCTCAATAATTGGGATTCCTTTTCCTGCAATTATAAAGTAAAGGGATAGATGGCGGGACTGTTCAATTTACAAGACGCCAACATCAGACCTATCATCTGCAGATAAATAGAATGGCTCCTGATTCAAGCAGACACGGTGCAAACTACGAACATACGAATTAAGAGAAGGGTTAAGCCATTCGGCCCCTCGAGCCTGCTCTGCCATTTGTTAAGTTCATGGCTGATCTGATTGTGACCTCAATCCTACTTTCCCGTCTACCCACTATAACCTTTGACTCCCTTGTTAATCGGGAATCTATCTAACTCAGCATTAAAAATACTCTGTGACCCTGCCTCGAGGGCTCTCTGGGGAAGGGAGTTCCACAGACTCACGACCCTCGGAGAGAAAAAAATTCTCCTCATCTCTATCTTAAATTGGAGACCCCTTATTTTTAAACTGTGGCTCCCAGTTCAATCTCTCCCACAAGGGGAAACATCCTCTCAGCATTTATCCCTTCTCGTCCCCTCAGGATCTTATATGTTTCAATGTGACGACCTCTCATTCTACTAAACTCCAGTGTGTACAGGCCCAACTTGTCCAACCTTTCCTCATAAGATAAACCCCTCATCCCATGAATCAGTCGAGTGAACCTTCTCTGCACCGTCTCCAAAGCAATTATGTCCTTTCATAAATAAGGAGACCAAAACTGCACACTGTATTCTTGATGTATTTTCATCAATGCCTTGTACAGCTGTAGCAAAACATCTCTACTTTTGTATTACATACCCCCTTGCAATAAATGACAACATTCCATTCGCCTTCTTAACCACTTGCTGGACCTGCATAATAAATTTGTGATTTATGTACGAGGGCACCCAGATCATTCTGTATCTCAGAGTTCTGCAATCTCTCTCCATTTAAATAATATACTGCTTTTCTAATCCTCCTGCCAAAGTGGACAAGTTCACATTTTCCCACATTATACTGCAACTGCCAAATTTTTGCCGACTCGCTTAACCTGTCTATATCCCTTTGCAGACGCCATACGTCCTCTTCACAACTTACTTTCCTACCTTCATGTGAATCATCAGCAAATTTAGCAACCATACATTCGGTCCCTTCATCCAAGTCATTAATATAACATAACATCAAAACATTTCATTTTACAGTGAAGTCCAGTAACAGTCAGTGAATTCATCCCAATGAAGCAGTGAAGGAGATGTGAAAGAGTCAGCAGCAAACTGTGTTCAGTAACCAGATATCTGAAGCGGCCTCAGGTACACACAGAATGAAATAATATTTCATAACAGTGATAACCAATAAATACATTGAAATCCAAGATAAACTGAAGGATGTTATTGGGGATGGAAGACATGCGCTGCCTTCTTGTAAGTACTGAGACCTTGAGCAGTCTCATTATCAATCACGGAAAACACATTATGAAAAAATATTCCAGAGCAGGTTAGTTCGACGAGAAGAAATTGTTATCAGCTGCTGATGGTCTGAAACCAACTCTTATCCCAGACACTTGATTCCAATACATTCAGTCCAGAGAATAATCCAGTAACAATGCTAGTGTTGGATATGCAAAGTTTATTACAGATAAAATGCAGCTCCTATAAGACCGAAAGAGCAGAGACTTAACACATTCCATCATTCAACCAATAGAACAGAACAGGTGACTTTGTAAAATAAGCAACGTGAAAAAACAATTTGCCAAGTACAGCAGCAGAGTTAACACCGATTTACACCATTAACAGATGAGATAACGGCTTACCCGGAACTCCAAAAGCTGCAAGAACTGGATAATATACACGTATTATCTGAATCATTACTGGATATTCCATTTCTGTGAGAAGCACTGACTTCTGTTGCCCTGGAAACCGCAGTTCTGGCAGGCACTCTGAGCTGATCCATTCCAACAAGCCCTGATTTATACAGGGGATAAGTCTCCACTGACACGGTTATACTCCTGACCATTGCTATTAGTTACAGTCAGTTTAACAAACATATTATATCAGCAGCTTTGACTCCGATGTAAATAATGTGCTGGATATAACACGAAGATCTCAAAGTCCAGGTTATTAACTTAATCAGATCTCTCTCAGGAATAAAGTTTAAATCTGTTCTCATACTGGACTGATCCAACAATAATGAATGGCTCCATTTACAATTTTTATTTAATTGTATTGACCATGTTCACTCCTGGTGATTCATTTATAAATGTTACCGATTCTCCGCAGTGCAGACTGAATCCAGGGACACAAGCAGACCCGTTTCACTCTGTTCCTGCAGTTTCCCAGTTAAACTATTAATTTTAAGTCTCTGACACGAGGACAGTTAAAGGGCAGGTTGAGGATTGCAGCCTAGAAATGACTGTGGGTGATATTAGGGGACGGACACTGAACGTGTCCCATTGACATTCCTCTCTCCGCTATTTTACTGCAGATGTTTACTTGTTTATTCTACATTGGTTCACGGCTCCAGTAAAATTGGTCCCGTGCACCACCGAGTTCAGCTCATGACCCTAATTGACCTCCATCAAAAAGGCTCCGTGATTCCCTCACCCGCCTCCATTCCTTCCTCAGCCCATTTCTATTGAAACCCTCATCAATGCCTCTGTCCCCTCCAGACTCCATTCCTCCAATGCACTCCTGACCGCCCACCCAACCTCCACCTTCCATAAACGTGAACTCGTCCAAAACTCTGTAGTCTGTGTACAACCAGCACTCGGTCCTGCTTGGACTCACTGACCCTCACTGGCTCCCAGTTCCTTATCGATTAAATTTAAAATTCTCATCCTTGGGTTTAAATCCCTCCATGGCCCACCCCTCTCCATCTTCACACCGACAGACAACTCACCCGTCATCTCCTCTTTCATCAGACATTGGCCTCTTTTGCTGGGACTGCCTTCACTTGGTTCCACTCACCTGTCTGATCAGAGCCAGGAGAAGCTTCTCTTCCCACCCTATCACCGTTATCTCTGATGTTTCTAAAGGTTCAATCCTTGGCTCCCTCCTCTTCCTCATCTACATGCTGACCTTTGGTGACACAGTCCGCAGACATGGGCCAGCTTTCAGATGGACGCTGACAAAACCACCGCCTCTTTTGACACTTCCAATGTCTTTGTGTTGTCAGACCCACATTCTGTTTTAATAAAAAAATTGGGAAGCCATGATCATTGGTCCCACAATCTCCACACCCTAGCCACGGATTCCATTCACACCCCTGCCTTTTTGACTTTTTGTCCCCAAGCAATCACTTAAGCCCTTACTGACCTGTGTTGGATTGCAATCTCCTAAGCCTGAAGTTTATTTGTATTCTTTCTTACATTTAAATCCATCAGGGCCTCACCCCTCCCTATCTCTGTAACCACCTCCAGTCCGACAGACCCTCCCAAACACTCTGCTCCTCCACCACTCGCCGCTCGTGCATCCGCAGTCCGTTTGTCCGATTGTTGACAGCTGTGCCTCAGCCATATCCACGGTCCAGAATGCTTTTCCTGAGCCCCTCCATCTCCCTCTACCCCATTCCGGTGTCAGGCGTGGCTCAGTGGTAGCAGTCTCGCCTCTGAAACATGAAGGTTGTGGGTTCAAGACCAACTCGAGAGACTTGAACACAAAATCCAGGCTGACACTGCAGTGCAGTACTGAGGGAGCACGGGAATGTCGGAGGGTCAGTACTGTAGGAGGGGAAGTACTGAACTGTCAGAGGGGCAGTATTGACAGAGTTCTGCATTATCGGAGAGTCTGTACTGAACGGTTGACGTGCTGCGCTGTCGGAGGGGCAGTACTGAGGGAACGCAATACTGTCAGAGGTGCCAACTTTCGTTGGACACGTTTAACAAAGGGCCCATCTGCCCTCTCAGGTAGGTGTACATCATCCCCTGGCAATATTCAAAATATTGCAGGGGTGTGATCCCAGGTGTCCTGGCCAATATTTGTCCTCAACCAACATTATTAAAACTGATTTTCTAATCATTTATCTCATTGGAGTGTGTAGGGCCTTGCTGCATTTCCAAGACTGTCACGGTGACTACATTTATCAATGTTCTTCAATGACAGTTTTGTGATGTCCTGAGGTCTTGAAAGGAGCTATATAAAGGCAAGTTATTTCCTTCTTTCGGACCTTTCATGAAACCCATCTCTTGTTCCGAGCTTTTATCATCCCTCTTAATAACTCCTTATTTTGGGCCTTCTTTCGGGCACTATCGGGTCCTGCTCTCCTCTCCCAAAACTGCTCACTATTCCAGGTTTATCATGAAATGCAAAGATAACCCCCGGCTTCTCTTCACCACTACAATCCTTCTTCTTAAAGCTCTCTCCCCTGCCCCCTCCACTCTCACCTCCAACGAAAAGTGCGAGGAGCTCATGGAATTCTTTGTCACTAAGATTGAAGCCATCCGTTCAGCTGCCTCCCTTTCCCTAGCCCATCAAGCCAATCTTCCCCTACGGCTCCCCCCTGCCCTAAACTGTACTCACGTCTTTCTCTTATTTCTCTCCTGTCTCCCCTCATACCCTCTCCGAGCTCATCTTGACCATGAGACCCATCCCCTGCTTCCTCGACCCTATTCCCAAGAAACTGCTGACTACCCACTTTCCCTTCCTGGGCCCAAAGTTAGCTGATATTATTAACGGTTCCCTCTCGTCAGGTACTATCCCCCTCCCCTTCAAATCTGCATCATCACCCATCTCCTCATAATACGCCCTTCACCCCTCCGTCCTTGCAAATTACCGGCCCATCTCCAACCTCTCTTTCCCCTGCAAAGTCCTTGAACGTGTTGTCACCTCTCAAATCTGTGCCCATCTTTCCCGCAACTCCATGTTTGAATCCCTCCAATCAGATTTCTGCCCCTGCCACACGACTGAAACGGCCTTTATTAAAGTCACAAATAACATCCTATTTGACTCTGATCGTGGTAAACTAACCCTCCTCATCCTTCACGACCTGTCTGCAGCCTTTGACAGGGTTGACCACACCATCCTCTCCAAGGCCGCTCCTCCATCGTCCAGCTGGGTGGGACTGGGCTCGCATGGTTCCATCCTTATCTATCCAGTCATGTCCAGAGAATCACCTGCAATGGCTTTTCTTCCTGCTCCTGCACCGTTAACTCTGGAGTCCCCGAGGTTTCTATCGTTGGCCCCCTCGTATTTCTGATCTACATGCTGTCCCTCAGCGACATCATCCGCTCTCATACAGGACTGATGCAACAATAATGCGCGGGTCCATTTTCAGAATGACCATGTTCACTCCTGGTTATTCCTTGATTATTTAGACCGATTTCACCGCAGTGTAGACTGAATCCAGGGACACAAGCAGATCCGTTTCACTCTGTTCCTGAAGTTTCCCAGTTAAAATATGAATTGTGAGTCTCTGACACGAGGACAGTTAAAGGGCAGGTTGAGGATTGCAGCCTAGAAATGATTGTGTTAGATATTAGGGGACGGACACTGAACGTGTCCCAATGAGATTCCTCTCTCCGCTATTTTACTGCAGATGTTTTCCCGTTTATTCTACATTTGATTCACGGTTCCTGAAAATTTGGTCCCGTATAACACTGAGCTGAGCTCACGATTTGACCTCCATCACAAAGGCCCTCTGATTCCCTCACCCGCCTCCATTCCTTCCTCAGCCCATTGCCATTGAAACCCTCATCAATTCCTCTGTCCCCGCCAGATTCCATTCCTTGTATGAGACAGAATGTAATATAAGATAAGTACTGAGTCCACCCCACCTTGTATTATACAGAATGTAATATAAGACATGTACTGAGTCCACCCCAACTTGTATTGTACAGGATGTAAGAAAAGATATGAACAGAGACTACCCCACCTTGTATTGCACAGGATGTAATCTAAGATATGCACTGAGTCCACCCCACCTTGTAATGTACAGAATGTAATATGAGGTATGTATTGAGTCCACCCCACCTTGTATTATACAGAAAGTTATATAAGAGATATACTGAGTCCACGCCACCTTGTAATGTACAGAATGTAATATAAGGTATGTACTGAGTCCACCCCACCTTGTCATGTACAAAATGTTATCTAAGATATGCACTGAGTACACCCCACCTTGTAATGTACAGAATGTAATATAAGGTATGTACTGAGTCCATACCACATTGTAATGTACAGAAAGTAATATAAGATATGTACTGAGTCCACCCCACCTTGTAATGTATGGAATGTAATATAAGAGATGTACTGAGTCCACCTCACCTTGTAATGTACAGAATGTAATATAAGATATGTACTGAGTCCACCCCACCTTGTAATGTACAGAATGTAATATAAGAGATGTACAGAGTCTACTCCACCTTGTAATGCACAGAATGTAATATAAATGTGTTCTGTGTCCATCCCACCTTGTATTGTACATAATGTAGGATAAGATGTTTACTGAGTGCACCCCAAGTTTTATGAGACAGAATGTAATATAAGATATGCACTGAGTCCACCCCACCTTGTATTGTACAGAATGTAAAAAAAGATATGTACTGAGTCCACCCCACCTTGTATTGTACAGAATATAATAGAAGATATGTACTGAGTCCACCCCACCTTGTAATGCACAGAATGTAATATAAGATATGTACTGAGTCCACCCCACCTTGTTTTGTGCAGGATATAATCTCAAATGTGTACCGAGTCCACCCCATCTTGTATTGTGCAGAATGTAATATAAGAGATGTAATGAGTCCACCCCACCTGGTATTGTACAGAATGTAATATAAGATATGGACTGAGTCCACCGCACCTTGTATTGTACAGAATGTAATGTAAGATATGTACTGAGTCCACCACACCTTGTAATGTACAGAATGTAATAAAAGGTATGTACTGAGTCCACCCCACCTTGTATTGTACAGAATGTAATGTAAGATATGTACTGATTCCACCCCACCTTGTATTGTACAGAATGTAATGTAAGATATGTACTGAGTCCACCACACCTTGTAATGTACAGAATGTAATAAAAGGTATGTACTGAGTCCACCCCACCTTGTAATGTACAGAATGTAATGTAAGATATGTACTGAGTCCACCACACCTTGTAATGTACAGAATGTAATAAAAGGTATGTACTGAGTCCACCCCACCTTGTTTTGTAAAGGATGTAATTTAAGATATGTACTGAGTCCACCCGATCTTCGATTGTACAACAACTTATATTGATAATATGTATATATTACCTATATATTTATGATGTATTTATATATTTTGAAGTGCATTTGCACAGGGGCAGCTCCGCTGCAGGTCCGGCAGCCGGGCTTGGACCAAATGGAGGCCAGAGGGGTGTCCGTTCCGGACAAAATGGGGGCGAGCGCGACCACCATTTTGGAAAATGGGGGCGAAACTCCCATGCCAGAAAAAATTGAGGCCAGCACAGCCACCGCCTTGGACAAAATGGAGGACAGCGCGGCCAACCTTTTGGAAAAAAGCCGGCTGCGCCGCCGCCATCTTGGTCAGAATGATGCCAGGGTGCAGCCAGGGTTCCCGGTTTGCACCCAGTCATGCCAGAGTGATGCCAGAGTGGCGGTCTTTATCATCAGACCACTACCACCAAAAACAACAACTTGTATTTATAATATGTATATATTGCTTATATATTTATGATGTATTGATATATTTTGAAGTGCATTTGCACAGGGGCAGCACGGCCGTTCTGTCAGTTGCTGTCAGCGAAAGGTCAACAGCTTTTCCCTCAACTGTTTTCTCTTGTTTGAATTAGAAGCTCGCCCTCCCTCTTCAATCTCTCCCCCTCTCCGTGTAATATTCCGCTCTCTGTAATATTCCCTCTCTAAGTAATATTCCCCTCTGTGTAATATTCCCCTCTGTGTAATATTCCGCCTCTCCGTGTAATAATCCATCTCTCTGAGTCCACCCCACCTTGTATTGTACAGAATGTAATATATGATATGTACTGAGTCCACCCCACCTTGTATTGTCCAGAATGTAATATAAGATATGGACTGAGTCCACCCCACCTTGTATTGTCCAGAATGTAACATAAGATATGGACTGAGTCCACCCCACCTTGTATTGTCCAGAATGTAATATAAGATATGGACTGAGTCCACCCCACCTTGTATTGTCCAGAATGTAATATAAGATATGGACTGAGTCCACCCCACCTTGTATTGTACAGAATGTAATATAAGATATGTGCTGAGTCCACCCCACCTTGTATTGTCCACAATGTCAGAAAAGATATGCACTGAGTCAACCCCACCTTATATTGTACAGAATGTAATATAAGATATGGACTGAGTCCACCCCACCTTGTATTGTCCAGAATGTAACATAAGATATGGACTGAGTCCACCTCACATTGTATTGTACAGAATGTAATATAAGATATGTACTGAGTCCACCACACTTTGTATTGTACAGAACTTAATATTTTTTTTTATTCGTTCACAGGATGTGGGCGTCGCTGGCGAGGCCAGCATTTATTGCCCATCCCTAATTGCCCTTGAGAACCGCTGCAGTCCGTGTGGTGACGGTTCTCCCACAGTGCTGTTAGGAAGGGAGATCCAGGATTTTGACCCAGCGACGATGCAGGATCGGCGATATATTTCCAAATCGGGATGTTGTGTGACTTGGAGGGGGACGTGCAGGTGGTGTTGTTCCCATGTGCCTGCTGCTCTTGTTCTTCTAGGTGGCAGAGGTCGTGGGTTTGGGAGGTGCTGTCGAAGAAGCCTTGGCGAGTTGCTGCAGTGCATCCTGTGGATGGTACACATGCAGCCACAGTGCGCCGGTGGTGAAGGGAGTGAATGTTTCGGGTGGTGGATGGGGTGCCAATCAAGCGGGCTGCTTTATCTTGGATGGTGTCGAGCTTCTTGAGTGTTGTTGGAGCTGCACTCATCCAAGCAAGTGGAAAGTATTCCATCACACTCCTGACTTGTGCCTTGTAGATGGTGGAAAGGCTTTGTGGAGTCAGGAGGTGAGTCACTCGCCGCAGAATACCCAGCCTCTGACCTGCTCTCGTAGTCACAATATTTATATGGCTGGTCCAGTTAAGTTTCTGGTCAATGGTGACCCCCAGGATGTTGATGGTGGGGGATTCGGCGATGGTAATGCCGTTGAATGTCAAGGGGAGGTGGTTAGACTCTCTCCTGTTGGAGATGGTCATTGCCTGGCACTTATGTGGTGCGAATGTTACTTGCCACTTATGAGCACAAGCCTGGATGTTGTCCAGGTCTTGCTGCATGCGGGCTCGGACTGCTTCATTATTTGAGGGTTTGCGAATGGAACTGAACAATGTGCAGTCATCCACGAACATCCCCATTTCTGACCTTATGATGGAGGGAAGGTCATTGATGAAGCAGCTGAAGATGGTTGGGCCGAGGACACTGCCCTGAGGAACTCCTGCAGCAATGTCCTGGGCTGAGATGATTGGCCTCCAACAACCACGACCATCTTCCTTTGTGCTCGGTATGACTCCAGCCACTGGAGAGTTTTCCCCCTGATTCCCCTTGACTTCAATTTTACTCGGGCTGCTTGGTGCCACACTCGGTCAAATGCTGCATCGATGTCAAGGGCAGTCACTCTCACCTCACCTCTGGAATTCAGCTCTTTTGTCCATGTTTGGAACAAGGCTGTAATGAGGTCTGGAGCCGAGTGGTCCTGGCGGAACCCAAATTGAGCATCGGTGAGCAGGTTATTGGTGAGTAAGTGCCGCTTGATAGCACTGTCGACGACACCTTCCATCACTTTGCTGATGATTGAGAGTAGACTGATGGGGCGTTAATTGGCCGGATTGGATTTGTCCTGCTTTTTGTGGACAGGACATACCTGGGCAATTTTCCACATTGTCGGGTAGATGCCAGTGTTGTTGCTGTACTGGAACAGCTTGGCTAGAGGCGCAGCTAGTTCTGGAGCACAAGTCTTCAGCACTACAGCTGGGATGTTGTCGGGGCCCATAGCCTTTGCTGCATCCAGTGCACTCAGCCGTTTCTTGATTTCACGTGGAGTGAATCGAATTGGCCGAAGACTGGCTTCTGTGATGGTGGGGATATCGGGAGGAGGCTGAGATGGATCATCCACTCGGCACTTCTGGCTGAATATGGTTGCAAACGCTTCAGCCTTGTCTTTTGCACTCACGTGCTGGACTCCGCCATCATTGAGAATGGGGATGTTTGCAGAGCCTCCTCCTCTCGTTAGTTGTTTAATTGTCCACCACCATTCACGACTGGAATGTGGCAGGACTGCAGAGCGTTGATCTGATCCGTTGGTTGTGGAATCGCTTAGCTCTGTCTATAGCATGTTGCTTCCGCTGTTTAGCATGTAGTCCTGAGTTGTAGCTTCACCAGGTTGGCACCTCATTTTTAGGTACGCCTGGTGCTGCTCCTGGCATGCTCTTCTGCACTCCTCATTGAACCAGGGTTGATCCCCTGGCTTGTTGGTAATGGTAGAGTGAGGAATATGCCGGGCCATGAGGTTACAGATTGTGCTGGAATACAATTCTGCTGCTGCTGATGGCCCACAGCGCCTCATGGATGCCCAGTTTTGAGCTGCTAGATCTGTTCTGAATCTATCCCATTTCGCACGGTGGTGGTGCCACTCAACACGTTGGATGGTGTCCTCAGTGCGAAGACGGGACTTCATCTCCACGAGGACTGTGCGGTGGTCACTCCTTCCAGTACTGTCATGGACAGATGCATTTGCGACAGGTAGATTGGTGAGGGCGAGGTCAAGTAAGTTTTTCCCTCGTGTTGGTTCGCTCACCACCTGCCGCAGGCCCAGTCTAGCAGCGATGTCCTTCAGGACTCGGCCAGCAGTTGTGCTCCCGAGTCACTCTTGGTGATGGACATTGAAGTCCCCCACCCAGAGTACATTTTGTGCCCTTGCTACCCTCAGTGCTTCCTCCAAGTGGTGCTCAACATGGAGGAGGGCTGATTCATCAGCTGAGGGAGGACGGTAGGTGGTAATCAGCAGGAGGTTGCCTTGCCCATGTTTGACCTGATGCCATGAGATCCAGAGTCAATGTTGAGGACTCCCAGGGCCACTCCCTCCTGACTGTATATCACTGTACCGCCACCTCTGGTGGGTCTGTCCTGCCGATGGGACAGGACATACCCAGGGATGGTGATGGAAGAGTCTGGGACGTTGGCTGACAGATGTGATTCTGTGAGTGTGGCTGTTGCTTGACTCGTCTGTGGGACAGTTCTCCCAATTTTGGCACAAGTCCCCAGATGTTAGTAAGGAGGACCTTGCAGCGTCGACTGGGCTTGGTGCTTTGCCGTTGTCGTGTCCGGTGCCTAGTGGTCCGTCCGGTTTTATTCTTATTATGACTTTTCGTAGACGAGATTTTACAACTGAGTGGCTTGCTAGGCCATTTCAGAGGGCAATTTAGAATTAACCACATTGCTTTGGGTCTTGGAGTCACATATAGGCCAGACCAGGTAAGGGCGGCAGGTTTCCTTCCCTAAAGGACATTAGTGAACCAGATGGGGTTTTACGACAATCCGGTAGTTTCATGGCCATCATTACTGATACTAGTATTTTAATTCCAGATTTTTATTTAATTAATTGAATTTAAATTCGCCAGCTGCCGTGGCGGGATTTGAACTCATGATTCTTGATTTTTCGTCCAGGTCTCTGGATTACTAGCCCAGTAACATAACCACTATGCTACCGTACCGATTCGCAGAGAAGGCATCGAGGCTTGTAAACATTTTTTTCCCATCTCTCATTTCATTTTTCCATCTTTTCACAATACCGAAATCAAGAAGTTTTGCTTCCTGCAGCACAACAGAAGATTTGCTGCACCTTGACCCCTCTGTCCCGTAGCACGCAGTGAAGCTTAAAACGTACATGGACCATGGGCTCGCTGAAAACTGACACCATTTTTGTTTCTGGACAATTGACACAAGTCAAAAGGTGAGTGGTGAATGCAACAATCGATCCTGCTATCTCTCACATGCTCAGCGAGCACTCGACCAGAATCAGAGAAAGGTGAAAGCACGGAAGGAGGCCGTTCGGCCCATCGAGTCCGCACCGGTTTGCTGCAAGAGCAATCCAGCGAGTCCCACTCCCCCGCCCCATCCCCGTCGCCCTGCATTTTTTTTCCTTTCCACGATTGAATCACCCGCTCGGGCAGTGCATTCCAGATCCTAACCGCTCGCTGTATAAAAACGTTTTTCCTCATGACACCTTTGGTTCTTTTGCCAATCGCCTTAAATCTATATCCTCTGGCCCTTGCATCTTCTGCCAATGGGAAATGTTTCTCTCTATACATTCTGTCTGAACCCATCATGGCTTTGAAAATCTCTCGTAAATCTCCTGGCAACCGTCTCTGTCCCAAGGAGAACAACTCCAGCTTCTCCAGTCTATCCACATAACTAAAATTCTTCATCCCTGGAATCATTCTAGTAAATCTCTTCTGCACCCTCTCTAAGACCTTCACATCTTTCCTAAAGTGCGGTGCCCAGAACTGCACACAATACTCCAGTTGTGGCCGAACCAGTGTTTTATAAAGGTTTATCATGACATCCATACTCTATGCCTCTATTTATAAAGCCCAGGATGCCATATGCTTTTTAACCGCTTTCTCAACCTGCCCTGCCACCGTCAATGATTTGTGCATACGTACCCCCCAAATCCCACTGTTCCTGTACCCCTTTTAGAGTTGTGCCCTTTAGTTTACATTGCCTCTCCTCGCTCTTCCGACCGAAATGCATCACTTCACATTTGTCTGCGTTAAATTTCATTTGCCATGTGTCCGCCCATGCCAACAGCCTGCAGATATCCTCTTGAAGTCTATCACTAGCCTCCTCAATGTTTACTACCCTTCCAAATTTTGTTTCACCTGCAAATTTTGAAATTATGCCCTGTACACCCAGGGCAAAGTCATAAATATATATCAAGAAAAGCAACGGCCCCTGCACCGACCCATGGGGAACACCACTGTGCACATCCCTCCAGTCCGAAGTACAACCGTTCACCACTACTCTCTGTTTCCTGTCCCTTTGCCAATTCTGTATCCATGTTGCTACTGTCCCCATTATTCCATTTTTAAGGTTGTTTCTTGTAAATTGCACATCACAGTCGCTGCTTCGCACTCGCCTCCAAGCAGCTCCACGACCAGCAGAGAAATCTTGACTTGGGGTGGCCCCTCCCTGAATATATTAAAAACTTTGCTCCAATCGGCGGTATCGAATATCAGCAAGTGAGCAACAGCAGAACGGGAAGCCACTGTAATCGTGAATGATGCTGAGAAGAGCCCGAGCCTGCGGAACACAGACGAGGTCATCGGAAAGGAACAGCCGCCCCCAGCTTGCGAGAGCAGAGAGAGCCCTGTCTGTCTGACTGACTGACAGAAGTCTTTTTTGCCTCTTAGTGAGTGAGGTTTGACGTGTTGTTACTTAAATGCACTCCCTGCTGGTGAGCAGAGGCACATGCTCGAGCAAGACAGCCGTGTTCGCGCAGACACGGAAAGCTTGATGTTTTGAGAAAGGATAAGAGGTGTCGACAAGTTGAGCTGTCGGCTGCCTGGAAAGTTAAAAGAGCGGTCTTGAGCTAATTGCTGCTTAATCCAAAAGCAGACACGTTCCTTCAAACCGGAATTGCTATAGTGATTTAAAGATGACTTGACTTTGAGTTTAATTAACTATTAATCTCAGCTCCTACCAGCTGAGCTATCGAAGGGAAGCAGCAAAACGCTCCCTTTTTGGTGATTGTTCATCATGCGCCTTTTGGCAATCCCTGACCCGTGGAGACACGGGTCCATGACCGAGAGCCGACTCGGTACCTGCTCATACCGCAGCGCTGTGGGAGTGTGAGCTGTTACTTTCTATGCACACCCTGGGACAGTGGAGCAGTGGATAACGTGTCTAATGACAAATCAGAAGATTGTCTGGTCAACTCCTACCTGATTGGATTGTTTTTGCAAACTGTACATTACTTTATGACTTTAGATAGCTTGCAAACTGACCTAATTGATAGTGCTGCCTGGCAGTCTCCACCGTAAGTGCGTTCTTAACACAGCAGGGAGTGCATTACTTGTATTAACTTTGTAAATCCTGAGTTCAATCCACAGAAAAGATATCAGGACCTGTGAAGCTTTTTTCCATGTCTCACCTCATCTTTCCATCTTTGCTGAACACCAAAATCAAAAACTTTTGTTTACTGCAGCGCACCAAATATTTACTGCCCCTTGACCTCTCTTTATCGAAGCTTCGAATTTACGTGGATGATGGTTTGCTGAAAACTGACACCATTTTAGTTTCGGGACAATTCCTCAAGGTAAAAAAGTGAGCGGAGAATGATTCCATTACTTCTCGCATGCTAAGTGAGCGCTCTATCATTTGAGCTAATTCCCCAGTTTAGATGGTGCAATTGCCCTTCACAAAAGTCGCTTCACAAACGCGGGCATCGATTTCGCTACTTCACGCTTCGTTAAGCAAGCGTTCTACCATTTGAGCTAATTCCGCAGTTCGGGCGGTGGTATTGACTTTCACAATAGTCGCTTCACACTCGCCTCCGTGCAGCGCCACGAATTTCCCCCTCCCTGAATGTATTCAACACATTGCTCCAATCCGCGGTATGGAGCCTCAGCAAGTGAGCAACAGCAGAACGGGAAGGCACAGTAATCGTGAATGATGCTGCGAAGAGCCCGAACCTGTGGAAGGCAGACATGGTCAACAGAAAGGACGAGACCCCCCCCAACCCCCGCCACGAGCTTGAAGGAGCAGTGAGAGGTCTGACTGACTGAAAGAAGGCTTTTTTTGCGTGAAAGTTTGTGCGGTTTGACGTGTTGTTGCTCAAAGGCACTCCCAGCTGGTGAGCAGAGGGAAATGTTCGAACAAAACTGCCGTGTTCGGGCAGACACAGAAAGCTTCAAGGTTTGAGAAAGGAAAAGAGGTCTCCTGTGCTTCAGCACCAACATGTTAAGCTGTCGGCTGCCAGTAAAGTGAAGAAAGCGGCTTTGAGCTAATTGCTGTTTACTCCAAAAGCACATTGGCTTCTTCGAGCCTAAATTAAACCAGCAAACTAAAGATGACTTTGCTTTTTTTTCCGAGTACAGTCCTCTGCACTACCAGCTGAGCGATCGAAGGGAAGCAGCAAAGATTGCTCTCTTTGGTGATTGTTAACTGTGCGCTTTTTGGCACTCCCTGACCCATGCAGTCACGTGGGCATGACCGAGACTGACTCGGTCCCTGCTCATACCGCAGCGCTGTGTGAGCTGCTCCTTACTCTCCACAACCTCGACCAGTGGAGCAATGGGGAACGTATCTAAATACAGGTCAGAAATTGTAGGTTTGATTTCTAACTGGCTCGAAGATTTCTGCATACTTTTTTAAATGACAAAATATACTTCATTTCATAATATTTAATAATACAGAGTTCAAAATAATTATCACAATTTCGAAGCAATACAATAGAGACCCACACAATACGATCCCAATATTACAATTCAAACAATGTGCATATCTTATAATACATGGTGACCAATACCACGTGGGATGGCCTTACACGGTGCCTTTTCCGCATACAGCCTCTGCACAGGCTGCACCTCGCTTCAGTGCGTCGCATAGCACGTAATCCTGGAACTTGCAGTGTGCCAATCGGCAACATTGGGTGGTGGACAGCTCCTCAGCTGGATAGCCAGCAGGTTTCTGGCTGAACAAAGAGCCTCCTTCACCGAGTTGATGGTCTTCCAGCAGCAGTTGATATCTGTCTCGGTGTGTGTCCCGGGGAACAGCCCATAGAGCACAGCGTCCTGTTTTACCGAGGTGTTAGGAATGAACAGGGACAGATACCAACGCATCTCTCTCCACAACTTCCGCGTGAAGGGACAGTCCATCAGGAGGTGGATGATGGTCTCGCCTTGCTGCAGCCTCGAGGCCAGCTCGCGGTGGCGCTCAGATTCCGTGCATGTTGGAAGGACCGCACTGGAAGGGCTTTTCTCACCACCATCCAGGCCACATCCCGGTCCCTGTTCGTCAGTTCCAGCGATCGGACGTTCTGCCAAATGGCATCGGCAGTCTGGTCGAGGAACTGCCCGTTCGGATCCACCCCCTCCTTTCCCTGCAGGACACCCAGAACGTTCCGTGCCGACCACTGTCTGAGGGCTTTGTGGTCAAAGGGGTTCCTCCTCATGGACTTCTCCACCTGGGACAAGTGGTGGCGGATGGTCCAGCTGGACGGGCCGTGCTAAAACTGCTCGGCCAGCGTAGAGCACGCAGTGATTTTTCCACAGACTCGGCCTCCTCTCAGCATCATTCCTGATTACTGTGGCTTCCCGTTCTGCTGCACTGGGGAATGAGGTGGGTCAATTGGAGCAAGTCTCAGTGGGGGAATATTTAGGGAACAGCAATCATAGTATCATGAGGTTTCAATTAGTTATGGACAAGGACAAGGAGCAATCTAAATACTTAATTGCAGGAGTGACAATTTCAGTGGGTTGAGATCGGATCTGGCCAGGGTAAATTGGAATCAAAGATTTGCAGGCAAAATTGTATTCGAACAATGGGTGGCCTTTACAGAGGAGATGGTTCGGGTACAGTCTAGGTACATTGCCACGAGTGGGAAAGATCGGTCAACTAAAGCCAGATCTCCCTGGATGACGAAAGAGATAGAGAGTAAGATGAAGCAGAGAAAGGGGGCGGAGGACAGATGTCAGGTTGATAATACAAGTGAGAACCAGTCTGAATTTAGACATCTCAGAGGAGAAGTGAAGAAGGAAATAAGAGGGGCAAAGAGAGAATATGAGAATAGAGGAACAAAAAGGGAA
The DNA here is from genome assembly GCF_035084215.1 of Heptranchias perlo. Taxonomy (NCBI): domain Eukaryota; kingdom Metazoa; phylum Chordata; class Chondrichthyes; order Hexanchiformes; family Hexanchidae; genus Heptranchias; species Heptranchias perlo. The sequence continues at coordinate 5,661,955 of NW_027139612.1, read as the reverse complement.
TCCAAAATACTTCGACAGGCATATAATTAAAAATGGAAAGCAAGAAGAGGATTGGGTCCGATTAGGGACTAAAAAGGAGATTTATGCATGGCGGCAGAGGGCATGGCTGAGGCACTAAATGAGTACATTGCATCTGTCTTTCACAAGGACGAAGTTGCTGCAAAAGTCACAGTAAAAGGGGAGGTAGTTGAGTTACTGGAAGGGCTAAAACTTGATAAAAAGGAGGTACTAGAAAGGCTGGCTGTGCTTAAAGTAGATAAGGCACCCGGTCCAGATGGGATGCATCCCAGGTTGCTGAGGGAACTGAGGGTGGAAATTGCTTAGGTAATGGCCATAATCTTCCAATCATCCTGAGATACGGAAATGGTGCACGACGACTGGAGAATTGCAAATGTTACACCATTGTTCAAAAAAGGGTGTCAGGATAAACCCATCAACTACAGGCTAGTCAGTTTAACCTCGGTGGTGGGGAAGCTTTTAGAAAAAAGTAATCAGGGACAAAATTAATACCCACTTGGACAATTGTGGATTAATTAAGGGGCTAATTGGATAGCCCTTTCATAGAGGTGGTACAGACACAATGGGCTGAATGATCACCTCTTGTGCCGTACCTGCTATGAAAATATGAAACTATGAACAACAACTTCAACGCCATAAACCTGAAACAAAATGGCAGCAAGTAAGGAAGCAATCTTACTGAGGGGCAAGCTGAACATCTTACTGAGGTGCAAGGAGGCCATCTTACTGGGGGGCAAGGCAACCAACTTACTGGCGGGCAAGGGGGCAATGTCAAATAAATTGGCCGCCATGAAGCTGAAACCAAATGGCCGCCCTGATCCTGAAACAAAATGGCCACCAGTATGGCACTCCCTGACCCATGAGGGGCAAGGTGGAGCTTGTTATGGTGAGGTACACAGAGAGATTTCGTTTGCTGTTCCTGTTAAATCACTGTTGCACTATGGTTAACGATACAAACTGATTGAGAATGGCACGAGCTGGAGTTTAACACAAAGACAGCGGTGCAGTGAAGGAATTATACACCAAAACGTGAACTTCTGCTGAAAAAAAAGGATTAACATTTGTTTTTTGTTTGACGTAATGTTCACGGCGAAGGAGAGACCAGACAATCGGACGAAAGGTCAAATTAGCCATTTTGTGTAGAGAATGCAATTCTAGCTTCCATTTAATAAATCAGATTAAAATTGGATTCAATGTCAATGTGGTTCTGATCTGGGATTGTGTTTATTCATCCATTATTATTTAATCTGAAACAATAACAGTATTTGTCACTGTAACAGAGCAGAAGAGTACTGCGGTACCCTGTCACACAGTAACACAGCAAAAGGGGTGAGAGTACAGTGTGATTTATCACAGAATCCAGCAGCTCACTGGGAAAGTTACACATGGTCCAGATTTAGGAGCAAAAAGGTGCAAAGTGATTTTACACTTCAATTTGGGGCAATTACTTTTTATCTCCACGAGGTTTAATTTTATAATTAATTCAATGCGCTCTTTTTCCTGAAGAAACTTCAGGCATAAACCATGGCGTTATAAAGAAAAAAATCATTTATTATTATTAAGAAACTAGAAAATTTGAGATTATAATTTAAACAACACCTTTGGTTTATGCCCGATTTAGAATTGCTTTAACACCAATAAAACAACACATTCTGAATTCCCAAAATGCATAACCGTTTGGAAATCCAATGTCTATCTTAGACTAAGCCCAGAATGAAGGTTTTATACTGATGGTTGGCTCAAGCCTGCCGGGAAGATTCCAGGTATTTTGATGGATACCGCTGTAGTGTAGAGTGACTTTCCCTTGTATCCAGGTCATCTGCTTCACAGGCAATCTGTAAACCTGCATCGAGGCATCAAGCTGGGAGGTAGCGAGCAGTCATGAAGATTCCAGGTGAGGTGGTGCTGCCAGGAAGCGAAAGGTGAGATTGGAGTAGTCGTGGTGGATCTGTGTCTCTCCCCACTCAACTTCTGCCCAGCTTGTAAAGAAATTTTAAAACAGCACCACAACTCTGGGGCGCAGCTTATCAACAATAGGTTCCGACAAATACAACCCATGATTGATTGACACTTCCCTTGTTTTCTCTCAGTGTCCACAACGGAACCAAGTTAAGTCGGCAGGTGTTCAAACCACCTCCAGCCCTCCTGGAATCGTTCTTGTTGCTATGGTGATCTATCCTCCGATGTCTGGTCTTTTGCAATGTGTCATTAACAAACCTTTAATCGTCCTTTTCGTTCAGACATGCTGAAGCCGATTTAGTCTCAGCCTTTACTTTATCAGATGAATTGTTACTGCACAGAGCAGCTGGGAAACTCAAGCAGTAAGTAATGGTCACGGTCAGATACACATGACTGAGTGACTTTATTGTGCAGCCTCGAGGCATCACCTTTAGAAATGTCAAAATTAAATCCACAAGAGTATTACCCCAGAACAAACATGAACTGTCTGACCTGCTTCATCTGCTGCTGTTCTGCTGGTCAGCACTCTCACACACTCCAGGCTGATTACACAGTTTGTTTAATGCTTTCTGCGTTCTATTCTCATTCCTGTCTCTGCCTTCCTGTCACGATATATGTTTGTCCGTCTTTCATTGTGTCTGTTCTCTGTTTAAATCCTTTATCTCTGTTGACATTCTGTGCGTTTTTCTATCTTGTTATTTCCACTTCTACTTCTATCAATTTGCAATTCTTTGTCAGTGTATTTCTCTCTTGTTCCATCCATGTCTGCTTGCTCTCTCTCATTATGCTTTCTTTCACGCTTTTTATCGCTCTTTATCTTTATCTCCTTCCTTACAAACTCTCTTTATTTCTCTCCTTCTCCGAGTAACTTTGTCCTGACCTCTCTTTGTTTCTATCTCTCTCGCTCACACACCCTCTCCCTTTTATGTGAATCTCTCTTAATTTTCTGCGCTATTTATTCATTATATTGTTTTTGTCCCTGTCTCTCTCTCCCGTTGTCGCCCCGTTTCTCTCTTTCCTTGCCTCTCTCTTTCTCTCTCTCTCTGTCTGTTTCTCTGTCGTTGTTTCTCTCTCGCTCTCTCTCTACTTCGATCTGTCTCTCTCATTTTCTGTGTCTCTGTTTCTCGCCCTCTGTCTCATTCTCGCTCTCTGTATCACGATCTGACTCTCTCTCACTCTCAATCTGTGTGTGTGTGTGTGTTTCTCTCCCTCTCTACCTCACCATCCCTCCCCCTCACTTCCTCTCCCTCTCGCTCCCTCTTTATCTATCTCTATGTCTCTCTCTCTCTCTCTCTTCTTCCCTCTATCTCCCGTTCTCGCTCCCTTTCTCTCTCCCTCTCCATTTATGTGGAGTGCGCCCATTCTGATCAGGCCTACTGCAGCTACTTTTATTCCAAGCTTTGTAATTTATTTCAAGTCCAGCTGATCTATTTAGTGCCGTCATTTCGAGCAAAAATGCATGTGTCGTCTGCAGAATAAATCCTGCCTCAATAGGTCAGATTTTAATAAAATATAATATTGGAACCATATTTCAGATCATTTAATAGCTCTGTGCTGCAAATATAAAATGTACTTTCCGTCCCCCGGGAAGTGCAGGGGATGGAGTATGAAATGGGATTTAGTTCTAGTGCTTGAAACCCTTCAGCTCTTTCTATGATTTCACTAATTTAACAATTAGATTGAGTGGGTATTTCACGGCGTTCTTCAGCTCCTCTCTGAATTTAGTCTGGGTCAGGACATAAATACACGTGTTTGTGCAGGAACTGAGAAGCTGCAGCATTGCTGCTGTCTGTTGTGTGATATAAACAGGGTCAGTGAAGGAGTAATAAAACCGAATGTCTGCAATTCGCATTGAATGTAAAATACAACCTGTGTCAGCCACAACAGTATAAAACTGCCCGATATACTGAAGAGTAAAATGATGGATTTCTTTCGGTTCTCCATCTCTGGATCACTCTGATTCTCTCCATTGCTGCGGCCCCGGAGTCCCCTGCGGACTCGACTGGACACTAAAATACGCCTGACAGTCAGAACATTGAACAGCAAAATCAGACAGAACGGGACACAAGGGGTGAAAATTAGGTGAAACATGTCAAATGCGGCCCATGCGGGGGAAGTACGGAAGCTCGGTTCAATCTCACATAACCAGGGAACATTATCAATTATATAGTACGGATCATATAAAATGTTCCAGGGGATATTCACCAAACAGCCCAGCACACTCACTGTTCCCAGAACCACAGCCGCCGTTCTCTTGGTGCAATATTTAGTTTTCAGCTTCTCACAACAAATGGCCACAAATCGATCAAAGGTGAAAGCGACTGTGAACCAGACAGATACCCCCGTGGCTGCTTCACTCAAAAAGATAATAAAACTACACACGGGAGTAATGTCCAGGAATGACAATGGGAGATACAGCGCATTAATCTGTCTCAATATCGGATCAGTGAAAATGACCATGAGATCGGCCACTGCCATTACCACCAGATAGCGACTGATACATTTGGAGAGACCGCACTTTCCTCGGGACAGGATCACAATCGCCACCAAGTTAACTGTAAGAGAAAGAAAAGGAAAAAGAGGAATTACTGATCAGACCTGAAGCCAAAGCAGCAGTTTGAGAGGATTGGGGTGAAATTTCCAGCATTATTGCTGCATCGAATGGTAGAAAGTGATTCATTGACCTGAGCAGCGCTTTCGGAGCAGAGAGATGTTTTTAAACACAATGATCAATAATGAATTGGGATATGGATACAGAAAGTGAACAAAGTGAGCACCTGAGCCACTGGAAGGGCTGAGTGAGGGCACAGTTCCGGTGGGGAAGGGAGAAGGGGTTTTAAACACCGGGAATCCAGAGAGGTTAAAGCCGGATTTGGGCTCCAGACTGACGGCAAAGATAGGGAAGTGTCGGGAAGGTGAGGGGACAGAGGGAGGTGCATCTGGTTTGTTGCTCTGGGTTAAGAGAGCTGACATGCGCTGGCACTAAACGGGAAAGGCGGTTGAGGACCGGCCCAGTGAGTGAGATTGGGAGGTAGACAAGGAAAAAGACATGTCGGAGCTGGAGGCGAGTCAGGAGTAGATAATTTGGAACTTGCACGAACTGAAGTAAGGGATGAGGAGACAGAGGATTCAATGCAGTGAGAGGAGAGGCTTTGATTCACAGAGGGAGACTGCAGCAGAGTGTGAGAGGAAATCTAATCTATAGGTCCCACTAACACAATCCAACTAATACATTCAACTCTTCATTTCTGTGGTTATTGGTGTCAGGGAACCTGTGTTGAGAATTAATTAAATCAACCTTGTTGTTTATTGAATTCAGCCGAGCTTTGAAAACACAGCATCCTCACAATTCATCACGATAAATAAATTGCTGATTCTCTTCTTGAAGTAAATTTCAATTATATTTAGTGCTAAGTTGGAAAACAAGGAACATTCACAAAAACAGACTGAGGACCTGACAGGGATATAAACATGAGGAGCGAGTCCCACAATAAAAACTCACTCAATCTGACCACATCATAATAACACCTTCAAATCACATTTTCTCTGTTTAATTGTACTGGAAGTTTCAGCAGTTCATTCTGATGAATTATTCACACCACTCCCTCTCGCTTTCCCTCCCAGTCGCCCTCTCCATCACTCGTTCTACTCTCTTTCTCAAGTCCATTTTCATATCCGATTAAATCCTGTCATCCTGTGCCTGCAATCTGTTCACCAGCCCCATGTTCCACCGATCCTATTCTCAGTGTCGGTTTGTAAAATAGTGAACCCTCTGTGGAGTAGTTTAATATTTCTAAAGATCATCCGATTCTCCACCTGTTCACCTGCACTGTTCACTTCATCTACAAATCATGGAATAAACAGAATTGAATGCCTCTCCCAGGCAGATCTCACAATAATTGAGATTCCTTTTCCTGTAATTATAAAGTAAAGTGATAGATGGCGGGATTGTTCAATTAACAAAACGCCAAAATCACACTTACGATCTACAGATAAATGGAAGCGCTCCTGATTCCAACAGATACAGTGCAAATTGAGACAACATAACAACAGCCATTTAATTTTACAGTGAAGTCCAGTGACAGTCATTGAATTCATCCACAGTGAAGCAGAGAAGGAGATGTGAAAGAATCAGCAGCAAACTCAGTTCAGTAACCAGACATCTGAAGCGGCGTCAGATACACACATAATGAAATAATATTTCATAACAGTGATCACCAATGAATACATTGAAATCCCAGTTGAATTGAAGCATATTATTGGGGAGGGAGGACACTGCTCTACCTCTTTATAACAATGTAACACTGAGCTGTCTTGTTATACAATCACTGAAAACACATTGATGAAAACATATTTCAGGACAGATTAGTTCCACAAAATGAAACTGTTAACAGCTGCTGATATTCTGATACCAACTCTTCGCCCGGACACCCGATTCCAATACATTCCATACAGAGACTAATCCAGTAACATTGCCAGCTTTATATATACAAAGTCATAACAGATATAATGTAACTCCTAAAATATCGAAAGTTTGGAAATTGAAGTGTAATCATTATTCAACAATACATTCAATACAGAGAATAATGCACTAACAATACCAGGGTTGGATATAAAAGGGTCACTCTGGATATAATGCAGCTCCTACTGACGGAAAGAGCAGAGACTAAACATATTCAATCATTCAACTGATAGAACAGAACAGGTGACTGTGTTAAACATGGTAGGAGAAAAAATCATATACCAAGTACAGCAGAATAGTTAACACTGATTTACACCATTAACAGCTGGGATAACGGCTACCTGGAACTCCAACCGCTGCAAGAACAGGATAATAAATGAGCATTATCTGATCGATTAATGGATATTCCATTACTGTGAGAAGCAGTGACTTCTGTTGACCAGGAAATCACGGCTCCGCCAGGCACTCTGAGCTGATCCATTCCAACAAGCCCTGATTTATACAAGGGATAAGTCGCCATTGACACGATTATATCCCTGATCATTGCTATTAGTTACAGTCAGTTTAACAAACACATTACATCAGCAGCTTTGAATCCGATGTAAATAATGCGGTGGATATAACACAAACATCTCAAAGTCCAGGTCATTATCTCAATCAGACCTCTCTCAGGAATAAAGTTGAAATCTGTTCTCATACAGGACTGATCCAATAATAATGAACGGCTTCATTTACAGATTTATATAATTATATTAACCATGTTCACTCCTGGTGGTTCATTTATAAATGTTACCGATTGTCCGCAGTGTAGACTGAATCCAGGGACACGAGCAGACCCGTTTCACTCTGTTCCTGCAGTTTCCCAGTTAAAATATGAATTGTGAGTCTCTGACACGAGGAAAGTTAAAGGGCAGGTTGAGGATTGCAGCCCAGAAATGAATGTGGGTGATATTAGGGGACGGACACTGAACGTGTCCCATTGACATTCCTCTCTCCGCTATTTTACTGCAGGTGTTTACCCGTTTATTCTACATTGGTTAACAGCTCCAGTAAAATTGGCCCCGTGTTACATCGAGCTCAGCTCATGACCCGATTTGACCTCCATCACAGAGGCCCCGTGACTCCCTCATCCGCCTTCATTCCTTCCTCAGCCCATTGCCATTGAAACCCTCATCAATTCCTCTGTCCCCTCCAGACTCCATTCCTCCAATGCACTCCTGCCCGGCCACCAAACCTCCACCTTCCATAAACGTGAGCTCGTCCAAAACTGTGTGGTCCGTGTCCAACCAGCACCAGGTCCTACTCGGCCTCACTGACCCTCACTGGCTCCCAGTTACATATCACTTAAATTTAAAATTCTCATCCTTGGGTTTAAAACCCCCCATGGCCCACCCCTCCCCATCTTCACACACACAGTAAACCTACCAATGATCTCCTCATTCATCGGTACGGAACTATTTTGCTGGGACGACCCTCACTTGGTTCCACTCACCTATCTGATCAGAGCCAGGAGAAGCTTCTCTTCCCACCCTATCACCGTTATCTCTGATGTTTCTCAAGGTTCAATCCGTGGCTCCCTCCTCTTCCTCATCTGCATGCTTCCCTTTGGTGACGCAGTCCGCAGACACGGACCAGCTTTCAAATGGACGCTGACAAAACGATCACCTCCCTTAACCCTTCGTGCAGGAACAGAGAGATCTGGGGTGAAATGTGCACAAATCGTTGAAGGTGACAGGGCAAGTTGAGAAAGCGGTTAAACAAGCATACAGGATCCTGGTCTTTATAAATAGCGGCAAACAGCACAAAAGCAAGGATGTCATGATGAACCTTTATGAAATACTGGTTCGGCCACAATTGAAGTATTGTGTCTAGTTCTGGGCCCCGCACTTTTGGAAAAATGTGAAGGCCTGAGAGAAGGTGCAAACCAGATTTAACAGAATGATTCCCGTGATGAGACACTTTAGTTACGTGGATAGACTGGAGAAGCTCGGGTTGTTCTCCTTGGAACAGAGAAGGTTGCAATGAGATTTGATAGAGGTGTTCAAAATCATTAAGGTTCGAGATAGAGCGTAGATAGAGAGAAATTGTTCCCATTGGCAGAACGGTCAAGAATCAGATAACATCAATTTAAGGAGATTGGCAAAAGAACCAAAGATGACACGAGTAAAAACTTTTTTACACAGCGAGTGGTTAGGGTCTGGAATGCACTGCTAGATGGGGTAGTGGAGGCAGATTCAATTATGGCCTTCAAAAGGGAACTGGGTAAGTACTTGAAATGAAAATAAATTGCAGGACAACGGGGATAGGGATTGCTCTTGCATAGAGCCGGCACGGAGTCGATTCACCGAATGGCCTCTTTCTGTGCAGTAACCTTTCTATGAATCTATGACTCCAATGTCCTTGTGTTTGTCAAACCCACATTCTGTTTTAGATGAGACACAATTTCCTCCAGTTAAAAATTGGGAAGTCCAAGCGACGGATTCCATCCCACCCCTGGCTTTTTGATTGGTGAGTCGCTCACCACTCCGGTCCTCCACTTCTGGGAACTTGTGCATCCACAGTCCATTTGTCCTACCATTGACTGCCGTGCCTTCAGACATATCCACGCTCCAGTGTGGTCTCCGTAAGCCCCTCCATCTCCATCTCCCCATTTCAGGTGCCAGCCGTGGCTCAGTGGTAGCTCTCTTACCTCTCAGTCAGAAATTTGTGATTTCAAGTCCCACTCCAGAGACCTAAACACATAATCCAGGCTGACACTGCAGTGCAATACTGAGGGAGCACAGTGCTGTCGGATGGTCAGTACTGAGGGAGCACAGTGCTGTCGGATTGTCAGTAATGAGGGAGCACAGTGCTGCCGGCTGGTCAGTAATGAGGGGGAACTGTGCTGTCGGATGCTCAGTACTGAGGGAACACAGTGCTATCGGATGGTCAGTACTGAGGGAGCAGAGTGCTGTCGGATGGTCAGTAATGAGGGAGCACAGTGCTGCCGGATGGTCATAAGAACATAATGAATATGGAGAAGGAGTAGGCCATACGGCCGATTCAGCATCCACAGTCGTCTGGAGGAGAGAATACCAACGATTTATAATCCCCTTAGTGAAGCAATTCCTCCTCATCTCACTCCGATATCGCCCACTAGTTATCCTGAGACTATGACCCCAAGTTCTAGACTCTCCAGCCAAGGGAAACAGCCTCTCAGCATCTAGACTGTCAAAGCTCTCTAAGAATGTTATAAGTTTCAATGAGATCACCTCCATTTCTTCTGAACTCGAGAATTAGGGCCTATTCTTCTCAATCGCTCCTCATATGACCACCCTCTCATCTCAGGAATCAATCTAGTTAACATTCGTGTCACCGCCTCTAAGGCAAGTATATCCTTCCTTAGATATGAAGACCAAAACTGTACACAGTGCTCCAGGCGAGGTCTCAACAAATCCCTGCACAATTGGAGTAAAACTTCCTTACACTTGTACTGCAACCCCCTTGCAATAAATGCCGTCATACCAATTGCCTTCCTAATTGCTTGCTGTACCTGCATGTTAAATTTCCGTTTTGTGGACAAGTTCCCACGAATCTCGTTGAACACCAACCTTTAATAGTTTCTCACCGTTTAAAACATATTCTGTTTTTCTATTCTTCTTGCCAAATGAATAACCTCACATTTCCTCACATTATACTCCAACTGCCACTTTCTTGCCCACTCACTTAACCTGTCTATATCCCTTTGCACACTCTTTATATCCTCCACTGAGCTTAATTTCCAACTTGCTGTGTCATCAGCAAACTTGGATACATTGGTCAGTACTGAGGGAGCACAGTACTGTCGGACGGTCACTACTGAAGGATTGCAGTGCTGTCGGAGGATCACAACTCAGGGAGCACAGTGCTGTCGGAGGGTCACGACTGAAGGATTGCAGTGCTGTCGGAGGGTCAATATTGAGGGAGCACAGTGCCGTCGGAGGGTCACTACTGAGGGAGCACAGTGCTGTCGGAGGGTCACTACTCAGGGAGCACAGTGCTGTCGGACGGTCATTACTGGCGGAGCATAGTACAGTCGGAGGATCACTACTGAGGGAGCACAGTGCTATGGGAGGGTCAGTACTGAGGAAGCGCAGTGCTGTCAGAGGGGCACGACTGAGGGATTGCAGTGCTGTCGGAGGGTCAGTACTGAGGGAGCACAGTACAGTTGGAGAATCAGTCCTGAGGGAGCGCAGTGCTGTGGAAGGGTCAGTACTGAGGGAGCGCAGTACTGTTGGAGGTGCCGACTTTTGTAGGACACATTAAAGCGAGGGCACATCTGCCCTCTCAGGTAGGTGTAAAAGATTCCCCGGCAATATCCAAAACAGTGCAAGGGAGTTCTCCCCGGTGTCCTGGTCAATAATTATCCCTCAACCAACATCACTAAAACTGATTTTCTGGCCATTTATCTCAGTGAAGTGAGTGGGATCTTGCTGTGTGCAAATTGTCTGTCACGTTTCCTACATTACCACAGTGACTACACTTCACAATGTCCTTCATTGACTGTTCTGGGACGTCCTGAGGCATTGAAAGGCGCTATATAAAGGCAAGTTCTTTCCATTTTGATAGATCGAATCGGGCCAGGACCTACTCCGTTAATGGTAGGGCGTTGGGGAGAGTTATAGAACAAAGAGATCGAGGAGTACAGGTTCATCGCTCCTTGAAAGTGGAGTCACAGGTGGATAGGGTGGTGAAGAAGGCATTCGGCATGCTTGGTTTCATTGGTCAGAACATTGAATACAGGAGTTGGGATGTCTTGTTGAAGTTGTACAAGACATTAGTAAGGCCACACTTGGAATACTGTGTACAGTTCTGGTCACCCTATTATAGAAAGGATATTATTAAACTAGAAAGAGTGCAGAAAAGATTTACTAGGATGCTACCGGGACTTGATGGTTTGACTTATAGGGAGAGGTTAGATAGACTGGGACATTTTTCCCTGGAGAGTAGGAAGTTAAGGGTTGATCTTATAGAAGTCTATAAAATAATGAGGGGCATAGATAAGGTAGATAGTCAAAATCTTTTCCCAAAGGTAGGGAGTCTATAACGAGGGGGCATAGATTTAAGGTGAGAGGGGAGAGATACAAAAGGGTCCAGAGGGGCAATTGTTTCACTCAAAGGGTGGTGAGTGTCTGGAACGAGCTGCCAGAGGCAGTAGTAGAGGCGGGTACAATTTTGTATTTTAAAAAGCATTTGGACAGTTACATGGGTAAGATGGGTATAGAGGGATATGTTCCAAGTGCAGGCAATTGGGACTAGCTTAATGGTATAAACTGGGCGACAAGGACATGTTGGGCCGAAGGGCCTGTTTCCATGTTGTAACTTCTATGATTCTATGATTCTTTCAGATGTCCGGACCATGAAACCCATCTCTTGCTCCAAGTTTTTGTCATTCCTCCTAATATCTCCTTCTTTTGGGCCTTCTTTAGGGCACTATCGGGTCCTGCTCTCCTCTGCTTAAAACTGCTCACTATTCCAGGATCATCCTGGAATGCAAAGATAAACCTCGGCTTCTCTTCACCACTACAAACCATCTTCTTAAAACCCTCACCCATGCCCCATCCATCCTCACCTCCAACGAAAATTGCGAGGAGCTCATGGAATTCTTTGTCACTAAGATTGAGACCATCCGTTCAGCTGCCTCCCTTCCTCTAGCCCACCAAACCAAACTTCCCCTATGGTTCCCCCCTGCTCTCGCCCTGAACTCACATCTTTCTCTTGTTCCTCTCCTGTCTCCCCTCATACCCTCTCCGAGCTCATCTTGACCATGAGATCCACCTCCTGCACCCTCGAACTTATTCCCACTAAACTGCTGACCACCAAACTTCCCTTCCTGGCTCTCATGCTAGTTGATATTGTTAACGGTTCCCTATCCTCAGGTACTGTCCCCCTCCCCATCAAATCTGCCATCATTGCCTCCTCCTCAAAAAACCCACCCTTGACCCCTCTGTCCTTGCAAACTATCGCCTCGATCTCCAACCTCCCTTTTGTTGACCGGAAGTCACCGGTTAACGGTTTTAGCTTAGTACACAGAGGAAGAGTCAATTCTCTCTTAATTCTCAATTCGCTTTATCAACGTTATTAGATCATGTACATACCGCTTATACGTCTAGTTAGATATAGGCATGTAGTTTACAGCAGGTTATACTGGTTTATACTCAAACTAGGATTTAAACGCACACCCACTAGGTTTTCTGACGACACTCCCAGAGTGGTCCCAGAATAGAAAGGATATTATATTACCCAGAAAAGAGAGACGCTGCTGGCCAGGCAATTCTCCCTCTTACTCCCGACGTCGTCTCCACGTCCTCGACGCAGTCTTTCCGTCCCGGACGCAAGGTTCGTACTTCCGATAGGGTTAGTTTCCAGAGTCTCCCGGAGCCTCCTTCACAAACAAAGACACACCAACAAAAACACACACACACACTCTCTCTCTCTCTTGCTCACAAACAAACAAAGACACACACTGACTCCAAGCCAGCAAATCCTCAGTTTTTATTCCCCAAGTCTGTCTTTTCGAACGATGCTTTCTTCTCCGGTTGGCTCAGAGTTGCTGGAGTGACCGATGTCATCCCCTGATTGGCTCTGTTCCAAGGGCTCAGGTCGCACACCGTCCCTTTGTCTCTCTAAGAAGCGGAACGAATTCAAACCGGTTCTGGCCAGTTCAGACCAGTGACTGAACTCCAGGTCACCTCAGTTCAAAAGGTCAGTGTCTTTGTTAGCACTTTGAATCCAGCTCAGCAGCCTTCTGCAGCCTCTGGCCAACATCTCCCCCCTTTTTATCCAAAGATGCCTATCTTAGGATCATTATTCTCCCTTTCTAGGTACCACTCCTGAGGCCGTCATTGTCCCCCAATGGGTATGTTACATCCGCGATTTCATATGATTATAGAAAAAACAATATAAATGGTTATATAAATAATACAAAAAGGAAGCGTATAAAATATACTTCACACACTGTCCTTATGTTGATAATCGCTTCTTCTGTTTCATTATAGCACTAACACTCAATTGTTGCAAAATTTCATTTTTCCTCCTTCTAAGCTGATATACATTGAATATGACAAGTATTAATGCACATAAAATCACAATTACAGCAGCATGTGATAAAATCCTGACCCATGGATGTATTTGAACATTCGATCCCCAATTCCAAAACTTATTCCAGAACCCAGGGTCCCGTAACAGTTCACCTGCTTTATCAGCATGCGTTTTAATTATTTTAGTGTGTTTAGTCCATTGATGAATTATCTCATTGGCTTCCTCCGCTATTTGCATCCAATCTGCAGTCAGGTGCGGAATGGGTGGTAGTTCGGTAGGAACATATTTCCACAGATCTTGGTCTATATCGGTACGTTGGACTGTGAGGTTTTCGTTTATTACCATCCTCATTATTGGCTTAGGCAGAACATGTCCACCGACAACCAGTTCTGAGGTCACGTTGTTAATGGCCACATTGTGTCCCTCCAGAGGGCACAGTTTCCATCCTTTGTTACAGCTCATAGCCGCTGTGGCTATGTAATACGTTTGTCCCACAAGGGCGTATTGTAAAAAGGATTGGTTGTTAACTGGCAAAATGGACAATGAACAGTTTTCATAAGTACTGAACCCACAATTAGTAAGTCTCTGTCTCGTTATCTCTTCTGGACAGGCCCAGTGATTCCCTCCTTGGTGACACTTTGACAAATCTACCCCTTTCTCAGCACCGTCCATTACAATAGCATGAGATGGTGGATTGCTCAAAGAGATCCAAGTACCCTCATGATACTTGCCCACGTTATGAACTCTTTTTAACGGATAGGTCAAATTGCTTCCGTGCCGGGGAATATGAAACACCGCCCCAACGTAATATTTCCCTTTATGAGTCACTACTCCAGTCAATATTTACATAGGTGTGGTCCCAGTGGACCACATTTTACCTCGACCGTCGCTCCCCGATGGTCGCTCCATAAATGGACCTACAAATTGATTAATAATATTTCCCTCTGGGATTACCGATAATGTCACCTCTAGAACTGTGTTACATGAAAACCGTACTCCCGCTCCCTCCGGTATACCCAAAGTCTTTCCTCCACACGCTAACCCATTCACTCCCGTATAATACAAATTTAAATCCCCTCTTTTCCCTTTGTTGGTTCGGACTGTCTTATTCTGCAGAGCAAAGTTGTCCCTGGTCTCGGGATATCCCTCCGTCGTCGACACTGCTTCAGGCATGTTCATTCGTCGTGACGACTCCGAGGCAGGTTCAACCACAGTTCTGATGATGATCAATCCGATAGCAACAAAATGCATTATCCCCTTCATTCTAGGCTGGACCTGGAATAAACAAGTGTAATTTCTGCTCTTATGTACAGTTTCTTTTAGGTACTATCATAAGTCCAGTCTCTCCATATACTGAGCCAGACCGTCCAAATCCTGTTCCCAATTTGTTTCAGATTCTAACCGTCCGTTTCTGCGAACCCACTTACTCCCCCTTTTTGTTTTATTTTCCTTTCGTTTTGTTCCTGGATTCGCCTCTGCATGCGAACGGACAGTGTCAAATTTGTTTTCGATCACCTCCTCTTGGACCTGTAACTGGTCCAGTTCGTGATCTCCCTGACCTTCAGAATTCAGAAGATCGTTAGCATCGAGCAGCACATGCCAATGATGATTATCTTGTTTTTCTCCTACCAACTTTAGCTGATTAATGTGGTACCAGCCACTCTTATCTGGTGCCGTTAATATCCTGTATACAGATGGGCTAGCTTTGTCTACTATCTCATAGGGACCGGCAAACTTTGGACTCAAGAATGAGGCGGGCTGGTATATTCTAATCATTACTCTCTGTCCAGGGCTCAACTCTATGTATGTCCCACAGCCAGTTCTCCTTTCCCCATCCTGTACTGATGAAGAGCCATCCACAAAAATTTTAAAATAGGGTTCTTCCTTTCCTGTTTCCTTTGTCTTTCTACTTTCAGGCCCCGTCGTACCCCCTCCTGTTTGTTTTGATACAAATGGGCCCTTGGGGTCATTTGCTATCATCAATTGACACTCATGTTTTTCTCCCTGATAAACTAAGTTGTCTGCTAACATAGTGGTGGTTTTTACCCCCTTTACGGTTATATTTCTCCCTTGCAGCAACAATGTCCATCTAGCAATTCTATTTTGGCTAACTGAACCATCCTTAATCCTTCCATCTAACAGTAACTGTACTGGGGTGTGTTCTGTTAATATTGTAAGTGGGTTTAGTCCCACTATATAAGTAAAATGCTGCACTGCCCAAAAGACAGCTTGCAAGTGTCCTTCGCATACCGTATACCCCTGCTCTACTGGTGAGAGCATACGTGAGGCGTACGCTACTGGTCGTAATTTCCTGTGTGTCTCCTGTAACAGAACTGCTGAGAGGGTGTTGTCTGTGGTAGCCACCTCCAATGCAAACGGCTCAGTTGGATTTGGGGTTTTTAAAGCAGGCGCAACAGCTAGTGCTTGCTTTAAATCAGTCATGGCCTGGCTGTGTTCTGTTTTCCACTCCCAGGCCACATTCTTTTTTAATAATTCCATCAGCGGGGCCGCCTTTGTGGCGAACCCATCAATATGGTCCCTGCAATATCCCACCAACCCTAAGAAGGACCTTAACCCTTTCACATTCCGCGGAACAGGAAGTCTGCCAACTGTCTCTACCCTTCGCTTGTCAATGTCCCTTTGTCCCGGCGTTAGATTCACTCCCAAGTAAGTAACTTTTTGTTTCATGATCTGCGCTTTTTTAGGGTTAATCTTTAATCCCAAGTCATGTAACAACTGCAGTAATTCACTTAGCAGTTGATAATGTTCCTTCTTGGTTTCAGTTTGTAGGAGTAAGTCGTTTACATACTGCACTAGACATTCAGGCCTTGAGAATCCTTTTAACCCTTCCCTCAGTCGTTGGTGAAATATGGACGGGGAATTGTGAAACCCCTGCGGCAGGGCGGTCCATGTATATTGCTGTCCTTGGAAAGTAAATGCAAATTTATATTGACATTCTTTCTCCAGTGGAATACACCAAAAACCGTTACTTATGTCCAAAACCGTAAACCACTGCGCATCCTCATTTTGTCGAACTACTGTCTCTGGGCTAGTTGCTACTGTAGGCGCTGTTAACGGGGTGACTTTATTTAATTCTATGTAGTCTATCGTTAGTCGCCAGCTACTGTCGGGTTTCCTTACTGGCCAAATAGGTGCGTTATTAGTAGAAGCTATTGGTCTCAATATCCCTTGCTGCAGCAGGCTCTGTATCACCTTCTCTATCTCTTCTTCTGCTTGTTTTGGGAAACCATACTGCTTCTGTGGTTTGGGATCTGGACCTTGAAAACACACACTCCCGGTCATTTTCCCACAATCATGTTTATGTCGGGCAAATACTATTGAGTTTTGTACAATAATCTGTTGTACTTCACGATCGTTACTCATTTCTCCTGGTTCTATCCACATTTCCCGGATCGTGCATACCCTATCATGATATTCCCCCACCGGGACGAGTGTGTGATTTATACTGCCCATGCCCAAAGGCATTTGCCAAATCATACAATTAACAGGGTCGAAGCAGAATCCCGCTTTGGCCATATAGTCACTCCCGAATATATGTTCTTGTTCTCTAGGTAATTTAATAAGAACCACTGAATGCTCTATCACTATGTCTCCCACACCGACTTCCAACGGTACACTCACATATCCCACTTGTGAATGCCCTGTGAATCCACTGAGAATAATTTTGTTTTGAATTTTTCAATCTGTTTCATTGATCTGAGTGGTGTTAACGGTGGTTCAGGATCCCCCTGTGTCCCAAAGAAATGTAAGAGGGCGGCCTCCGACCCTACCATTCACTAGGGGTCTCCCCGTGTCATCCAACCGCGCGTCACACACCCATAACGGAGAGGCCTGAGACCGTCATTGCAGTTCGGGGTACAACCCGGAACTCGGTGATATTTCTATCGTATCACACTGAGGACTTGGTCTATTCGGCCCTTCCACGGGTAGGCTCTGATTCCTTCCCCTACCTGCATTCTCTCGTCTTGGGTTCGGGCAGTCCCTTGCGAAGTGTCCCTCTTGGTCACAGTTATAGCATTTGGACACCTCGCCTTGAGTTCTCCCCGTTCCTGAGAAGTTTCCTTTGCCTCTACCTCTTCCCACTGTCTGATAAGCTGGAGGAGGTTCCCCCTGAGTAGGTCCCCTTCCTTCATTTCTCCAGGTTATCATCTGATCTTTAACAGGCATTGCTCTGTCCCCGGATGCCTTGGATCGTTTTGGTATTTCCCTTTCCCATACTCTAACCATCTTCCTAATTATCCAGGGTTCCGCATGTGTGTCATCAGCGGGGTCAAACTGATCTAGTGCCTTCCTCGACTCCTCAGTGCCATGCGACACTAGTGTTCTCAGCCATCGGTTCCTAACCTCCCGCTGTAAATTATCCCTGTCTAAGTCTGTACCATAGATCCCTTGAAACACCGCCCAAATGCGGGCCGAAAATACAGTGGGGTGTTCACCTTTCCTTTGATCGCATCTCATCAGCGCCTCCACTGGATCCCCTCTGTTATCGCCCATGACAGATAATACCTGGTCCTTTTGAGGCTTCATTTGTGCCTCAACCAAGTTTTTGTTCCTCCGGTAGGGCGGAGTGTAGATGTGGGTGCAGGCACATTAGGATTAATTTCCTTTCCTCAGCATCATCTAAGCCGTGTATCGCTCTCTGTTGCCTGACCGCGAGGAACAACTCCCTCGGATCATCCCCAGGCGCGCACGTTCCAATATCTTTCGCAATAACCCTCAGTTCCTGTACCCCAAGTGGGGTGGAATATGTCATATCCTGACCATCTTCCCCCATCTGTGCTCTAGTCGTTTCCAGGGGGGCCATTGGGGCAGACGGTTTTTTCTGCTCTGGAGCATATGCTGGCGGTGGGTCCCCTAGTGGAGGTTCCCTATCACCGCTGCTGTATCTATCCGCCTTGTCTGCTAAATCATCCCAATCTACATCCCCGAAACCACTTTCTTCACCTCTCCCGGGTGCAAAAGCACACAATATGCCCCTCTGTGCGGCTAGCTGATCTTGCAGCTTCGTACACAGAGGAAGATTCAATTCTCTCTTAATTCTCAATTCGCTTTATTAACGTTATTAGATCATGTACATACCGCTTATACGTCTAGTTAGATACAGGCATGTAGTTCACAGCAGGTTATCCAGTTTTATACTCAAACTAGGATTTAAACGCACACCCACTTGGTTTTCCTGATAACACTCCCTATCACTTTCTGACACGTTGTGTGATCACCAGTAATACTCCTCTTCTCCTGAGCTGCTCTGTGAATCACATTCATAGCAGTTTTTAAATCACTACATTGTTGTTTCCATCTCTCCACCTCAGCTTTAACTGCTTGGGCTTCTCCGTCTCTCTTATTCTTTTCAGTCGTCAATTTTTCGCACTGTAACTGATATTGGTTCATGTGCATCAAATCTGCACTTCTCTGTCCCTGTAGATCAGTTACCTTCTCACGAAGGCGAGCTATCTCCTCATGGAATTTTTTATTATCTTCCCCTAATTCGTCTTGGATTTTCTGAGTCTCTTCTTTCTCTCTCCTAGCCTGCTGTCGGCATTCTATCCATTCCTCAAGTAAACATCCGATCGCTACAGACTTTTGTATCTTTTAAAATTTCCTATCTGACATCTTTGTTTGCGCAATTTTCCAAAGGACCTCCCCAACAGGCGTTCCCTTGTCTCCAATATGACCCGCATACTCCCCGTATTGCGGCCATTTCCCTATTACGTATTTTTGAAGGAGTCCCTTCCAATCAAAACAGTCCAAGTCCCCAGGGCTTGGTGATTTCACTTTATTCATCATCTTGTGTTATTAACTATGAATTAACCTAAACTCCTGCTCTCTGTATACTTTGCCAAATTCGGTTCGCCTCGAGGCTCCCACTGACGCAACGGAGAGATTTATCCTCGAGCCCACCCAGGGACGCCAAAGATGTTAACCGTAAGTCACCGGTTAACGGTTTTGGCTTAGTACACAGAGGAAGAGTCAATTCTCTCTTAATTCTCAATTCGCTTTATTAACGTTATTAGATCATGTACATACCGCTTATACGTCTAGTTAGATATAGGCATGCAGTTTACAGCAGGTTATACAGTTTTATACTCAAACTAGGATTTAAATGCACACCCACCAGCTGACTAACACCCCCTGAGTATTAGGATTTAAACGCACACCCACTTGGTTTTTCTGACGAACACTCCCCGAGTGGTCACAGAATAGAAAGGATATTATATTACCCGGAAAAGAGAGATACTGCTGGCCAGGCAATTCTCTTTCTCACACCCGACGTCGTCTCTACGTCCCTGACGTAGGGTTCCCACTTCCACGAGGGTTAGTCTCCGGAGTCTCCCTCAAAAACACACCGGCACCAAGCCAGCAATTCTTCAGTTTTATTCCCAAGTCTGTCTTTTCGAATGATGCTGTCTTCTCTGGTTGGCTCAAAGTTGCTGGAGTGATCGATGTCATCCCCTGATTGGTTCTGTTCCAAGGGCCGAGGTAGCATCACCTCATACTCCTTTTCTAAATAAGGACTGGTGTCACATCACATTTCCTTTGTCCCTGTAAGAAGCGGAACGAATTCAAACCGGTTCTGGCCAGTTCAGACCAGTGACTGAACTCCAGGTCACCCCAGTTCAAAAGGTCAGTGTCTTTGTTAGCAATTCGAATTAACCTCAATAGGTTTCTGCAGCCTCTGGCCAACAGTGTGGTGTATATGGACTTTCAAAAGGCGTTTGATAAAGTAGCGCATGGTAGGCTTGTCATCAAGATTGCGGCCCATGGCATAAAGGGGGCAGTAGCAAAATGGATAGAAAATTGGCTAAGTGACAGAAAACGGAGAGTAGTGGTGAACGGTTGTTTTTCGGACTGGAGGGAGGTGTACAGTGGTGTTCCCCAGGGGTCGGTGCTGGGACCACTGCCTTTCTTGATACATAATAATTACTTGGACTTGGGTGCAGAGGGCATAATTTCAAAATTTACAGATGCCACGAAATTTAGAAGTGTAGTGAACAGTGAGGTGGATAATGATCGACTTCAATAGGACATAGACAAGCTGGTGGCATGGGCGGACACGTAGGAGATGAAAGTGAACGCCGTAAAATGCGAAGTGATACATTTCGGTAGGAAGAACGAGGAGAGGTAATTTAAATTAGAGGGCACGATTCTAAAAGGGTAAAAAGATCTGAGGGTATATGTGCGCAAATCATTGAAGGTGACAGGGCAAGTTGTGAAAGTGGTTAACAAATCATACGAGATCCTGTGCTTTATAAATAGAGGCATAGAGTACAAAAGCAAGGAAGTCATGCTGAAACTTTATAAAACACTAGTTCGGGCACAATTGGAGTATTGTGTCCAGTTCTGTGCACCACACTTTAGGAAAGATGTGAAGGCCTTAGAGAGGGTGCAGAAGCGATTTATTAGAATGATTCCAGGTATGAGGGACTTTAATTACGTGGATAGACTGGAGAAGCTGGGGTTGTTCTCCTTGGAACAGGGAAGGTTGAGAGGAGATTTGATAGAGGTATTCAAAATCATGAAGGGTCAAGACAGAGTAGATAGAGAGAAACTGTTCCCATTGGCGGAAGAGTCAAGAACCAGAAGGCATAGATTTAAGGTGACTGTCAAAAGAACCAAAGGTTACATGAGGAAAACCTTTTCTACACAGCCAGTGGTTAGGATCTGAAATGCTCTGCCCGAGGTGGTGTGGAGGCAGATTCAATCATGGCCTTGAAAAGGGAACTGGATAAGTGCTTGAAAGGAAAGAATGTTCAGGGCTACGGGGATAGGGCGGGGATGGGACTAGCTGGATTGCTCTTGCATAGAGTGCGCGTGGACTCGATGGGCCGAATAGCCTCCTTCCATGCTGTAACCTTTCTGTGATTGTAATGTGTACGACCCGAAGCTCAGAAGCGAACGGCTGGAGGTCTTCCAGCATCTCCCGATGCCGCTGGCGACCTCCTGGTCGGTCGTTCTCGCCGGAGACTTCAACTGCATCATCGATGACGCTGGACGATCCAGCGGGACTTCCTGTTTGTGTCCCCATCGCTCAAGGTCATATCCACCGACGTCCAACCGGTATTCCTCTCTGACCACTGCCTCCACTGACTGACTGCTAATCGCAGGAGGACCAGAGGGCGGGCAGGGGTAGATTGAAACTGTTGACCCCGGAGAAAATCGAGGATCTAAAGAGGGATTACACAGGTTGGAGGACCGTGAAACCCCTCTTCGACTCCACGGTGCACTGGTGGGAAGCGAATGAGGCCAATATCAAGAGGTTCTTCATCCAGAAAGGTGATCAGAAGGCGAGAGAGAGACAGAGGGAAGTGACACAATTCCAGAAAAGTATGTAGAATCTGCTCCAGCTGCAGTAAATAGTGGTTGATGTCGGAGGGATCTCAGAGTGGTGAAGGGCCAGCAAGCCTCGCTCTTCACCTCCGAGGCCTCAAAGATCATCTTCCGGCCCAGTGTCCGCTCCGTGGAGCAGGGCGAGAAGAGCTCGCGCTTCTTCTTCCAGAAGCTGCACAGAGAGACCACTGAGATCAGCAGCCTGAAGGAGGAAGACGGCTCACAGGCCGACATACTGAGGATCAGCAAATCGTTTTATGCCGGGCTGTACGACTCAAGGCCCACAGAAGCACGGCCTCCCAGTCCTTCCTGTCCTCCATCACGGAGGTCTTAGAGGACAGCAAGCTGCAGGGCATGGATCGGCCACTGACCATGGACGAGCTGACAAATGCCGTCTGGTCCTTCGAGAAGAGTAGAAGTCCCGGGAGCGATGGCTTACTGGTTGAGTTGTACTCGGCTCTGAAGGACTGGATAGGCCCAGACCGGCTGGAAGTGTTCGGGGGTTTGCTTCTGCCAGGCAGCATGTCAGAGTCCATGAGGAAAGTCATCAAAACGTTTATCAACAAGGGAAAGCGGGAGAGGGAAGAAATCAGAAATTGGTCACCTATTTCCTTGCTAAATGTCGGCTACAAGATTCTGTCTATGGTCATCGCCAATAGGCTCAAGTCTGCTGTGGAGCTGGTGATCCACCCGGATCAGACCTGTACTGTACCCGGCAGGGAGATCTCTGATAGCCTTGTGCTGCTCAGGGATCAGCCTGGACCAGGAGGAGGCCTTTGACAGAGTATCCCACACGTAAATGATGGACGTGCTCTCCAAAATGTGTTTTGGGGATGGAATCCGCGATTGTATCTGACTGCTCTACACAGACATCCGTAGCGCAGTCCTAACCAACGGGCAGGAGTCGGAGAGCCCTCCAATCAGATCTGGAGTCAGGCCGGTCTGTCCTCTCTCCGCGGCCTTGATCGTATGTTGCATCGAGCAGTTTGCTGCGTTGATCAGGTAGGATGCAGATATCAGGGGGGTGACTATCATAGGCAGCGGATGCTCTCAGGTTAAGGCCTCCGAATACATGGACGACGTTTGGTTCCATCATCAGTAGGTTCACTGCCCTGAGCACCACCGTGAGCTTCCCTCGAGGCGGCGACGGGGAGGAGATCGTCGTCCACCTCCTGGTGGGCTGCCACTTGGCGCAGAATGTATGGAGACAGATGCGTTTGTTTCTGTCCCTGTTCATCCTCAACACCTCAGTATCACAGGATGCTGTGCTCTACGGGCAGCTCCCCAGGACGCACACAGGGACAGATATCAACTGCTGCTGGAAGACCATCACCTCGGTGAAGGAGGCCCTTTGGTCCCCCCGAAACCTGCTGGTCTTCCAGCTAATTTAGCTGTCCATGACCGAGTGTTGCCAACTGGCACATTCCAATATCCAGGAGTACGTGCTGAGGGACGTAATGAAGCGAGGTGCGACCTATGGAAAGGGTCTATAGGGAAAGGCCATAGTGTAAGGCCATTTCAGCTTGTATTGCACAGAATATACTCGAAGAATAAAATCTTGGGGCACAAATACACATATCACTAAAAGTAGCCACACAGGTTAAAAAGGCAAATCAAGCACTGGGGTTCAAATCTAGAGGGATAGAATTGATAAGCAAAGCAGTTATGTTAAACTTGTGTGGAGCCTTGGTTTTCCACACTTGGAGCATTGCGCACAGTTCTGGTCTCCATATTATAGAAAGAAATAATGGCATTGGAGAGAGTGCAAAAAAGATTCACAAGGATGATACTAGAACTGAGAGAATATCCTTATCAGGAAAGGCTGAACAGGCTGGATCTCTTTTTTGTCGAAAAGACAAAGCTGAGGGGTGACCTGATATAGGCCTTTAAGACAATGATGGGGTTTGGTAGGATAGACGTAGAGAAAATGTTTCCACTTGTGAGGGAGTCAAAAATTAGAGGACATAAATATAAGATAGTCACTGATAAATCCAATGGGGAATTCAGGAGAAACTTCTTTACTAAAGAGTGGTAAGAATGTGGAACGCGCTACCACAAGCAGTAGTTGCGGCAAATAACATAGAGGCATTGAAGGGGGAGCTAGATAAGCACAAGATGGAGAAAGGAATAGGGTATCCTGATAGGGTTAGATGAAGTGGGGAGGGAGGGGGCTCGTGTGGAGTATGAAAGCTGGCATAAACCAGTTGGGCCGAATGGCCTGTTTCCGTGCTGGAGTTTCGATGTAAGTCAATGTACTATTTTGAGGGTGGTGGAAGAGCAGAGGGACCTGGGGGCGCATATTCACAAAACTTTGAAGGTGGCAGGACAAGTTGATAAGGCGGTTAAGCAAGTGTAAGGGAGAAATGGGTTTGTAAATAGGGGCATTGAATACACAAATAGGGAAGTCATGTTAAACCTTTACAAAAGACTGGTTAGGCCTCAGCCGGACTATTGTGTACAACACTGGGCATCACACTTTAAGAAGGATGTCAAGGCCTTGGAGAGGGTTCAGTGGAGATTTACCAGAGTGATCCCAGGGATGAAGGACTTCAGTTATCTGGAGGGATTGGAGAAGCTGGGATTGTTCTCCTTCGATCAGAGAAGGATAAGGGGAGACCTAATAGAGGTGTTCAAAATAATGAGGGATTTTTATGGAGCAAATATGGGAAACTGTTTACTCTGGCAACTGGATTGGTAACCAGAGGACATAGGTTTAAAATAATTTGCAAAGCAACGAGAGGGGATGTGAGGAGAATAGTTTTCACACACAGTGTTGTTAAGCATTGCCGGAAAGGATGGAGTCCCTTTCAGAGGCTGCCTTCGTGTCAGAGACTCCAAATTCATATCTAAACTGGGAAACTGCAGGAATAAGGTGAAACGGGTCTGCTTGTGTCCCTCGATTCAATGTATAATATGGAGAAATCTGTAAAATGTATAAATGAATCACCAGGAGTGAACATGGTCAATACAATTATATGAAAACTGTAAATGGAGCCGCTCATTGTTGGACCAGTCCTTTCTGAGCACAGCTTTTAACGTTATTCCTGAGAGAGGTCTCATTAAGACAAGGTTCTGAACTTTGAGATGTTTGTGATATATCCACGTCATCATTAACATCGGAGACAAAGCTGCTGATGTAATGTGTTTGTTCAGGTGACTGTAACTAATAGCAATGATCAGGGGTATAACCGTGTCAGTGGAGATTTACCCCCTGTATAAATCAGAGATCGCTGTAATGAATCCACACAGACTGCCTGCCGGAGCTGCGGTTTCCAGGCCAACAGAAGTCATTGCTTCTCACAGAAATGGGATATTTAGTAATGTATCAGATAGAATGTATTTATTATCCAGTTCTTGCAGCCGTTGGGGTTCCAGGTAAGCCATTATCTCAGCTGTTCATGGTGTAAATCGATATTAACTCCGCTGCTGTACTTGGCACTATTTTTCTCCCATCGTGTATTACGCAGTGGACTGTTCTGTTCTATCAGTTGATCGACTGTCCTAAGTCTCTTGACTTTTTGTCTTGCAGCAGTTGCATTGTATGCTATATGATCTTCTATATCTAACCTTGTCATTGTTACTGAAATATTCTCTGTACTGAATGTTTTGGAATCAGGTGTCTGGATTAATAGCTGGTATCAGACCACCAGGAGCTGTTAACAGTTTCATGTTTTGGAACTAACCTCTCCTGGAATATTCTTTTCATAAATGTGTTTTCAGTGATTGGTCATGAGACAGCTCAGGGTCTCGGTGTTACAATGAGGCAGTGCAGTGTCCTCCCTCCCCAATAACATGCTTCAGTTTATCAGGGATTTCAATGTATTTATTGATTGTCACTGTTATGAAATATTATTTCATTGTGTGTGTATCTGACGCCGCTTCAGATGTCTGGTTACTGAACTGAGTTTGATGCTGATTCTTTCACATCTCATTCTCTGATTAACTGTGGATGAATTCACTGTAAAATGCAATATTTTGAGGTTATGTTGTATCAGTTTGCACTTTATCTGTTGGAATCACGAGCCCTTCTATTTATTTGTAGATTACAAGTAGCAGCGGTGATGTTGGTGTTTTGTTAATTGAACAATGCCGCCATCTAACGCTGTACTTTGTAATTACAGGAGAAGGAATTTCAATTATTGTGAGGTATGTCTGGAAGAGGGATTCAATTCTGTTCATTCCATGCATTATAGATGAAGTGAACAGTGTAGGTGAACAGGTGGAGACTTGGATGATCTGTGGACATATTAAACTGTTCACAGATGCTTCACCATTTAACAAACTGATATTAAGAATAGGATCATTGGAACACGGGGCTGGTGAAGAGAAAGCAGGTGCAGGATGTTAGGATTTACTCGGATGTGAAAAGGGGCATTGAGAAAGAGAGTAGAGACAGTGCGGAGACATAGAGAGGAGTGATAGAGAAAGTAACTGAGAAGGAAAACGAGAGGTAGGGAGAGAAGAAAGGAGAGAAAGAGAGAGACAGAGAGAAAGATACACACACAGAGACCGAGAGAGGGGGAGAGAGAGAGCAGCAGCGGTGTGAATAATTCATCGGAATGAACTGGTGAAGCTTCCAGTACAATTATGAAGGGGAAATGTGATTTGAAGGCGTTATTAGGATGTAGTCAGATTGTGAGAGTTTTATTGTACTCTCGCCGGGTGTGTTTATCGCTATCAGGTCCTCAGTCTGTTTATTTGGATGTTTCATTTACTTGTTTACTGATTGAATACATAAACATAATTGAAATGTATTTGATGAACAAAATCAGTGATTTCTTTACCGCATTGAATTATTGGGATGTTGTATTCTAAATGCTGTGTGTCAGCTTCATTCAATAAAGGACGAGGCTAATTCAATGCTTGTATTTTAATGTAATTTTAATTGATTATGCAAATTAAATTTATTCAACACATTATGTAACCAATGAGCAGTTCATTGATACTAATAACCAAAGAAATTAAAGGTTGAATTTATTGAATGGATTATGTTAGTGGGACCTATAGATTTGATTTCCTCTAACAGTCTGCTGCAGTCTCTCCCTGTGAAACCCAGCTTCTCCCCCCACTGCATTGAATCCTCTGTTTCCTCATCCCTTGCTCAGTTTATTCGTTTTCCCAAACCATCTGCTACTGACCCCCCTCCAGCTCAGACATGTCTTTTTCCTTGTCCCCCTCCCAATCCCACTCACTCGTTCGGCCTGCAGCTGCCTCTTCCAATCCAATCCAAAGCTCAAACTCACCGCCACGGATCTTGGTCTTTCCCGTTTTGTGCCGGTCCGTCTCGGCTCTCGTCACCCACAGCAACAAACTAGCAGCATCTCCCCCTGTGCTCTCTCCTTCCCGGCTCTTCGCTCAATTTCTCGTCCATCTGGAGCCCAAATACGGATTTAACTTGTTGGATTCCAGGTCTTTAAAATCCCTTCTCCTTTCCCCACCGGCACTGTGCCCTCACTCAGCCCTTCCAGTGGATATGGTGATCACTTTACTCACTTTCTATAACAATTTCCCAATTCATTAATGATAATTGTGTTAAATAAACATTTCTCTGCCGGAACGCGCTGCCCAGGTCAGTGAATCACTTTCCACCGTTTGATGCAGAAACAAAGCTGGAAATTTCACCCCAGATCCTCTCAAACTGATGATTTGTCTCCAGGTCTGATCAGTAATTTTTCTGCTTTCGTTTCTCTCTCTTACAGTTAACTTGGTGGCGATTGTGATCCTGTCCCGAGGAAAGTGCGGTCTCTCCAAATGTATCAGTGTCTACCTGGTGGGAATGGCAGTGGCCGATCTCCTGGTCGTTATCACTGCTGTAATGCTGACCCGCATTTTTAATATTTATTTCCCAGTTTCATTCTTGACCATTACCCCCGTGTGCCGCCTCATTCTCCCCCTCAGTTTCGCAGCCACAGCGGCCTCTGTCTGGTTCACAGTAGTTTTCACCTTTGATCGATTTGTGGCCATTTGTTGTCAGAAGCTGAAAACAAAATATTGCACTGAGAAAACGGCGGCTGCTGTTATCGGGGTGATGAGTGCGCTGAGCTGTTTACTAAACATTCCCTGGTACTTTGTATTTGACCCGGAATATATAATGGACAATGTACCCCGGGGTTGTGTCTGGAAACCGACTTTTTTCACTTCACCCGCATGGGCAGCGTTTGAATTGCTTTATTTTGTGTTTACGCCTTGCTTCCCATTCATTCTGATTTTGTTGTTCAATGTTCTCACCGCCAGGCACATTTTAGCGGCCAGTAGAGTCCGCCGGGGACTCCGGGGTCGCAGCAATGGAGAGAATCACAAGGATCCAGAGATGGAGAACCGAAGGAAATCCATCATTTTACTCTTCAGTATAACCGGCAGTTTTATCTTGTTATTGAGTACAATCGTTTTCTATGTTATCTCTGCGCGTATAACAAACGCCCAGTACTATACGGCCAGTGACATTGAGTCAGCCGCATTCATGCTTCAGCTTCTCAGTTCCTGCACCAACACGTGTATTTATGCTGTGACCCAGACTAAATTCAGAGAGGAGCTGAAGAACGGGGTGAAATACCCACTGAATCTAATTGTTACTTTCGTTAAATCATAGAAACGTCTGATGATTTTTCATCCAAAATTAAATAGAGTCAGTGAAGTAGATTTTCACGTTTGGCGGTGGCGTAAGACGGGCGGTAGTGGATAGGGCGCCCGTTACTCACCGCGCCTGATTTTACCATCCATTGACATCAATGAGTTCACTAAAGGAACTTATATCAATCCAATACTCTAAATAAATTTGGAAATACCAGACAGGAATTATATTTTACCCGACAAATGCGGTGTTGTGAAATGATACACGATGTGATTCTAACATGAAATGGTTTGCTGTTATTAGCCTGGAAATAATATGATTTCAATATTAAATGTTTAAATCCTGAAATGAAAACAATCAAATCCTCCTTTTCGGTTGATGATTATTGCCCATCGCACTCAATGCCCGATGGGATGGACTGAGGGTGAGCTGTCAGGGTCAGACAGCGTCCTGTTCATTGGGACATTTGTTTTGACCAGAACAGAATAATCATCGACCAACACCCGGACTGTTACTAATAGGTAAATTATTAATGTAATTTCAAACTCCAGTGGGGAGTTCTGGAGATCGCTTCCTCTCTGAGCTGCTGTACAGCAATGTTTACTCACTGCAGGGAGTTTAATGGGACATGAGGCTGGGCCTGGTTACACAGATCTATAAGGAAACTTCCTGATACATTTCCGAGACGATCAGAGGTCGAGAGATTTCGCAAGGTAGCAGCAGGCCAAGGGAAAGCTCTCCTGCTCCTCCTTGCCCCACAAAATATAAGTTAAATAGAAACTTCGCAGTGTTTTGGACCACTCAATGCCCATCGAAAGGGCGGCTCATCCACCCATTTGAAACCAACTTTAAATGGTGTCCTGTGTACGTCATAATACTCTGATTTACATATTACACGTGGCCTGACCGGAAACAGGTGGGTGTTGTTCCATCTGCTCCTCTCAGGACCCGACCGACGATGGTGGAGGCAAGAGAGCCAGCGTTAAATGGACTGTAAGTGAACTGACATCATTTACTACTCTCTAGCAGCCAATTTCCGCCAGGCGGAGATACTTAGAATCGGCCACACCTTTCCTCACCTACGCCCTAGTATCAATTATTGAAGCCCAGAAGATGGTCCATTGTCTCAACTGCATCAGTTCACAACACGTTGAGGGAAATTTTCACCATCGCTGGGGGCTGAACTGGTGGAGCGGATCACCCGCCCCTTATAGAATCGGCCCAATTTTATTTTTTGCTTCATCAGTTTACCGCCCAAGCAGTGAAGATGAAATTACCCCCTACATCTCTGACCCCAAGGTTCGACAGGTGTGTGAAAGACAACAGACAGTGTTTGCCAAACACTGACATGAATGTGGACGAATGGATCTGAGCATTCAGGTAAAAGGTGATAACCGCACCCCCCCCCCACCACACACACACACCCCTCCATGGAGATAGGACTCCTATTTGAGAGATTTGGTGGAGAGCGTGGGAGCGATAAAACAAGTTTAGAACACCAGGCGTGTAAAGGAAAATTATGGTCTGTCGGAGGGCAAATCTGCTCTGTGGCTCGTGTGGAAATCAAACGGCTCTTGATGAGCAGCAGATAATTACAGGCTATTAAACAAATATATTCCAACAATGAGTTCTATTGTAGCCTCAGAGAGATGGTAATCAAGCTGATCCATCGGTCTCACTGGTATTCAATGAGAGATACCTCGAATGGTCCATCGGTCTCACTGGTATTCAGCAAGGGATATCTCGAATGGTCCATCGGTCTCACTGGTATTCGGTGAGAGATACCTCGAATGGTCCATCGGTCTCACTGGTATTCAGCAAGGGATATCTCGAATGGTCCATCGGTCTCACTGGTATTCGGTGAGAGATATCTCGAATGGTCCATCGGTCTCACTTGTATTCGGTGAGAGATATCTCGAATGGTCCATCGGTCTCACTGGTATTCAGGGAGGGAAATCTCGAATGGTCAATCAGCCTCACTGGTATTCAGTGAGAGATAACTCGAATGGTCCATCGGTCTCACTGGTATTCAGTGAGAGATATCACGAATGGTCCATCGGTCTCATTGGTATTCAGTGAGGGATATCACGAATGGTCCATCGGTCTCACTGGTATTCG
This sequence comes from Heptranchias perlo, assembly GCF_035084215.1. Taxonomy (NCBI): domain Eukaryota; kingdom Metazoa; phylum Chordata; class Chondrichthyes; order Hexanchiformes; family Hexanchidae; genus Heptranchias; species Heptranchias perlo. Next base: position 5,631,419 of record NW_027139612.1, on the reverse strand, counting down.
GTGAGAGATATCTCGAATGGTCCATCGGTCTCACTGGTATTCAGTGAGGGATATCACGAATGGTTCATCGGTCTCACTGGTATTCCGTGAGGGACATCTCGAATGGTCCTTCGGCCTGACTGGTACGCAGTGAGAGATGTCGCGAATGGTCTATCGGTCCCACTGGTATTTGCTGAGAGATACCTCGAATGGTCCTTCGGTCTCACTTGTATTCAGTGAGGGATATCTCGAATGGTCCATCGGCCTCACTGATATTCGGTGAGAGATATCTCGAATGGTCTATCGGTCTCACTGGTATTCAGTGATGGATATCTCGAGTGGTCCATCGGTCTCACGGGTATTCGGTGAGAGATATCTCGAATGGTCCATCGGTCTCACTGGTATTCAGTGAGGGATATCTCGAATGGTCTATCGGTCTCACTGGTATTTGGTGAGAGATACCACGAATGGTCTATCGATCTCACTGGTGTTCAGCAAGGGATATCCATAATGGTCCATCGATCTCACTGGTATTCAGCGAGGGATACCTCGAATGGTCCATCGATCTCACTGGTATTTGGTGAGAGATACCACGAATGGTCTATCGATCTCACTGGTGTTCAGCGAGGGATATCCATAATGGTCCATCGATCTCACTGGTATTCAGCGAGGGATACCTCGAACGGTCCATCGATCTCACTGGTATTCAGTGAGGGATATCTCGAATGGTCCATCGATCTCACTGTTATTCAGCGAGGGATATCTCGAACGGTCCATTGGTCTCACTGGTATTCGGTGAGAGATATCTCGAATGGTCCATCGGTCTCACTGGTATTCGGTGAGAGATATCTCGAATGGTCCATCGGTCCCATTGGTATTCGGTGAGAGATATCTCGAATGGTCCATCGATCTCACTGGTATTCGTGAGAGATATCTCGAAAGATCCGTCGGTCCCATTGGTTTTCGGTGAGAGATATCTCGAACGGTCCATTGGTCTCACTGGTATTCGTGAGAGATATCTCGAACGGTCCATCGGTCTCACTGGTATTCTTGAGAGATATCTCGAACGGTCCATCAGTCTCTCTGGTTTTCGGTGAGAGATATCTCGAATGGTCCATCGTTCTCACTGGCATTCAGTGAGAGATATCTCAAACGCATTCTGGAACCCTCCACTCCACCCCGGTAAACAATACAAATTCTCCTTTACTTTTGAAGGACAGAAGTACATTTGGACCGTCCTCCCTCAATGTTCCCACAACAGCCCTGCTATTTTTCCTGCTCACATGAAAGGAAATTTGACAGGGCTGTGAATCTCCGGGCTGTCATCCAATATGTCGATGAAATCGTAATACATACCGAGACACGGGATTAGCACCTGCGAATGGTGAGTGAGGTTTTCCATCGACTGGAGTCCTCCGGACTTAAGTTCAATATTATTAAGCTACAGTTGATGAAATCTCAGGTCAAGTTCCTTGGTTTCATCCTACAGGCAGGGTCCCGGTCTGTGGACCAGGATAAAGTCAAGATTATCACCTCCTTACCACAGCTCACCGAAGAGACCTCCCTGCACTTGTTTCTGGGTATGACAGGATTGTGTGGGGATCTTACCTCTGACTTTACATGATGACTATACCTCTGACTACAAAAATTGCCGCTCCCCTCTATGGCCTACTTCGGGAGGGAGTTTAACGGCAGTGGACAGAGAGACACACCAACATCATCACCACCCTGAATACTAGACTTGCTACTGGTCCGATGCTTGCCGCCCCCATTATACAAAAGGCTGTACCCTTTACCCACTTTCCTGATCACAGAGTTCCGTCGCCATGCTTGGGCGGGTCCATCAGAGTAAGACTAATCACATTAATTTTGCATCGACTTTTCTCCAGGGAGCTGAGCTAAACTATACAGTATGAGAGAGGTAGGTATTTCCATTGTATTGCGCCCTCTCTAAGTTCCTCCACATCATTGGAGGTCACAAGGTTAAGATTTACACCCATCACAGTCCAGGGATATTCCTAACAAGAGTCCGAATTAAAGAGGGAAATGTGTCCACTGCCCGAATCACTGATTGGCCGCCTTGTCCACCGAGACCCTCGAGGTCCCACCAGCAGGAAATGTTCGGAGAATTTTTACTAACCCGGATCCAAAAAGGTTTAAAATTCTTAGAAATTGTCAGACTCCAAATTTGAGCCAAGATAGTTATATAAAGGGGTGGTTCAAGGGAACTTCAGGTGAGTGTAAATTGAACCGTTCCATCTCTGCATGTTACAACCGCAAGCCGTGTAATCAAGTGGAGCAAGTTTGGGGTTTGATACCAATGGTAGTGACAGTCCCCACACTGAGAAGGACGGGTCTGGCCATGCTGGCCGAGCAGATGCAGGACGTCCCGTCCAGCTGGACCGTCCCCCACCACTGTCCCAGGTGGAGAAGTTCCTGAAGTGGAACCCTTTCAACCACAACGCCATCAGACAGTGGTCAGCATGGAAGGTTCGCAGGGTCCTGCAGGGAATGGAGAGAATGGATCCGATTGGGCAGTTTACCGACCAGACGGTCGAAACTATTTAACGGAACGTCTCATCGTTGGAACTGACCAACAAGCACCATGATTTAACTTGGATGGTGACGAGAAGGGCCAGCCTATTGCTGTCTTTCTTGCACACGGCTCCTGAGCGCCACCGCGAGCTGCCCTCGAGGCTGTAGCGGGGGCGAGACCGTCGTCCATCTCCTGGTGTCAAGCGAGTTGCATTAGTATCTGTCACGGTTCCTCTCCAACAGCTCGGGAACATAGGACGCTGTTCTCTACTGGCAGTTCCCTGCGATGCACGTCAAGACACATATCAATTGCTGCTGGAAGACCATCAACTCGGTGAAGCAGACCGTTTTGTCTGCCCGAAACCAGCTGGTCTTCCAGCTGAAGGAGCTTTCCACGACCGAGTGTTGCTGACTGGCACACTGCAAGGTCCAGGAGAATGTACTGTGCGACGCATTGAAGCGAGATGCGACCTACGCAAAGGCTCTACGCGAAAGGTCATGGTTAAATCCATCTCACATTGTATTGAACAGCATGTATAAGAAGATATTTATTGTGTTTTGAACTGTAATAATGGAAACGGAGAGTGTACGATCTGTATTATATTGTTTTGAATTGTAACAATGGAATCAGAGTGTTTACGATCTGTATTGTATTGTTTTGAATTGTAATAATGGAATCGGAGTGTTTGCGATCTGTATTGTATTGTTTTGAATTGTAATAATGGAATCGGAGTGTTTGCGATCTGTATTGTATTGTTTTGAATTGTAATAGTGGAATTGGAGTTTGTATGATCTGTATTATATTGTTTTGAATAGTAATAATGGAATCGGAGTGTGTACGATCTGTATCATATTGTTTTGAATTGTAATAGTGGAATTGGAGTGTGTATGATCAGTATTGTATTGTTTTGCATTGTAATCGTGGAATTGGAGTTTGTATGATCTGTATTATATTGTTTTGAATAGTAATAATGGAATCGGAGTGTGTACAATCTGTATCATAGTGTTTTGAATTGTAATAGTGGAATTGGAGTGTGTATGATCAGTATTGTATTGTTTTGAATTGTAGTAATGGAATTGGATTGTGTGTGATCTGTATTGTATTGTTTTGAATTGTAACTCTGATATTCGCCATGAACTGTGTACATTCATAAATTTTATGAAATAAATTGTATTTTGAAATATAAAAAAAGTTCCCGTCTCACCGTGAAAGTTTTTAATGGAATATGAAAAACTGAAACAGAGCCGGACAGTAAAGATGTGGGGAGTTTTACAAAGAAAACCGATTACAGGCACCAGGTGAGAATCATAGAATCATAGACAATTTATGACGCAGAAGGAGGCCATTCGGCCCATCGTGTCCGCGCCGTCCGAAAATGAGCCACCCAGCCTAATCGCACTTTCCACCAGTTGGTCCATAGCCTCGTAGATTATGGCACTTGAAGTGAATATCCAAGTACTTTTTTAAATGTGATGACGGTTTCTGCCTCTCGCACACTTTCAGACAGTGATTTCCAGACCCCCACTACCCTCTGGGTGAAAAACCTTTTCCTCAGCTCCCCTCTAATCCTTCTACCAATCACTTTAAATCTATGCCCCCTGGTTATTGACTTCTCTGCTAATGGGAATGGGACCTTCCTATCCACTCTATTTAGGCCCTTTATAATTTTGTACCCCTCAATTAAATCTCCCCTCAGCCTCCTTTGTTCCAAAGAAAAAATCCCTGCCTATCCAATCTTTCCTCATAGCTAAAATGTTCCCGTCCTGGCAACAGCCTCGTAAATCTCCACTGTACCCTCTCGAGTGCAATTGCATCCTTCCTGGAATGTGTTGACCAGAACTGTACACGGTACATAAAGAAAAGGAAATAGCAGTATTTTCTTAATGGTAAGAAACTAGGTACTGTAGAGGAGCAAAGGAGTTTGGGTGTCCTGTCACTAAACGTTCGTGTACATGTACAGAAATAATTTTCAAGATCCCAATTTCTAGGTTGTATTATCTCAAGGTACCACTGTCAGGTACTCAGCCAACTCGCTGGAATCTCCTGATACAATTAGGCCCCACTGCCTCCCATACTGGTCCATTCCATACGCCCAGCACCCTCTGCGTTAAAAAAGTTACATTCAAGCATTCTGCTCATCCTATGCCCCAGGTAGAGAAGATTAATAGTGGCGGAAGGACCGAGACCATCAGCCTTATGTGAGTTTGGACATTTGTTTTCAATTCAGCTTATTGTATTTGCAATTTTTTCCCTGTTTTTACAATTCTATTTTTATTTCATTCTTGCAGATTTTGCATTTTTAAACCAATTCCACAAACCCTCTGCGCAGTGAGTGTTGACTCCGGGCCCTTTGATTGACAGCTCCCACCTCCCACACAATCCTGGGCTGGCACCTCCCATCACCTGAATCACGGAAGCGACAATCAACTGTTCGCGCTGACGTCACGAGGCTTACGTGCCGCTCCCACCCGAGGAACGGCACGCATGCGCCGTGCAGTCCCTGTGTCGCATTCCTTTTGCAACAAGCCTGCGCCAGGAGGTTAATGATGGCGGCCTCGGGCCGTCGGGCGGGCGGGGGCGACACCGATAGGGGGAGGGACCGCACCCGAGAGTGGCCTGAGAGGGTTAGGGTTAGGGTGTGAGAGGGAAGAGCGGGGGTGGTGGGGGGTATGGAGACCGGGCGAGTTACTCGGGGCCTCCTGCGGACCCCGTGAATCTCCACTCGGGCAGCGCCCGGTGTCCAGCTGGGCTCGGGGTGAGTCACTCTGCCGCCTCCCCGTCAAACGGGCCGTGGGTCGGAGTCCAAAAGTGAGCGAGAATCAATCAGCACAGAAGGAGGCCGCTCGGCCTATCGCGCCTGTGCCAACTCTGTGAATGAGCGATCCGATTCGTCCCACTCCCCTGTTCTTTCCCCACAGTCCCGCAAATTTCCGCCCTCCAAGGATTGACCCGATTCCCTTTTGAAAGTTATTATTGAATCTGCTCCCACCGCCCTTTCAGGCAGTGAATTCCAGATCAGAACAACTCGCTGCCTAAAAACATTCTCCTCATCTCCCTCTGGCTCTTTTCCCAATTCCCTTCAATCTGTGTCCTCTGGTTGCCGACCCTCCCGCCAATGGCAACAGTTCCTCCCCATCGACTCCATCAAAACCCCTCCTCATTTTGAACCCCTCTATTAAATCTCCCCTTAACCGTCTCTGCTCCAAGGAGCACAATCCCAGCTTCTCCAGTCTCTCCCCGTAACTGAAGACCCTCATCCCCGGTACCATTCTGGTAAATCTCCACTTAAACCTTCTCTGCTCCAAAGAGAGTAATCCCAGCTTCTCTATTCTCTCCTCAGAATTATTATTTTTTATTACGTGGGTTGTGCTGGGTATCTGGAGGCTGTAATTCGGTGACCAGAAAGCAGTGGGAGGATAAGTCTGCAGATTGATTTTGGGCGATGGAGATGATGGCGATCGTGGATTCAGACAAGGGAGGGAGGTGGTCTTTGAGACCGTCCGTGCTCTGTTGTAAGATCACTCTGTGTGTTTGTGTCTTGTTCCAGCCGTTCTCATTTGTACCTGTGACCTGACTGGGGGAGTCTGTGAACTCGACTGTCGCTGTGAACCTGACTGTTCCCCCGCGGACATCAATGTCTTCACCACCTGTCTGCCGGGCAGTGAACCGTATGTTTCTGTTCGTGAGTTACTACATTGGCTCCCGGTCCGGCAACATCTCGATTTTAAAATCCTCATCCTCGTGTTCAAATCCATCGAAGGCCTCGCCCCCTCCCTATCTTCGTCACCTACTCCAACCGATTTAATCTCCACGAACAACCCCATGTCACTCCACCTTATCATGGATTCTACCCCACCCATTTATCTCCTCCCACAGCCCATGTATACTGGAAGAACAGTCAGTGCTGAGACATTCAGTCCTGTTATACACACAGTCAGTGCTGGGACACTCAGTCCTGTTATACACACAGTCAGTGCTGGGACACTCAGTCCTGTTATACACACAGTCAGTGCTGGGACACTCAGTCCTGTTATACGCACAGTCAGTGCTGGGACACTCAGTCCTGTTATACACACAGTCAGTGCTGGGACACTCAGTCCTGTTATACACACAGTCAGTGCTGGGACATTCAGTCCTGTTATACACACATTCAGTGCTGAGACATTCAGTCCTGTTATACACACAGTCAGTGCTGGGACACTCAGACCTGTTATACGCACAGTCAGTGCTGGGACACTCAGTCCTGTTATACACACAGTCAGTGCTGGGACACTCAGTCCTGTTATACACACAGTCAGTGCTGGGACATTCAGTCCTGTTATACACACAGTCAGTGCTGGGACACTCAGTCCTGTTATGGACACAGTCAGTGCTGGGACACTCAGTCCTGTTATACACACAGTCAGTGCTGGGACACTCAGTCCTGTTATACACACAGTCAGTGCTGGGACACTCGGTCCTGTTATACACACAGTCAGTGCTGGGACACTCAGTCCTGTTATACGCACAGTCAGTGCTGGGACACTCGGTCCTGTTATACACACAGAGTGCTGGGACACTTAATCCTGTTTTACACACAGTCAGTGCTGGGACATTCAGTCCCGTTACATACACAGTCTGTGCTGGGACATTCAGTCATGTTATCGACACAGTCGGTGCTGGAGCACTCAGTCTTGTTATACACAATCGGATAAATAAATAACTGCGAACAACGAATGAAATCTCCAGGACCTGATGGTTTCCACCCCAGGGTATTAAATGAAACGGGTGGGGAAATTGCAGATGCATTCGTCATAACTTCCCAAAGCTCTCTAGACTGAGGAATTGTGCCTTTGGAGATGAAAATTGAAAACGTCACTCCGTTATTAAAGAAAGGAGAGAGGAGGAAACCAGGAAAATACAGGCCTGTCAGTTTAAGGTCAGTTGTGAGGAAGTTACTGGAATCTATCATCAGAGACTAAATGATTGAGCACTTGAACAAGTCTGAGCTGATCAAAGAGAGACAACATGGATTTGTAAAGGGCAGGTCATGTCTGACGAATCTCGTTGGATTTTTTGAGGTAACTAACAAGATGGACAGGGGAGTGTCTATGAAGGTTTTCTATATGGACTTCCAGAAGGGATTTGATAACGTTCAGCGCAAGACATTAATGGAATAAATAAGAGTGCACAGAATTGAAAGTGTCCTTGTGACTTGGGTTGGAATTGGTTGGGAGGTCGGAGAAGAGAGTAGGGATAAAGGGAAAGTTCTTTGATTGGCGGGATGTGACAAGTGGTGTCCCAAGGGATCAGTACTGGGGCCTCAGCTTTTCGCCATATTTATCAATAACTTGGATGAAGGAATAGAGAGTTATAGGTCCAAGTTTCCAGATGACACTAACTTATGAGGCACAGTCAGTGGTGTAGATTGGAGCAGGAAGTTACAAAGGGACAGTTTAAGTGAATGAGCAAACTGTGGCAGGTGGAGTTCAATGTGGGGAAGTGTGAGATCATTCAATTTGGATATAAAAAGGAAACATTGGAGTATTTTCTTAAAGTGAGAGACTGGGAATGGTGGAGGAGCAAAGGGGTTTGGGTGTCCATGTACACAAATCACTAAAGGCTAGTGCACAGATACAAAAACAATCACAGACTAATGACATTTATCTCGAGGGCTGGAATACAAAGGGAAGGAAGGGATGCTTCAGTTCGACAGAGCCTTGGTTAGAGCCCATCTGGAGTACTGATCCTCACCAAGGATATATTGGCCTTGGAGGGGGGACAGTGCAGATTCACCAGAATGATACTGGGGCTTGAAGGGTTCAATTATGAGGACCGGTTGTATAAACTTGGTTTGCATTCCCTTGAGTTTAAAAGGTTGAGGGATGATTTGATCCAGATATTTAAAATGATAAATGGATTCTCTGGTGGGGGAATCCAGAACAAGAGAACATAACCTTAAATTTACAGTGACGGTGTCTAGGATTGAAATCAGGAAGCTCTTTTTCAGACAAGGGTAGTGGAAATCTGCTCAGGCTGATTGAAGTGGACCCTGTGATATAATAGAATTTTCTGTCCTGTCAGACTTGGACATGTTGTAATTCCATCTTTTAAAATGGTGGAGGAACTCAGTTCTAAGATGGATTCCATTCACTTCATTATAATTCCTCGATCAGCTTCTCTTATCATCGAGATATCAAGGACTAGAAACATCGTGTTTAAAAGAAAGCTGATTTATTTGACAATTGTACAGAATATTAAACTCCAGCCCAGTTATTGGGGTTATTAACATCAGAAACAACTCCCAACTGTCAGAATGAACATGGTTCAGTCCTGGATGTGATTAACATCAGCAATAACAGCAGAATCCAACCCCTGCAGTCATATGTGAACTCGCTGGTGTCTCAGCAGGTGCGATGATCGGGTGAATCCCATCCCACACACGGTGCAGGTGAGCGGCCTCTCCCCAGCGTGAATACGTTCGTGTCTCAGCAGATCTCCCGTTCTTTTAAAGCTCTTCTCACAGACAGCACAGTTAAAGGGTCTCTTATCAATGTGAACAATTTGGAGGAACTCAGTTCTGAGATGGATTCCACTCACTTCATCTTAAGTCCTCAAACTGCTTGTCTTATCATCGAGATATCAAGGATTAGAAACACTGTGTTTAAAAGAAAGCTGATATATTTGGCACTTGTACAGAATATTAAACTCCAGCCCAGTAAAAGAGATTATTAACATCAGAAACAAACCCCAACTGTCAGAATGAACATGGTTCAGTCCTGGATGTGATTGACAGCAGCAATAACAGCAGAATCCAACCCCTGCAGTCACAAGTGAACCCGCTGGTGACTCAGCAGGTGGGATGACCGAGTAAATCCCTTCCCACACACGGAGCAGGTGAACGGCCTCTCCCCAGTGTGAATACGTTCGTGTCTCAGCAGATCCCCAGTGCTTTTAAAGTTCTTCTCACAGACAGAACGTTTAAAGAGTCTCTTATTCGTGTGAACAATTCGATGTTCAATGAGGTGGGATGACTGAGCGAATCCCTTCCCACACACGTAGAAGGTGAATGGCCTCCCTGAAGTGTGAGTTCGCTGGTGTATCAGTAAGCTGGATGACTGAGTGAATCTCTTCCCACACACGGAGCAGGTGAACGGCCTCTCCCCATTGTGAGTACGTTGGTGTGTCAGCAGATCACTTTTTCTTTTAAAGCTCTTCTCACAGTCAGAATATTTAAAAAGTCTCTTATCAATGTGAACACGTTGATGTTCAATGAGGTGGGATGACTGAGTGAATCCCTTCCCACACACGGAGCAGGTGAACGGCCTCTCTCCAGTGTGAACTCGCTGGTTTCTCAGCAGATGGGATGACTAAGTGAATCCCTCCCCATAGACAGTGCAGGTAAACGGCCTCTCCCCAGTGTGAATACGTTGGTGTGTGAGCAGGTTGGATGACTGAGTGAATCCCTTCCCACACTCAGTGCAGGTGAACGGCCTCACCCAGTGTGAGTGCGTTGGTGTTTCAGCAGCTCATTTCTGCTTTTAAAATTATTGTCAGTCAAAATATTTGAAACATCCCTTATCAGTGTGAACACGTTGATGGTCAATGAGGCCGGATGAACAAGTGAATTCCTTCCCATACACGGAGCAGGTGAATGGCCTCTCCCCAGTGTGAACTCGCTGGTGACTCAGCAGGTGTGATGACTGAGTGAATCCCGTCCCACACACGGAGCAGGTGAACGGCCTCTCCCCAGTGTGAACTCGCTGATGTCTCAGCAGGTGGGATGACTGAGTGAATCCCTTCCCACACACGGAGCAGGTGAATGGCCTCTCCCCAGTGTGAACTCGCTGGTGACTCAGCAGGTGTGATGACTGAGTGAATCCCGTCCCACACACGGAGCAGGTGAACGGCCTCTCCCCAGTGTGAACTCGCTGATGTCTCAGCAGGTGGGATGACTGAGTGAATCCCTTCCCACACACGGAGCAGGTGAACGGCCTCTCCCCACTGTGTCTGTGTCGATGAGTTTCCAGCTGGGATGGGTAACTGAATCCCTTCCCACAGTCCCTAAATTTCCACGGTTTCTCCGTGGTCCGCGTGTCCTTGTGTCTCTCCAGGTTGGACGATCAGTTGAAGCCTCGTCTACACACAGAGAACACGTGTCTGGTTTCTCCCCGCAGTGAATGGTGCGATGTTTTTTCAGGCTGTGGAACTGGTTAAAGCTCTTTCCACAGTCAGTGCACTGGAACACTCTCACTTGGGTTTTTGTGTCTCGGTGCTTTTCCAGTTACACTGATGTTTGAAATCTTTTCCCACAGACAGAACCGATGAACATTTCTCCTTCTATGTTCAAAGGCCGATGATCTTCAGGTGCTGGTGAATTGAGTGACAGTCAGATCTTGATGTGATGATTGGTCCGAGTTTCCTGTCTGCAAATCATCCCCTTGTAAGAACCTGTAAAAGTAGATAACAAAACTCCTCATTGTGAATACATAATAGAAATTCAGAACAGGCAAATCTAGTTTCCATGGAACATTCATCCTGCTCATTCCCCCAGACTGTAAATCCCCGTCCCACACACTCACCCTCCTTTCTCTGCTGAAATCTAAACCCATCGCACCATCTCCAACATTTGGGTTGGTTTGGAGGCCTTGAATCTGAGTTGGGAAATACAATCGGAGAAAGATGATACAATTTAGAGACAAAAACTAATTAAAATCAAATAACATGGATGGTTGTTTCACGCCAAGTGGGAAATAAATTTTGTTTGGGCTGTGGGTGAGTGTTTGCGCCCGGTTACACAGCATGACCCTCTCTCTCAGCTTCAAAAGCGCTTCTTTCGGTTCACAGTCTCTTTTACACATCTAACTGACTGGAACCATTTAAAGCTCCTCTCGACCCATCTTTTGTTTCTTTACTTGACCCATTACCACCCTCCTCCCCGTGCACCATCATCCCTTTTGTCGCTTTATCACTCCTGCCCTCCACCCTATCACAGACCTTCCATTTTCTTCTTTCCCTCCCCCCACCTTTCCCTGGCTCTCTACTTGCTAAAAAACTGTTAAATCTTTAACTTCTTCCAGTTCTGACGAAATCTTAACTCTAACCTGAAGCGTTAACTCTGTTTCTTTCTCCACAGACGCTGCCTCACTTGCTTTCCAGCATTTTCTCTTTATATTTCACATTTCCAGCTTCCGCATTATTTTGCTTTTGATTGGATAAACCTCTCCCTTCCAAACCCCATCAGAGAATTATCAGCAAGTGGGGATTACAATGGCGGCTGACATTACCCGGAATGCCGCGCGCGGTAGAATACGGTCTATCTCCATTCGAAGGGGCGCAATGCGCAGGCGCGGCAAGGGCCGCTGGCTGGAGAAATCAGCGCCTTGGAGAGATAGAGGGTTTTCTGGGGCGCGGTGGATTGTGGGCCCTCCGGTCGCCATTAGTCGCAGATTGTGGGTCAGAGTTCCATTGCGCGCGTCGCCCACAGAACCGTTTCTGGAAATACAGACTGAGGAATTCAGAGCGGTTTTGATGAACAGACATTGACCGTACAATGTAGAACAGAGTTTCTCAAACTATTTTTCTCGTGACACAATGGAAGAAAAACACGTCCCCCAGGGACCCCAAACAATAATAATTTCAGACTGGAGTTTTCATCAAATCACAATAAAGGTCAGTCCATGCTCGCTCTTCACTTCACTTCAAGTAATAACTAAAATGAGACATCGATGTTGCTTGAAAAACATTTTAAATACAGTATAAATACAGTAGAAGAAGATCAGGTTGAGTTTCACTTACTTAATGTGAGGGGTGGGTCTGTCAGTTGGTCATGATCTCGTTCCAATCTGGATCACTGGATGAAAGTGCTTCTCGCATATCAGGTGCGCTGTTGAGTTTCTTTCTCTTGTTTTTAACCTTTTCAAAGTCGAAAATCCCAGTTCGCACATGTAGGTTGTTGGGAACGGCAGCAACAACAGAGCAGTAATCATAACAGAGGATATTCTTTGAAAGCACTGATCCAAAAAGATGACAAACTGAATGACTTGTGGCCTGTTTTCAGTGTGCTCAAAGGTGAGTCGCACCGGCTCGTTTTCTTGCTCAGGCATCAAGTTTAGCCTCATTATTGATTCAGGATTTTCGAAAGCAAAAGGATCTTTCACCCAACGCTTTTTCTTCAAATTTTCAAATCCCTCTGCAGGGAAGTAGCGACTAAAATGGTCAGACAGAGCAGCGAGATGTAACTGTGTGACACATTTCATTTCATTCCCTTTATCTTCATTGATGCTGTTCTCCTCAATGTGTTGTAACAATGTGAAGCAGTAAATGAGCTCCGCTCCCATTTCTGAGCGTAACTCTTCAAAAACCCTGCAGTTCAGTCAGCTTCCTTAATGAAAAAACACTTCTCATTCCAAGCAATTATAGAGAGAGCGGTGCCCAGAACTGAGCACTGAACTCTAAATGCTGCCTAAACAGAGCTCTGTATAACGGTGACAGAACTTCCACTACTTTTTATTCCAATTCCCTTGAGATAAAGATCAAAATTTAATCTCCTTTTTAACATTTTTTTGTGATATAGTGATCACTTTTAGTGATTTCTGAACTTGGAACCCTAAATCGCTCTCCTCCCCCACAGTTCCTAGCTTCTTGCCATTTAGAAAATAAACTGATCTATCGTTTTATGGACCAAAGGGATGACCTCACACTTCCTCAAGTTGAACTCCATCTGCCACAGTTTCACCCACTCACGTAATCTATCAATGTCCCTTTGCAAATTTCTGCTCCCATCTACAATGTTTACTGTACTACCTAAATTATTGTCGTCAGCACACTTGGAAATAAAGCTCTTTACATAAGAACATAAGAAATAGGAGCAGAATAGGCCATATGGCTCATCGAGCCTGCTCCACCATTCAATAAGATCATGGCTGATCTTCGATCTCAAGTCCACTTTCCTGCCCCATCCCCATATCCCTTGGTTCCCCAAGAGTCCAAAAATCTATCGATTTCAGCTTTCAATATAACTCAACGACTGATCATCCACAGCCCTCTGGGGTGTAGAGAATTCCAAAGATTCACAATCCCTTGAGTGAAGAAATGTTTCCTCATGTCGGTCCAAAATGGCCGATTCCTTATCTTGAGACGATGAGCTCTAGTTCTTGACTCTCCAGCCAGGGGAATCAGACTCTCAGCATCTACCCTGTCAAGCCGTCTAAGAATTTTATACATTTCAATGCGATCACCTCTCATTCTTCTAAACTCCACCGAATATTGGCCAATTTAACGCAATATTTCCTCATACCACAATTGCAGCAAGACCTCCTTACTCTTATATTCCAACACCCTGACAATAAAGGCTAAAACATCATTTCCCTTCCTCACTCTCATTGGACCCTTGGTAACTCAATATTTCCAGCATGTTTTCCTCTTTTCCTTCGATAGGGAAAAGAAATGAAGGTTGATAACATTTTACTGCAATTACACTCGATTCTGTCTTGGAAACAATTTCCAACTGAACTGCATCAAATTCGATTGTAAACTTAAGAGTTTCTGATGGAAATAAACTAATAAAAACACTTAATTGCGATGGCCAGGAATCGAACCCGGGTCAACTGCTTGGAAGGCAGCTATGCTCACCACTATACCACCATCGCTGAAAATAATCAACAATAAAATAGTTCCCAAACATCAGACCCTGAACAGACACTGCAGGCTGTTGGATTTTGTTCTTCATTTTCACTGGTTTCTGACGGATCCTTTCTCGCTCTGTTGCAGTTCCTGTTTCCGCCCAGTAGATTTCACCAACCCCCAATCAATGGAAATTCCACACCAGCCAGTAATTCTTCACCTGATATCGGACTGAAGGGACAGTCGATACCTGCAATACTTGACCAGCTGGAAATACATTTTACCACAGCTCACATCAGCCTTTGAGTAAAGTTAAATAATTCCATTAAATCATTACAGAGACCTGACTACCAACTGGACAGGAATGGCAGCTTAATATTCAAGTCTATAAGATCTTTAGAAAGGACAGGGAAATAGGGAAAGGAGGAGGAGCAGCAATATTACTAAAGGACAATATTACAGCAGTTCAAAGATAGAATATCAGTGAGGGTGAGCGGGCAGTGTAAACACTCTGAGAGAGACACATCACAAGTGCCCCCACTGTACTCCTCCAGAAGGTATAAGAAGGGCGAGTGCGGGAGGATTTCTTCATTCTTTGTGAAAGTGTTTGTGAGATTGTGGAAATGTCTGGAAGAGGAAAAACCGGCGGTAAAGCTCGGTCCAAGGCCAAGTCTCGCACATCCCGGGCCGGACTGCAGTTCCCTGTTACCCGTGTTCACAGGCTCCTGCGAAAGGGGAACTATGCTGAACGTGTGGGTGCCGGAGCCCCGGTCTATCTGGCTGCTGTGCATCGAGTATCTGACGGCTGAAATCCTCGAGGTGACCGGCAACGCGGCCAGGGACAATCAAGAAGACCCGCATCATCCCCAGACACCTGCAGCTGGCCATCCGCAACGACGAGGAGCTCAACAAGCTGCTGGGACGGGTGACCATCGCTCAGGGTGTTGACTGATATCCAGGCCGTGCTGCTGCCGAAGAAAACCAGCATTGTGAGCTCCAAGAGCAAGTAAACCGGCCAAGGCTTAATCTGATAACCCAAAGGACAGGACCAACCTGATTGAAATCTTTGAAGAAGGAACAGAAAGTGTAGACAAGTTTAATGCAGTAGATGTGATATATTTGGATTTTCCGAAGGCCTTCTATAATGTAGCACATTGTAGACTCATGGCTAAGTTCAGAGCACGTGGAGTCAGGATCAGTTGGCAGAATGGATAGCAAGTTGGCTACAAAACTGAAAGCCGAGAATAGAGGTGAAGAGTCGCTACTCAGACTGGCAAAAGGTGGGAAGTGGAGTTCCAGTTGCTGGGACCACTGTTCTTCACAATTTACATTAACGATTTGGATTCGGGAATCGGAAGTACAATTCCAAAATTTGTGGACGACACCAACTTGGGGGATTTAGTTAATACAAAGGAAGAAAGCATCAAAATGCAAGAGGACATAAATAAACTTGGAGAATGAACAATCAGGAGGTCACACACTGCTTGGATAATAAGTGTCTAAACGGGATAGACGAGCAAAGGGATCTAGTGGTACAGATACACAAATTACTAAAAGTAGCGACCCAGGTTAATCAGGTCATAAAAAGACAAATCAAACACTAGGATTCATTTCTCGAGGGATAGAGTTGAAAAGCAAAGGAGTTATGTTAAACTTGTATAGAACCTTGTTTAGACCAGACTTGGAATACTGCAAACAGGTCTCGTCTCCATATGATAGACATAGGGGCATTGGAGAAGGTGCAAACAAGATTCACAAGGATGATACCAGAAATGAGAAGATATTCTTATCAGGAAAGACTGAACAGACTGGGTCTCGTTTCACTAGAAAAGAGAAGGCTGAGGGTTGATCTGATCGAGGTTTTTAAAGAAAATGATAGGGTTTGTTAGGATAGATGTAGAGAAAATGTTTCCTCTTGTGGGGAGTCCAAAACTTCAGGTAATAAACATAAAATAGTCGCTAATAAATCAAATAGGGAATTCAGGAGAAATTGCTTTACCCAGAGAGTGGTTAGAATGTGGAACTTGCAACGACGAGGAGCAGCTGAGGCAAATAACAGAGGGGCATTTAAGGGGAAGATAGATCAGCACATGAGGGAGAAAGGAACAGAAGGATATGCAGATCGGGTGAGATGAAGTAAGGAAGGAGGAAGCTCATGAGCAGCATAAACGCCGGCATAGACTAGTTGGGCCGAATGGCCTGTTTCTGTGCTGTAGTTTCAATGTAACTCGATGTAAAGGCTCTTTTCAGAGCCACCCTCTGTATCTGTGAAAGGACTGGTTACTGTCTGAAGGGAGACGCTGATATCATGCTACCAGTGTGGCTTTGAGCTGCTTTTGTCTCGTTGTGGACGAGATGAGGTATTAATGGGACTGGAGTCGCGGCAGTGACCTCAGTCCGGTACTTTAAACGGTGACTTATAGAACCCAGCCCACACATCACCAGATTTCTTGTATTTATTTGAACTACTTGCCATGCTGGGCTCGTAAAGAATCACCAGAACTGCTCGACTAACCTTTCTACATCTGTGGAATTCAGCGCTTCGCTCCGTTTCTGTTCTATTTTGTTGGATTATTTACAAACTCACTGGGGAATCACTGAAATGTAACTCTGTACAGAAACAAATAACAGTGAATTGCCTGGTGCCCAGGAGATCAGGAACATTACTCGCCTTTCGTCCTGTTAACGAGTAAACCGTGTTTAGAGTCCAACGACCCGCTTTGGTTCCATATGGGGGATTAAACAGAGAAATCGGGAGGGGAGGAGACAGTCAGAGTGACAGAGTGGAGAGCGGCCTCTGATCTTCCAGCTCCACCTCCAGTTCTCTCCATCCGACAGTTTCAAACCGTTTATCGATAATAGAACCGAACCTCAGCGCTCCGCACAAACCCTGACAGACCCGGGCTTCATATTCAAGGATTCCCAAAACCCGAAGCTTTCAAATAAGCCCCGTTACAATGAGAAATCGTTAATATTCCTGCCTAAATACAGTCCATTCAATAACAAGTCAACTCGGCTCCTCCATTTCAGTCTGTTTCCCTGTTCTATCTCCCCACACATCCCCTCCCAGACGGGTTCAGCGTTTTACAAACACCTTATTCCAGCTTATTTGGAGAATCTCATGTGTTGGGGTTTGAGTTATGACGCGGAGTTTCTCCGCCAGTGTTACCGTCTCACAGAGACTCTCGCCCTGAATCTGTTAAAAGATTATGACCATGAACTGGGACTGGAGCCGAACACATCCCCAGTTACAGTGAGGCCCGGCCCGGACATCTCATTCTCTCTATTTTATATCAGACAGTATCCCACTTTCATGTCCAGCAATAGAGAGAGAGAGAGACAGTATCAGTCTTACACTCCCTATCTGTGTCCAAATCACGCTCAATAGCAGTATCCGCCTTCATATACAGCAGCAGAGAGAGAGAGGGAGGCAGACACGGTGAGAGAGACAGAGAGAGCGGTGAGACACAGTGACAGACAGACGTTAACAGTATTAGTTCCAGACTGACCGGTAAAGTGCGGTTTTATCCAGAAAGATCGCGTTGGAGAGACAGAAGATGCAATCTCATCTCTCACTGATATTGTACAAGGGTCAGAAACACTATTAATCCCACACTCGGGGACAGTACAGAGAGGGACAGAAACAATGGGTCACATTTAACCCTCTAATGCCTGTTGTACTATCTGCAGTTTTACAGCTCAGGGCTGTTCGATATTACTCTCAGTGACCTACAGTTTCACTCCGGTTAAATTAATCTGCGACTGTTGCTGCCTGATATTAACCCTACACGGTCCCAGCAAATACACCGACTCCCACTTTCCTCCCATGTTTCTCCAGGATTGGTTTGGGAAATCCTCTCCCAGTCACACATTATAGGGGCCATTAATGAAGAGAATCCATTGGCTGATTTCACAGCCGCTCACTTTATCTCTGAAAGGCTCTTTACCATCAAAAGACCCCGAGAGAAACAGCAGGGATGGAAACATCTAGTTTAATAGTTGGAGATTGTAAAGTCAGTCTGGATTCCAGCGTTAGGCACTGGTGGAATCCCATCTGTTTCCCATTCGGGTTCCTGTTCCTGCACTGCCTGTGGACCCCATTCCCTCTGACCTCTCCCCCAGACCCACTTACTTTGCTCAGACTCGGAAAAATTCCAATTGGGGAAAGTTTCCATCGATTTTTGGATTGGGAATTGTGGGCGCCATTCCCTCAGTGAGCGGAAGAAGATAGTTTAAAACAGCCGGGAATGGAGAGATCACGGCCCCCGGGGGAAGGGAGCAAAGAGCAGCCTCGTTACAGCAGATCATCGCTTCGGGACCGTGTCCGCAGATGGGCTCAGACATCGGCATTGAGTCCGGGGGAAGTTCTGGGGGAGTCCGGGGGCTGTTTGTAAGAGGCGGAGTGGATTAGGAACTGGTCACGGAACATGGAGTGAGAGGGGGGAAAGGAGAGGTCATTCTAGGGCTGTGTGTGTACAAGGTGTGTCCAGGGGAAGGGAGAGAGAATGGGAGGAACCTGCTATTAAAATCATTGCTGCTTTCTCTCCCCAAACCAGTAGTGAATGGTCCTGGTTTAGTTCCAGCCTCACCCTGTTTATTGTTATTGGACAGTGAAGAGTGGAAACAGAGCCGGACAGTAAGGATGTGGGGAGTTATACAAAGAGCATCTATTGCAGGCATCAGGTGAGAAGTGTGAAGGACACATTTTAAACAGCGGCTGTTTGGTTTCGGTTGAACGGTTAGTCCCATGGGAGAGGGGATTAGAAACCTGACCTGTACAAAGGTCCCTGCCCCATCGGGTAGTCCCATTCATGGATCAGTGCAGGGGTTGGGCCGTGTCTGGATGTCATTGAATTGTTGTAAAACAGCCCAACACACCTGGTATGCAGAAGCTGAGTTCTGCAGTACTGCAGTGGAGTCAGACACTGACACTGTTTGTATCACCGGATTTCATTTTGTGGATATTCAAAATGATCATTAACAGAGATATTAAACTGATCATTTCTGAATTTTCTCCCTCACATGTTCCTGAGTAACAAGAGATAATTTTCTTTCCACAGGCAAACCCTTGAACGATCCAGAATAAATATGATGCTTCCTCCACCCGAGGCAGAAGGGACAATGCAGCCAGCTCCTTCTCACACACAGTAAGTATATTATCACTCACAGAGCACAGAGACACAGACAGGTCATCAGTTCCACAGTCTCAGACAGCAGAAGTAGTCAGTCCCACACTGATCACAATTTCCAGAGACACATTTTCAATCCAACAGTCAAGCAGAGTAGGTGAGGCTGACAATGTTCCATTTCCCCCTAACTCAGTCCCGCTGACAGGTAGATACCAAAATCCCAGTCCAAAATCACACTCTCAGAGTGAAAGGCACTGTTATAATCTCACAGGAGAGCATCATTAGCTACAAATTAAATACCAGATAGAAATCACACATGGTACCCGATTCAAAGGTACAGAATGAATCCCAATAATGTTCCCCGAGATTCAAATTGAATACTAGCCCAGAACTCTCACACACATGACTTTAATACATGCAATATCCATTCGAAAAGTGTATCATATGATACAAATTGCATACAAGTCCAAAACTCAGGTAGAGTATCAGATTGAGAAATATTGAAAGATAGTAAACCTGAGAAACAAATTAGATACCTGTTCAGAATGTACTCGGAGAATGAGATTTAAAGATAGAGTATCAATTCCATTAGTGCAGACTGAGATACACATTACATACCAGTCCAAAAATCTCATACACAAAGAGCAGGACAAATCCAATCCGACCAATTACCGCCCCATCAGTCGACTCTCAATCATCAGCAAAGTGATGGAAGGTGTCGTCGACAGTGCTAACAAGTGGCACTTACTCACCAATAACCTGCTCACCGATGCTCAGTTTGGGTTCCGCCAGGACCACTCGGCTCCAGACCTCATTACAGCCTTGGTCCAAACATGGACAAAAGAGCTAAATTCCAGAGGTGAGGTGAGAGTGACTGCCCTTGACATCAAGGCAGCATTTGACCGAGTGTGGCACCAAGGAGCCCCAGTAAAATTGAAGTCAATAGGAGTCAGGGGGAAAGCTCTCCAGTGGCTGGAGTCTTACCTGGCACAAAGGAAGATTGTAGTGGTTGTTGGAGGCCAATCATCTCAGCCCCAAGGTATTGCGACAGGAGTTCCTCAGGGCAGTGTCCAAGGCCCAACCATCTTCAGCTGCTTCATCAATGACCTTCCCTCCATCATAAGGTCAGAAATGGGGATCTTCGCTGATGATTGCACAGTGTTCAGTTCCATTCGCAACCCCTCAAATAATGTAGCAGTCCGAGCCCGCATGCAGCAAGACCTGGACAACATCCAGGCTTGGGCTCATAAGTGGCAAGTAACATTCGCGCCAGATAAGTGCCAGGCAATGACCATCTCCAACAAGAGTGAATCTAACCCCTTGACATTCAACGGCATTACCATCGCCGAATCCCCCACCATCAACATCCTGGGGGTCACCATTGAACAGAATCTTAACTGGACCAGCCATATAAATACTGTGGCTACGAGAGCAAGTCAGAGGCTGGGTATTCTGCGGCGAGTGACTCACCTCCTGACTCCCCAAAGCCTTTCCACCATCTCCAAGGCAGAAGTCAGGAGTGTGATGGAATACTCTGAACTTGCTTGGATGAGTACAGCTCCAAAACACTCAAGAAGCTCGACACCATCCAAGATAAAGCAGCCCGCTTGATTGGGACCCCATCCACCACCCTAAACATTGAATCCCTTCACCATTGGCGCACAGTGGCTGCAGTGTGCACCATCCACAGGATGCACTGAAGTAACCCGCTAAGGCTTCTTCGACAGCACCTCCCAAACCCACGACCTCTACCACCTAGAAGGACAAGAGCAGCAGGCACATGGGAACAACACCCCCTGCACGTTCCCCTCCAAGTCACACACCACCCAGACTTGGAAATATATCGCCGTTACTTCATCGTCGCTGGGTCAAAATCCTGGAACTCCATTCCTAACAGCACTGTGGGAGAACTGTCACCACACGGACTGCAGCGGTTCAAGAAGCCAGGTCAGCACCAACTTCTATAGGGCAATTAGGGATGGGCAATAAATGCTAGCCTTGCCAGCGATACCCACATCCTATGAAGGAATAATTAAACAGTTATTAAACATAACAACGAGATCTGCACCTAGTTTTATCTGTGCAATTTCTGATCTCCATTCAGACCTGTATCTATGTTTCACTTTATATTTCCTGCCCTCTGTACAGTTTGTTTCTTTCCCAGTGAGGAGAGGTACTCTGTAATAAATGTCCCAGTGCTGTGTTGACAGAAAATGGTGGCCCTGAATACACACAAAATTGAGACATACACCTGTAAAAAAATCAGTGCCTTTACATTTAAACAACATACCTCTCTCAGTGTGTCTCTCCTTCTCTGTACTTTACGGCCCATGTATGGAACAGTGACAGCTCCTGGACATGTACAGTACACAGTGGGTAACAGGGAACCATTCACTCCCGCCCTGAACTGAAAACATAATGTCTGCCAGCAAGGCTTACTGAGGGGCAAGGCGGCCATCTTACTGAGGGGCAAGGCGGCCATCATACTGTGGGACGAGCTGGCTATTTTACTGAGGGGCAAGGCTTACTGAGGGGCAAGGCGGCCATCTTACTGAGGGGCAAGGCGGCCATCATACTGTGGGACGAGCTGGCTATTTTACTGAGGGGCAAGGCTTACTGAGGGGCAAGGCGGCCATCTTACTGTGGGGCAAGCTGGCGATCTTACTGTGGGGCAAGGCTTACTGAGGGGCAAGGCGGCCATCTTACTGTGGGGCAAGCTGGCTATCTTACTGTGGGGCAAGGATTACTGAGGGGCAAGGCGGCCATCATACTGTGGGGCAAGGCGGCCATCTTACTGTGGGGCAAGGCGGCCATCTTACTGTGGGGCAAGCTGGCTATCTTACTGTGCGGCAAAGCTTACTGAGGGGCAAGGCGGCCATCATAATGTGGGGCATGGCGGCCATCTTACTGTGGGGCAAGCTGGCTATCCTGCTGAGGTGCGAAGGCCATAAAAATGCAAACATTTCTCGAGGAATAGAATTGAAAAGCAGAGATATTATGTTGAACTTGTACAGGAGCTTGGTTAGACCAGTCTATGTAAACTGTGATTAAATCAGATAATGCTGGACACACACAACAGGTCAGGCAGCATCTGTGGAGAGAGAAACAGTGTTAACATTTCAGATCTGTGAACAGTTCTGGTCTCCATATTATAAAAACGATACACGGTCACTGGAGAAGGTGCAAAAAATGAATCACTAGAATGATACCAGAACTGAGAGGTTATAAATATCAGGAAAGAGTGAACAGGCTGGGTATTTTTATTCGAGAGAAGAGAAGGCTGAGGAGTGCCCTAATAGAGGTCTTTACAATTAGGAAGTGGTTTGATATGTTAGAGGTCGGGAAGATGTTTCCACTTGTGGGGAGTCCAAAACTTGCATTCATTAAGATAAAATAGTCACGAATAAACCCAATAAGGAATTCAGGAGAAACTTTTTTAACCATGAGAGTGGATGGAATTTTGAAACTTGCTCCTACCTGGAGTAGTTGAGGCGAATAGTAGAGATGTATTTAAGGGTAAGCTGGGTAAGTACACGAGGGAGAGAGGAACAGAAGGATATTCTGAAGTTAGGAGGAGGCTAGTGTGGAGCATACACACAGGAATGGAACAGTTGGGCCGAATGGCCTGTTTTTGTTTAAGATTTAAGTCTCGTCTTTTCTATTTCCATGGAAATAATCCTTTTTTTTCAAGTCTTTCCAAAAAAGTTTCCCTTCCCTGGCCACATTCGAGTGAATCCACATTGTGCTCTCCCTATGGCTTTAATGTTGTTTCTATAATGGGACACCGAAACTGCTCTGGAACTATGTGGTTTAACCGAATAGAATAACGAATAAATCTTCATCATAATCATCAGTCCCAGGGAGCAGTAAAACGGGTTATAATCAAAGAGTAAAAAGACAAATAACTAATAAATCTTCATCCTAGTCAGTGTTGCTTGTCTCCTATTAGATCAAGGATCCCCTAAAGGATCCCTCACGGTTGTACAAACCGATTTCAATGCGATGCCTGAACATAAACCAAGTTATGTTGTTCGAACAAAACGGTGTCCACGAGCAGTTTCCAATGTTTATTTATGTGAGCAAGTCTGTGTCTGATATAAATCTCTTTCTGGTACAAGAATATGATCCCAGAAACTACTTTTGCTCAGACAGTGGACAACTAATTAACACATTCCAATGAAAGTTAACAACAACTTGCATTCCCAGACTGCCTTTAATGGAATAAACATTCCCAAGCGGATTCACGGAGAAGTAAAAGGAATAAGAAGATATCAGGAGGACTGGCGAAAACCTTGGTCAAAGAGTGGGTTTAGGGAGGATGTAAAAGGAGGAGAAGTAAATGGAGAGTTGGAGGGGATATGATTGGTTTTCAAGAGTAGAATTTCGACGACCCCTGACCAAGGAAGGAAATAGTAGGAAGGACGGCAAAAGCTTGGAGCGAGAGATGGGTTTCTTGGAAGGTCTGAAAGAAGGAAAGAACTTGCTTTGAAATAGTGCCGTTCTTGACCTCGGGACGTCCCGAAACAATCAATGAAGTGCATTGTTAAGTGTAGTCGCTGTGTTAATGTAGGAAACGTGGCAGCCAATTTGCGCACATCAAGCTCCCACACACTGCAATGAGATCAATGGCCAGAAAGTCGGTTTTGTAAACATTGGTTGAAGGGTAAATATTGGCCAGGACACTGGAAGGAACTCCCCTGCTCTTTTTCGAATATTGCTGTGGGATCTTTTACATCGACCTGAGAGGGCAGATGGGCCCTCGGCTTAAAGTATCCTACCGTCGGCACCTTCAACAGTACAGCGCTCCCAGAGTACTGCCCGTCCGACAGTACTGCGCTCTTTTAGCACTGACCATCCAGCAGTGCGCCAGTCCCTCAGTACTGACACTCAGAGAGTAATGTGCTCCCTCAGTCGTGACCCTCCGATAGTCGAGTGCTCCCTCAGGACTGCACTGCAGTGTCAGCCGGGATTATATGTTCAAGTCTCTGGAATTAGACTTCAATGCACAGACTTCTATCTCACAGGTGAGACTGCAACCACTGAGCCACGTCTGACACGTGAAAGGAGGAATGGAGATGGAGGGGCTTGGGGAGGGCAATCAGGAGCGTGGATATGGCTGAAGGCACGCCTGTCAGAAGTGGGACAAATGGACTCCAGATGCACAAGCGGCCAGAGGGGGAGGAGCAGAATGTTTGGGAGGGGCTGTCGGAACTGGTAGTTTATAGAGATAGGGAGGGGTGAGACACTGATGGATTCAAGTGTGAGAAAGAATAAAAATAAACTAAAGGCTGAGGAGATTGGAATCCAAAGCAAGTCAGTAAGGGCTTGAGGGATTGGTGAGTGACTCACCAATCAAAAAACCAGTGGTGTGGATGGAATCCCTGGCGAGGATGTGGAGATTTTGGGGCCAAAGATCATGACTTCTCAATTTTTAACTGGAGGAACTGATGGCTCATCTAAAACAGAATGTGGACCTGACAACACAAAGATATTGGAAGGGTCAAGAGAGGCGGTGGTTTTGTCAGCGTCCATCTGAAAGCTGGTCCGTGTCTGTGGACTGTGTCACCAAAGGGCAGCATGTAGATGAGGAAGAGGAGGGAGCCAAGGATTGAACCTTTGGTAACATCAGAGATAACGGTGATAGGGTGGGAAGAGAAGCTTCTCCTGGCTCTGATCAGATAGGTGAGTGGAACCAAGTGAGGGTAGTCCCAGCAAAAGAGACCAGTGTCCGATGAATGAGATGCTGACGGGTGGGTTGTCTGTAGGTATGGAAATGGGGAGTGTTTTAAACCCAAGGATGAGAATTTTAAATTTATTGAATATGTAACTGGGAGCCAGTGAGGGTCAGTGAGGCTGAGTAGGACCTGGTGCTGGTTGGACATGGACAAGAGTTTTGGACGAGCTCACGTTTATGGAAGGTGGAGGTTGGGTGGCCGGTCAGGAGTGCATTGGAGGAATGGAGTCTGGAGGGGACAGAGATATTAATGAGGGTTTCAATGGCAATGGGCTGAGGAAGGAATGGAGGCGGGTAAGGGAATTGCGGGGCCTTTGTGATGGAGGTCAAAAAGGGTCATGAGCTCAGCTCGGTTTACACGGGACCAATTTTACTGGAGCCGTTAACCAATGTAGAATAAACGGGTAAACATCTGCAGTAAAATAGCGGAGAGAGGAATGTCAATGGGACACGTTCAGTGTCCGTCCCCTAATATCACCCACAGTCATTTCTCGGCTGCAATTCTCAACCTGCCCTTTAACTGTCCTCGTATCAGAGACTCAAAATTCATATTTTAACTGGGAAACTGCAGGAACAGAGTGAAACGGGTCTGCTCGTGTCCCTGGGTTCAGTGCACACTGCGCAGACATCTGTCTAAATTATAAATGAAACACCAGGAGTGAACATGGTCAATATAGTTATATAAAAGCTGTAAATGAAGCCGTTTATTATTATTGGATCAGTCCTGTATGAGAACAGATTGAAGCTTTATTCCTGAGAGAGGTCTGATTAAGTAATATCGTGGACTTAGAGATTTTTGTGTTTTATTCACCACATTATTTACAGCGGAGTCAAAGCTGCTGATGTAATGTGTTTGTTAAACTGACTGTAACTAATAGCAATGATCAGGAGTATAACCGTGTCAGTGGAGACTTATCCCCTGTATAAATCAGGGCTTGTTGGATTGGATCAGCTCAGAGTGTCTGCCGAAGCTGTGGTTTCCAGGCCAACAGAAGTCAGTGCTTCTCACAGAAATGGGATATCCAGTAATATTTCTGGTACAAGATATTTATTTTCCTGTTCTTGCAGCGGTTGGAGTTCCAGGTAAGCCGTTATCTCAGCTGTTAATGACGTAAATCAGAGTTGACTCCGCTGCTGTACTTGGTACATGATTTTTTTCTCCTACCATGTTCAACACAGTCACCTGTTCTATCGGTTGAATGATGGAATATGTTAAGTCTCTGCTCTTTCGGTCTTGTCAGAGCTGCATTATATCCATAATGACCCTTTTATATCCAACCCTGGCATTGTTACTGGATTATTCTCTGTACTGAATGTTGTGTTGAATAATGGTATGTCCTTAGCTTCCAAATGTTCGATCTTGTAGGAGTTACATTATATCTGTAATGACTTTATATATACAAAGCTGACATTGTTACTGGATTATTCTCTGTACTGAATGTATTGCAATCAGGTGTTTGGGCTAAGAGTTGGTTTCAGACCATCAGGAGCTGTTAACAGTTTCTTGTGGAACTAACCTGTCCTGGAATATGTTTTCATCAATGTGTTTTCAGTGATTAATAATGAGACAGCTCACGGTCTCAGTCTTACAAGGAGGCAGTGCAGTGTCCTCCCTCCCCAATAACATGCTTCAATTCAACTGAGATTTCAATGTATTTATTGGTGATCACTGTTATGAAATATTATTTCATTATGTGTGTATCTGACGCCGCTTCAGATGTTTGGTTACTGATCTGAATTTACTGCTGACTCTTTCACATCTCCTTCTCTGCTTCACTGTGGATGAATTCATTGACTGTCACTGGACTTCACTGTTAAATGAAAAGTGTGGTTGTTATGTTATCTCAATTTGCACCGTATCTGTTGGAATCAGGAGCCCTTCTATGTATCTGTCGATTATCCGTGTGATTTTGGCGTTTTGTTAATTGAACAATCCCGCCATCTATCACTTTACTTTATAATTACAGGAGAAGGAATCTCAATTATTGTGAGATCTGCCTGGGAGAGGGATTCGATTCTGTTTATTCCATGATTTGTAGATGAAGTGAACAGTGTTGGTGAACGGGTGGAGAATTGGGTGATCTGTAGAAACATTAAACTATTCCACAGAGGCTTCACTATTTAACAAAATGAGACTGAGAATAGGATCGGTGGAACACGGGGCTGGTGAACAGAATGCAGGCAAAGGATGATAGGATTTAATCGGATATGAAAATGGACTTGAGAAAGAGAGTAGAGTGCGTGATAGAGAGGGCGACTGAGAGGGAAAGCGAGAGGCTGTGGTGTGAATAATTCATCAGAATGAACTGCTGAAACTTCCAGTACAATTAAATATAGAAAATGTGATTTGAAGCTGTTATTATGATGTGGTCATATTGGGTGAGTTTTTATTGTGGGACTCGCTCCTCATGTTTATATCCCTGTCAGGTCCTCAGTCTGTTTTTGTGAATGTTCTTTGTTTTCCAACTTAACACTAAACATAATTAAAATTTGCTGAAAAAAGTATAATCAGAAATGTCTTGATCGGAATGACTAAATATAATTACAATTTACTTGAAGAGTAGAATTAGCAATTTATTTATCGTGATGAATTATGAGGATTCTGTGTTTTAGAAGCTCGGCTGAATTGAATAAACAACAAGTTTGATATAATTAATACCCAACACAGGTTGCCTGACACCAATAAACACAGAAATGAACCGTTGAATGCATTAGTTGGATTGTGTTCTTGGGACCTATAGATTAGATTTCCTCTCACACTCTGCTGCTTTCTCGCCCTGTAATTCACAGCCTCTCCTCTCACTGCTTTGAATCCTCTGTCTCTTCTTCCCTTACTTCAGTTCGTGCAAGTTCCCAAGTTATCTGCTCCTGACTCCCCTCCAGCTCTGACATGTCCTTTTCCTTGTCTACCTCCCAATGTGTCTCACTGGGACGGTCCTCAGCCGCCTTTCCCGTTTAGTGCCAGCCCCTGTCAGCTCTCTTAAACCAGAGCAACAAACTAAATGTACCTCTCTTTGTCCCCTCACCTTCCTGACCCTTCCCTCTCTTTCCCGTCAGTCTGGAGCCCAAATCCGGCTTTAATCCGCTGGATTCCCGGTGTGTAAAACCCCTTCTCCCTTCCCCACCGGCACTGCGCCCTCACTCAGCCCTTCCAGTGGATCCAGTGCTCACTTCATTCACTTTCTGTATCAATCTCCCAATTCATTATTGATCATTGTGTTTAAAAATATCTCTGCCCGAAAGCGATGCCCAGGTCAATCAATCACTTTCCACCCTTCGATGCAGCAACAAAGCTGGAAATTTCACCCCAGATCCTCTCAAACTGCTGCTTTGGCGCCAGCTTTGAGCAGTAATTTCTCAGCTTCCTTTTCTCTTACAGTTAACTTGGTGGCGATTGTGATCCTGTCCCGAGGAAAGTGCGGTCTCTCCAAATGTATCAGTCGCTACCTGGTGGGAATGGCAGTGGCAGATCTCCTGGTCGTTATCATTGGTGTAATATTGAATTGTATTGGTGCGATTTATTTCCCAGGTTCATTCCTGTTCATTACTCCCGTGTGTAGTTTTATTAGCTCCTTGAGTGAAGCAGCCACGGGGGTTTCTGTCTGGTTCACAGTCGCTTTCACCTTTGATCGATTTGTGGCCATTTGTTGTGAGAAGCTGAAAACTAAATATTGCACCGAGAGAACGGCGGCTGTGGTTCTGGGAACAGTGAGTGTGCTGGGCTGTTTGGAGAGTGTCCCCTGGTACTTTACATATGAACCTGACTATATAATTGATAATGTTCCCTGGTTTTGTGTGACTAAACCGAGGTTCAGTACTTCCCCCGCATGGGCCGCATTTGACATCTTTCACCTAATTTTAACCCCTTGTGTCCCGTTCTGTCTGATTTTGCTGCTCAATGTTCTGACGGTCAGGCGTATTTTAATGTCCAGTCGAGTCCGCAGGGGACTCTGGGGCCGCAGCAATGGAGAGAATCAGAGTGATCCAGAGATGGAGAACCGAAAGAAATCCATCATTTTACTCTTCAGTATATCGGGCAGTTTTATACTGTTGTGGCTGATACGGGTTGTATTTTTCATTTATCTGCGAATTGCAGACATTTGGTCTTATTACTCCACCGCTGACCCTGGTTATATCACACAACAGACAGCAGGAATGCTGCAGCTTCTCAGTTCCTGCACAAACACGTGTATTTATGTCCTGACCCAGACTAAATTCAGAGAGGAGCTGAAGAACGCGGTGAAATACCCACTCAATCTAACTGTTAAATTAGTGAAATCATTGAAAGAGCTGAAGGGTTTCAAGCACTAGAACTGTATCCCATTTCATACTCCATCTCCTACACTTCCCAGGGGACGGAAAGTACATTATATATTTGCAGCTCAGAGCCATTAAATGATCTGAAATATGGTTCTGATGTTATATTTTATTGAAAATCTGACCGATTAAGGCAGGATTTATTCTGCAGACGACACATGCATTTTGCTCGAAATTGCAGTCCTAAAGAGCCCAGCTGGACTTCAACTAAATGGTGATCCAGCAAAATGTGCAAAGCTGGGATTCAAAGTAGCTGCTTTGGGCCAGATCAGAATGGGTGCAGGGGGAGAGAGGGAGAGAGAGGGGGAGAGGGGGAGGGAGTGAAGGAGCGAGAGAGAGAAATTCATAGAGTTTGAGAAAGAGGGAGAGAGATTGAGAGAGGCCGAAATACAGAGAGGGAGAGAGAGAGGGGAGAGTGACTGACATAGAGACAGAGAGGAACTTACAGCGATAAAGAGTGTGAGAGAGCGAGATAGTGATATAAAGAGCGAGGGAGAGACAGAAAGTGAGAGCGAGAAAGAGAGAGAGAGAGGCAAAGAGTGACACAGGGAGAGCGTGAGAGAGATCAGAGAGAAAGACAGGGAGATATTGGGACAGAGAGAGTAAGAAAGACAGAAAGACAAGGAGGGAGACAGAGAAAGACAGAAGGAGAGAGAGGCGGAGAGAGGAGTGGACAGAGACAGAGAACACAGGGCAAAAGAAATATAATGATTAAATAGCGCAGAAAATTAAAACAGGTTCACATAAAGGCGAGAGGGTCTGTGACAAAGAGAGAGAGATGGAAACAAAGAGGGGTAGAGACAGAGGTACACAGAGCTGGAGATAAATAAAGTGAGTTTGTTTGACAGGAGAGAAAAAATAAAGAGAGAAAGAAAGTGAAAGAAAGCATATATGTATATATGTATATAATGAGAGAGAGCAAGCAGACATGGATGGAACGAGAGAGAGAGACTGACAACGAATTACAAATTGATGGAAGTAGAAGTGGAAATAACAAGATAGAATAGCACACAGAAAATAAATAGAGACAAACGACATAAACAGATAACAGACATATTGAAAGACGGACAAAAACAAACTGTGTAATCAGCCTGGAGTGTGTGAGAGTGCTGACCAGCAGAACAGCAGCAGATGTAGCAGGCCAGAGAGTTCATGTTTGTTCTGGGGTAACACTCGTGTGGATTTAATTTTGACATTTCTCAAGGTGATACCTGGAGGCTGCACAATAAAATCACTCAGCCTTGTGTACCTGACCCTGACCATTACTTACTGCAGGAGTTTCCCAGCTGTTCTGTGCAGTAAACATTCATCTGATGAACGAAAACCTGAGATTAAATCCGCTTCAGCATGTCTGAAGGAAAAGGACGATTAAAAGGTGGAAGGGCTGTTGAAAGATTGTTAATGACACATTGTAAAAAGATCACACAGCCGAGGATAGATCACCATAGCAACAAGAACGATTCCAGGGGGGCGAGAGGTCGTTTGAACTACTGCCGAATTAACTTGGTTACGTTGTGGACACTGAGAGAAAACAAGCGAACTGTCAATCAATCGTGGGTTGTATTTGGAGGAACCTGTTGTTGAGAAGCCACTGTCCCAGAGGTGTGATTCTCTGTAAAAACGGTCTTAAAAATCTGGGCAGAAGTTGAGTGGAGAGTGACGCAGATCCACCATAACTGCTCCAAGCTCACCTTTCGCTTCCTGACAGCACCACCTCACCTTGAATCTTCCTGACTGCTCGCTACCTCCCAGCTTGATGCCTCGATGCAGGTTTACAGATTGCCTGTGAAGCAGATGACCTGTCTACTAGAGAAAGTCACGCTACATTACAACGGTATCCATCAAAATACCTGGAATCTTCCCGGCAAGTCTAAAACTTTCGTTATGGGCTTAGTCTAAGATAAACATTTGATTTCCAAACGGTTATGCATTTTGAGAATTGAGAATGTGTTGTTTAATTTTTGCGAAAGCAATTCTAAATCGGGCATAAAACCAAGATGAAGTTTAAATTCTAATGTCATTTTTTTCTATTGAATGAATAATAAATACTTGTTTTCTCTGTAAAGCCATGGTTTGTGCCTGAAGTTTGTTTAGGATAAAGAGCTCATTAAGTTAAATGTAAAACTAAACCTTGTGGAGATAAAAAGGCATTGCTCCAAATTAAAGTGTAAAATCACTTTCCATCTTTTTGCTCCTCCATCTGTACCATGTGTAACTTTCCCAGTGAGCTGCTGAATTCTGTGACAAATAATATGTATTTTACCCCTTCTGCAGTGTTAATAAACTGGACAGGCTCCCGCAGCACTCTCTTGCTCTGTTACTGTTACACATGCAGTTATTCCTTCAGATTGAAGAAAAAATATGAATAATGGAGAAATGAATTAAATCCCAGATCAGAACTACATTCAGATTGAGTCCAATTTTACTCTGATTTGTTGAATAGAAGCTAGAATTACATTCTCTACAAAAAATGGCTAATTGGACCTTTCCTCCGAATGTCTGGTCTCTCCTTTTCTGTAACCATTAGGTCCAAATAACCAAATGTTAATCCATTTTTTTGCAGAAGTTCACATTTTGATGTTTAATTCCCTCACTGCACCGCTGTCTTTATGTTGAACACCAGCTAGTGTTAGTCTCACTCAGTTTGTATTTTTAACTAGAGTGCAACAGTGATTTTACAGGAAAAGCAAATTATCCCTCTCTGTGTCTCTCATCACAAGCTTCACCTTGCCCCTCAGGAAGATGGCCGCCTTTCGGGTGCCATTTTGTTTCAGGTTCATGGCGTTGAAGTTGTTGTTCATCGATTCATATTTTGATAGCAGGCACGGTGCAAGAGGAGTCCATTCAGCCCACCCTGCCTGTGCCAGCTCCTTGAAAGCATGATCCAATTATTCCCTTTTCCCTTTCTGCTTTCCCCCCACAGCCCTCATGGATGCTTGTAATAGTAGTTTTGATAATACACACACACATATATATATATATATATATATATATATATATATACATATGTATACAATTTGCTGTTGTAGGGAGTGGACATATGAGGAGAGGTTGAGTAGATTGGGACTCTACTCATTGGAGTTCAGAAGAATGAGAGGCGATCTTATTGAAACATATAAAATTGTGAAGGGGCTTGATCGGGTGGATGCGGTAAGGATGTTCCCAAGGATGGGTGAAACTAGAACTAGGGGGCATAATCTTAGAATAAGGGGCTGCTCTTTCAAAACTGAGATGAGGAGAAACTTCTTCACTCAGAGGGTAGTAGGTCTGTGGAATTTGCTGCCCCAGGAAGCTGTGGAAGCTACATCATTAAATAAATTTAAAACAGAAATAGACAGTTTCCTAGAAGTAAAGGGAATTAGGGCTTACGGGGAGCGGGCAGGAA
Source organism: Heptranchias perlo (assembly GCF_035084215.1). Lineage (NCBI taxonomy): Eukaryota > Metazoa > Chordata > Chondrichthyes > Hexanchiformes > Hexanchidae > Heptranchias > Heptranchias perlo. Next base: position 5,598,735 of record NW_027139612.1, on the reverse strand, counting down.
ATTGGACATGAATTTAGATTTGAGGTTAGGATCAGATCAGTCATGATCTTATTGAATGGTGGAGCAGGCTCGAGGGGCCGATTGGCCTACTCCTGCTTCTATTTCTTATGTTCTTATATATATATATATATATATGTATATATATATGTATATATATATATATATATAAGTTGTTGTTGTGGATAAAGCTGTTTCTCAACCTTTTACTCTTTAGATTCTTCTCCTTTATAAATTGGGCTTTGTTTCTGTGTAAATGAATGTTGCTGAGCGATTGTCCCTGTAACTGAGTGAGGGATCTTGCTGTATATTGGGTTTTTAAAAAATTGCTTTGGCTCTTTTATATGTCATGAATTTATTTGAAATCTTTGGCTGATTGGAAAAAGCCACAAACTGTAAGTTGATCACAAACTGCTGGCATTTTGTCCACTGCAAATTAAAACAAGAGAAAAGAGCAAAGGTAAAGTTCGTTCACCTTTGCAAACTGCAACATAAAGGGCGAAGTAGCAAAAAATGCCCAGGGTTTTTGTCCCCTGCTCCAGGAACAGAAGTGAAAATGAGCACAGGGGCAATTTGAATCTTGCAGCGAACATTAACCAAGGACAGGCAGACAGACCAGCACCTTTTAGGGGAGGGGGTGGGTGAGGGATTGAGTGGCAAAGCAGGAGAGAAAACCCTGCAAACTTGTATTAGAGAGAGAGAGAAGCAACATGTGCTCTTCAGTCTGCCCGAGTGTCTTTCTGTTTCTCTCTGTCCCAGCTTTTCACTCTTTTCTTCAGATTCTCTGCTTTGTAACTTGGGATTTTTTTTTGTCAGTGGTCTTTGCTGAGAGATGGCCTGCCTGTGTCATGGAATGAGTGAGTGACTGAGTGTGAATGTGTGTGTGTGAGTGAGTGTGAGGGAGCTCTGAGCTCTTGCTGTGCTTTTTTATTCGCTTGCTTTGTTTTTAATCCATTTTTAAAAATCAATTAAAAGATTTTTTTGTGGAAATGCTGTAACATGAAGTTGTGGAAAGAGAATTTTTGGGAGGAGGAGGATTCCTTGGACAAGAAGCTTTCTCTCCACAGGGGACTGATCGAGGCCTTCACCACAGGCTCACGTGAATTGTGTCTGGGTCACTGTGGGATCACTGGGAGCACTGTGCGATCATGGGTTGCTATGGGATCACTGGGATACTGCAGGTTCACTGGGACATTGTGGGATGAATGCGACACTGTGGGATCAGTGGGACATTGTGGGATCAGTGGGACATTGTGGGATCATTGGCTTCCTGTGGCATCACTGGGACATTGTGGGATCAGTGGGACATTGTGGGATCATTGGCTTCCTGTGGCATCACTGGGACACTGGCGGCCATGTTGTTTAAGATGGCCGCCTTAATGGCCACCATTTTGTTTCAGCTTCATGGGGTCAGAGGAGAAACTACTTTACCCATTCTAAGTAATATAGAAATATTATATATGTACATATATATATATATATATATATAGACATGTAGAAATATTATATATATATATGTAGACATGTTATTTTATACACGCAAGTTGTTGTATATAAAGACAGTCTCAAACGTTTACACAAATGCAGTGAACTGGGATACTGGGACCTCTGGGTGCACTGTGGAATCACTGACTGCACTGTGGGATCACTGGGATCAATTCGGGAGCATTGTGGCATTATCAGTGGGTGTGCAGCTGGATCACCGGGTCACTCTGTGTTCACTTTGGGATCACTGGGTGCACTAGATCGCTGGGACACTGTGGATCAATGGGACACTATCACTGGGTGCAGTGTGGAATCACTTAGTCACACTGTGGGGACTCGATGGGATACTTATTTACCCAGTTGGGCCGAATGGCCTGTTTCTGTGCCGTGCTGTATTCTATGTAAAATATATATAAAGATATGTACGGGGTTAAATTCGATAACCCCCGAATCCGGGCGCGATGGTCGATAAACCCCCACGTGATTAACCTGCACCCGGTCGTTGAGATGCAGACAGTCCATGAGATTGGTGCTGCCTGGTGATTCACCTGATTCCTGCGAGCAGTCAGGCCTGGCTGTGCTGTTCAGCGGCTTCTCACCAGCAGGGGGGCCCCCGATATTGAGTGAGTGATTAGCACCTCTTAAAGGCAGGCTGCAAATCACAAAGTAAATCATTTGATTCAGATACAAACCTCCGGGGTCATTTCTCCTCGTACAGTTTTGATTGGCAGCTTCTTTTGAATTAAACAGACCATTGATTAAAATGACTGGATCCCAGTCCCTGTTTTGCAGCCATTTATCAGCCTGTCTTTTTCAAACTAGTGAGTCTGTTTGGAATCTCTGAGAATGTTAATCAAGTCGACAGTTTCCATAGTTTGTGCGAAAAAGACAACAAAGAACCAGGATGTTCGAAAGTTCGGGCACAGTTTCGTATAGTATTTTGAATTATTTATTATTTTTTTATTTTCCAATAATGATCTGGTTGAGCTTTACAGTAAAACTGTTGTCTTACTGCTACTATTCTGTTTATTCTCTTACTGTTTCATCAATTTGTTTGTCAGTTAAAGTCTAAAACAAGGTCCAGTGTAGTGTGAATCTGTCACGCTCTGAAGAGCAGGCACTATTAGGCACTGGATGGAACGAGTGGGCTGAGATAATCTGAAGGGGTTTCACTGTTCATTACCTGGAGCCCTTCAAGTGTTACATTGATATCAGGACAAGCGGAAACACTGAGACATTGAGAGTGAAGCCTCACCTAACAGAGGAGCTGCTTTTCAAGCTTAGAAATACTGCTGATTTTAAATCAGCAAAATTTCACTTCATTAAAGTAGACAAAAAGGCAAATATATCTGAACTGTCTCCATTATCTGAAAAACACGGATATTTTACTGATCGGGTAATAATGGTCTTGTTCAAACTGTACAAAATAAAAATCAATTGTGATCTTTTTAAAATAACGATCTGATATAAAGCATTCTCCAACCAAACAAAAGCACCAAGCATTCCCAGGACAATGAGAGATTATATGAGTGGGCAAAACTGTGGCAAATGGAGTTCAATGTCGGGAAATGTGAGGTCATCCACTTCGGATCTAAGAAAGATAGATCAGAGAGTTTTCTAAATAGTGAGGAGCTCGAAACTGTGGGGGAGCAGAGAGATTTAGGGGTCCAAGTGCAGAGATGATTAAAAGCTAGTGGACATTTGCAAAAATAATTAACAAGGCTAATAGAATGTCGGCCTTTATTTCAAGAGGGCTGGAATATAAAGGGGTGGAAGTTATGTTCCAGCTGTACAGAGCTCTGGTTAGACCCCATCTGGAGGGCTGCATTCAGTTCTGGGCACTGACCCTCAGGAAGGATATATTGGCCTTGGAAGGGCTGCAGCACAGATGCAACAGAATGATAATGGGTCTAAAAGCGTTAAATTATGAGGACAGGTTGAATTATCAAGGCTAGTATTCCCCTGAATATAGAAGATTAAGGTTTGATTGAATTGAGGTGTTTAAGATGGTGAAAGGAGTTGATAGGTTAGATAGAGAGAAACTACTTCCTCTGTTGGGGGAGTCTAGAACAAAGGGGCATAACCTTAAAATTAGAGCTCGGCCGCCCAGGGGTGATGGTAAGAAGTTCTTCTTCACAAAAGGGTAGTGGAAATCTGGAATTCTCTCCCACAAAAGTCTGTTGAGGCTGGGGTCAATCCGAAATTTGAAAACGGAGATTGATAGACTTTTGTTCCGCAAGGTTATTGAGGATCAAGGAACAAGGCGGGTAGTTGGAGTTAAGATACAGATCAGCCATGATCTAATTGAATGGCAGAACAGGTTGAGGAGCTGAATTGTCCACTCCTGTTCCTGTGTAACAGGCTCGAGGGGCTGAATGGACTCATCTTGTTCCTATGTAACATGCGTGAGGGGCTGAAAGGCGTCCAGATCCTGTATAACAGTCTAGAAGGACTGAATGGCCTCCTTCTGTTCCATTGCAACAAGCTCGAGGGGCTTAATGGCCGAGTCCTATTCCAGTGTAATAGGCTCGAGGTGCTGAATGGCCTTCAGTTCCCGTATAACATGCTCGAGGGGCTGAATGGCCTGCTGCTGTTCCTATGCAACAGGCTTGAGGGGCTGATTGGCCTCCAGGTCTGGTGTAATGGGCTCGGGGCTGAATGGCCTCCTCCTGTTGATATCTGACTGGCCTGAATGGTTGGTTGGCGTCTAGTTCCTGTATAACAGGCTCGAAGGGCTGAATAGCCTCCTCCTGTTCCTATGTCATAGGCTTGAGGGTCTGTCTGGCCTCCAGTTCCGTTGTAATGGGCTCGAGGGGCTGGATGGCCTTCAGTTCCCGTTAACACGCTCGAGGGGCAGAGTGGCCTCCTCCTGTTCCTATGTAACAGGATTGAGGGGCTGATTGGCCACCAGATCTGGTGCAAGGTGCTCCAGGGGCTGAATGGCCTCCTCCTTTTGCTACCTGACAGGGTTGAACGGTTGATTGGTGTCTAGTTCTTGTATAACGGTTGAGAAAGGCATGGATGTTAGGGAACTTGGGGAAATAAATAGTGATGTCTTGAGGAGTGTACATATTACAGAGAGGGAGGTGCTGGAAGTCTTAACGCGCATCAAGGTAGATAAATCTCCGGGACCTGATGAAATGTATCCCAGGACGTTATGGGAGGTTAGGGAGGAAATTGCGGGTCCCCTAGCAGAGATATTTGAATCATCCACCGCGACAGGTGAGGTGCCTGAAGATTGGAGGGTAGCAAATGTTGTGCCTTTGTTTAAGAAGGGCGGCAGGGAAAAGCCTGGGAACTACAGACCAGTGAGCCTGACATCTGTAGTGGGGAAGTTGTTAGAGGGTATTCTGAGGGACAGGATCTACAGGCATTTGGAGAGGCAGGGACTAATTAGGAACAGTCAGCATGGTTTTGTGAGAGGAAAATCATGTCTCACGAATTTGATTGAGTTTTTTGAAGGGGTAACCAAGAAGATAGATGAGGGCTGTGCAGTAGACGTGGTCTACATGGACTTCAGCAAAGCATTTGACAAGGTACCGCATGGTAGGTTGTTACATAAGGTTAAATCTCATGGGATCCAAGGTGAGGTAGCCAATTGGATACAAAATTGGCTTGACGACAGAAGACAGAGGGTGGTTGTCGAGGGTTGTTTTTCAAACTGGATGCCTGTGTCCAGCGGTGTGCCTCAGGGATCGGTGCTGGGTCCGCTGTTATTTGTTATTTATATTAATGATTTGGATGAGAATTTAGGAGGCATGGTTAGTAAGTTTGCAGACGACACCAAGATTGGTGGCATTGTGGACAGTGAAGAAGGTTATCTAGGATTGCAACGGGATCTTGATCAATTGGGCCAGTGGGCCGATGAATGGCAGATGGAGTTTAATTTAGATAAATGTGAGGTGATGCATTTTGGTAGATCGAATCGGGCCAGGACCTACTCCGTTAATGGTAGGGCGTTGGGGAGAGTTATAGAACAAAGAGATCTAGGAGTACAGATTCATAGCTCCTTGAAAGTGGAGTCACAGGTGGATAGGGTGGTGAAGAAGGCATTCAGCATGCTTGGTTTCATTGGTCAGAACATTGAATGCAGGAGTTGGGATGTCTTGTTGAAGTTGTACAGGGCATTGGTGAGGCCACACTTGGAGTACTGTGTACAGTTCTGGTCACCCTATTATAGAAAGGATATTATTAAACTAGAAAGAGTGCAGAAAAGATTTACTAGGATGCTACCGGGACTTGATGGTTTGACTTACAGGGAGAGGTTAGACAGACTGGAACTTTATTCCCTGGAGAGTAGGAGGTTAAGGGGTGATCTTATAGAAGTCTATAAAATAATGAGGGGCATAGATAAGGTCGATAGTCAAAATCTTTTCCCAAAGGTAGGGGAGTCTATAACGAGGGGGCACAGATTTAAGGTGAGAGGGGAGAGATACAAAAGGATCCAGAGGGGCAATTTTTTCACTCAAAGGGTGGTGAGTGTCTGGAACGAGCTGCCAGAGGCAGTAGTAGAGGCGGGTACAATTTTGTCTTTTAAAAAGCATTTGGACAGTTACATGGGGAAGATGGGTATCGAGGGATATGGGCCAAGTGCAGGCAATTGGGACTAGCTTAGTGGTATAAACTGGGCGACATGGACATTTTGGGCCGAAGGGCCTGTTTCCATGTTGTAACTTCTATGATTCTATAACAGGCTCGAAGGGCTGAATGGCCTTCAGTTCCTGTATAACAGGCTCGATGGGCTGAATGGCCTCTTCTTGATTCTATGTAACAGGCTTGAGGGGATGATCGGCCTTCAGTAACGATGAAACGGGCTTGATGGGCTGAATGGCCTCCTCCTTTCCCTGTGCAGCAGCCGTGAAGGACTTGCCGCCATTTTGTCCAAGATGTCCCGCGAACTTGCCACCATTTTGTCTAAAAATTAGAGCCGGACCTTTCAGGAGCGAGATTGGAAAACATTTCTACACACAAAGGGTCGTAGAAGTTTGAAACTCTCTTCTACAAACGGCAATTGATACTAGCTCAGTTGCTAAATTTAGATCTGAGATAGATAGCTTTTTGGCAATGAAAGGTATTAAGGGATATGGGCCAAAGGCGGGTATATGGAGTTAGATCACAGATCAGCCATGATCTGATCAAATGGCAGAGCAGGAACGAGGGGCTGAATGGCCTACTCCTGTTCCTATCTTCCTATGATATTACTTGTATGGAATTCCGGCAGGCATTTGATAAGGTTCCACACATGAGACTATTGGCAAAAATGAAAACACATGGATCTTGAGGCAATGTATTGACATGGGTAGATAATTGGTTCGGAGATGGGAGACAGAGAGTAGGGATAATGGGTACATACTCCAATTGGCAGGATGCGACTAGTGGTGTCCCCCAGGGATCTGTAACTGGGGTCTCAGCTTGTCACCATATTTATCAATGACTTAGATGAAGGAACAGAGAGTCGTATATCCAAGTTTGCTGATGACACTAAGTTGGGTGGTACAGTAAGCAGTGTGGATGCGAGTGAAAAGTTGCAAAGGGACATTGATAGATTAAGTGAGTGGGAGAAACTATGGCAGATGGAGTTCAATGCGGGGTAATCCACTTTGGACCGATGGTCAGGATATTTACCAAATGGTAAGAAGCTCGGAACTGTGGAGAAGCAGAGAGAATTAACGGTTCATTTACATAAATCAGTAAAAGCTAACGGACGGGTCCAAAAATAATTTAAAAGGCTAACGGAGCGTTAGCCTTTATCTCAGGGGGCTGGAATATCAAGAAGTGGAAGTTATGTTCCAGTTATATAAAGCTCTGGTTGGACTGCGTCTGGAGTAACTGCGTTCAGTTTTGGACACTGCACCTCAGGAAGGATAGATTGGCCTTGGAGGGGTTGCAGAGCAGATTCACCAGAATGTTACCGGGGCTAAAAAGTTTGAATTATGAGGACAGGCTGCATAGATTGGGCTCGTCTTCCCTCGAGTATCGAAGATTGAGGGGCGGTCTGAGCGAGGTGTTTAACATGTTCAAATTATTCGATAGAATAGAGAGAGAGAATCAATTTCCTCTGGGGAATCAAGAACGAGGGGGACATAATCTTAAAATTAGAACCATGCTATTCAGGTTCGAAATCAGGAAGCACTTTTTTACACAAAGGGCAGTAGAAGTCTGGAACTCTGTCCCCCAAAAGGCTGTGGATGCTGGGGGTCAATTGAAGCTTTCAAGACTGAGATCGATAGATTTTTGTTGGGTAAGGGTATCGAGGGATAGCGAGCAAAGGCGGATAAATTGATTTGAGGTTCAGATCATCTCTGATCTAATTGAAGGGCGGAACAGGTTCAATGGGCTGAATGACCTCCTCCTGTTCCCAATGGAAATGTTGAGAAAATGCTTTGTTGAGGCTGTGACGTCAGGGTCAACCCCTGTCCAAACAAGACAGGCCACATTTGGGAGTTTAATAATTTTGAAATGAACATTTTTCTTTTGTGACTTGTGCAACTTCGATCAAGTGAATCGTTATGAATGAGAATCAATACAGTCATTCTAACTTCTGGCTGGTAACCAGATCAGAGGTTTCCGTAGTGTAGTGGTTATCACGTTCGCCTCACACGCGAAAGGTTCCCGGTTCAATCCCGGGCGGGAACATTATTTTGGGGCAGATTTTTCTGTCCTCTGTGAAAGAGCCTGTTTTGTTCAGTTCGACACAAATTCGTGGTCTCACGAGCACTGAACATTTTAAACGGAGCCCTTCAAAATACAGTGTGTAAAATGAGAAGGAATAAAAAGTTCATCGCACAAAAGACATTATTAAACTTTTCCAACATCCCTCAGTGGCCTTTCATTCTGCAAAATAACGTTATCGGTTAATTAATGGTGAATAACAAAAATATTGTTTTTTTTTTCTCCAATATAACAAGTGTTCAAAAGTTGCTCTTCTGGCTGGAAATCGCACCCCGGCCGCAGTGGTAAAAGCGGCGAATCTTAACCACTGGACCACCAGCGAGTTTTACTTACAGCATTATCAGATTTAACGAGGATTTCCATTTCTCTGTGATTCAGCTTTTAATCCTTTTTGGCTACTGATTGCGAATATTCCCGTCATTAAATAGGAATAAAGTACAATAGGCTCAGGAAAACCCGGGGAGGTGGCATCCCGCTCACCGAGCCTTTCCAGCATCATTTATATCACCAAGCACTCGAGTGAATGAACCTTTCTCCGGGGGGGTCTCAATGTGGAAAGGGTGGCGAGGCAAAGTGCTATTTATCCGTCAGGATGGCCGAGCGGTCTAAGGCACTGCTTTCAGGTCGCAGTCTCCTTCCCACTTCCGACATTGGTTACTTTGACTCCTATTTTATTTCTTGCTTGAGCTGCAGTTGATTTTTCGGCCCAGTTGATTTGCTCTTCCCGCAATAACCAACCCGGTCTCGATCCACGGCACGTTTTGACGCCCACCGGCTCATCCCTAAACCAACCTTTAAACGAAAATATGCTTTAAACACAAGGTCGCAACTATGGAGAGAGCAGACACTTGGAGAAATGTACCATCGGAATTAGAGTAGGCCATTCAGCCCCTCGAGTCCGCTCCGCCATTTGATAAGATCATGGCTGAACTGTGATCGAACTCCATATACCTGCCTTTGGCCCTTATCCCTTCATACGTTCTTTTGGCAAAAAGCTATCGATCTCAGATTTAAAATTTGCAATTAAGCAAACATCAATTGCCGTTAGGGAAAGAGAGTTCCAAACTTGTTCCATCCTTTGTGTGTGGAAATGTTTTCAAATCTCACTCCTGAAAGATGTAGCTCTAATTTTTGGACTGTGCCCCCAAGTCCTAGAATCCCCAACCAGCGGAAATAGTTTCTCTCTATCCAGAAAATGTCAATGACACAGTCAATGAAAGGTGCAGTTCACGAAGGCGACTCACCAGCACCTTCTCAAGAGCAATTAGGGATGGGCAATAAATGCTGACCTTGCCATTGACACCCACATCCCATGAATGAAGACAAAAAAAGTCGCCTGCATGGCCGAGTAATTTCCTGCTGCTAAACGACGGGAAGAATGAATCCATCGGCTTCAGTCCTTTGAACGAACTGTATACACTTGCCGTCGAGCTCAATCCCCACTTGGTCCTCTGCCCCGAATATCCACTACATCAGAAAATCCTCCATAACATAGAATCTCAGCATGGAAACATCACAGAAGGAGGCCATTCGGCCCATCGTGCCTGCGCCAACTCTTTGAAAGAGCTATCCAATTAGACCCGCTCCCCTTCCCTTTCCCCATAGCCCTGCAAAATTTTCCCCTTCAAGTATTTATCCAGTTCCCCTTTGAATGTTATTATTGAATCTGTTTCCACCACCCTTTCAGGCAGTGCATTCCAGATCATGACAACTCGCTGCGTAAAAACATTCTCCTCATCTCACCTCTGTTGCCAATTACCTTAAATCTGTGTCCTCTGGTCACCATCCTTTCTGCCACTGGAAATAGTTTCTCCTTATTTATTCTATCAAAACCGTTCATGATTTTGAAGACCCCTGTTAAATCTCCCCTTAACCGTCTCTGCTCTAAGGAGAACAACCCCAGCTTCTCCAGTCTCTCCACCTCACTGCAATCCCTCATCCCTGGAACCATTCTAGTAAATCACCTCTGCACCCTCTCCAAGGCCTTGACATCCTTCCTAAAGTGTGGTGGGCAGAATTGTGTGATGGCCAGCTGGGGTCTAACCAGTGATTTATAAAGGTTCAGCATAAGTTCCTTGCTTTTGTACTCTACGCCTCTATTAATAAAGTCAACGATTCCGAATACGTTTTCGTTTACAATCTCTTCAACTTGTCCTGCCACCTTCAAAGATTTGTGTACGTATACCCTCAGGTCTCTCTGTTCCTGCACCCCCTTTAAAATTGCACCATTTATTTTAAAGAGCTGGCCAACGCACGATGGGCCGAATGGACTCCTGCGATTCCATGATTCCATGTTTTTGATTACACCTCTATGAAGCGCTTTGGGACATCCCCCAGAAGTGGGAGTCAGCAGTTCACTTTCTCCCTTAACACTTCCATCTGACCTGGGCTGGACTAAATAGATGTTTTCGTGGTGTAATGGTTATCATGTTGGCGTCACACGCGAAAAACTCCCGGTTTAATCCCGGGACAGAAACAATTTGCTGGAACTTGCTCCTCACAAACCTCCAGGCACGAGCTTTCTCTCGTGTAAATTGGGCTGCAATCCTTTCACATTCAACAACGGCTGCACCAGATTCCTCGTCTCATCACCACTGAACACTTTGAAGCAGACTCCAAAAATAAAGTGCGTAAAATGAGAAGGGATGAAAGTCAGAGAAGTTCGCGTCGTTTCGACATTTACTCGGCAAACTTGTTAGCATTTCGTTCAGTGTGAACCAGAAAGTTGTGGGTTTATTAATGGTAATTGAAAGAATCATCTAAGAGACTTGTATAATTTTGCGTAATTAAGTGAACTGTTTTGTAAAAACAAATGCGCTGACCGGGAATCAAACCCGGGCCATAGTGCTGAAAGCGCCGAATTCTAACCACTCGATAACCATAAACCCGACTTATACATTGTCAACAGATGGTTATAAATATATTGGGCTGCAGCCGTGTTAGATTGAAAATATATTTCTGATTTGTAAGATGTAAATGCATTTCATGACTGCTGCTTACAAATCTATTTAGATATATCTTTTAGTAATTCCTTTTTTGTGGGGTATATATTGTAAATGTATTTTCTGGATATTTATTTCTCTATGTCTTACTTTTCATTACACACAAATACATAACACAGATACACAGAGCTATAATGATAACCACCAAGCAGTTACACCCAAATGTATTTATAAGTGTCACATGTGCAATCATATATATTTATAACAAGATATATCATATTGTAAAAATAATCAAAATAAATTTATAAATGGCACACATAACTTAAACACTCAATTTATAAAGAAGCATGACATCCATTTATACACATCCATAGTTTAAATTTTCACACCGTCCTGTTAGCAGTCCTGAACAAAGTCCAAACACCGAAAGTCTCAGCGTTTTTTCAGATGCTGCCCGTCCTGTTATGTATTTTGAGCAGTTCCTTTCCTGTGATGTGATGATTCTGGGTGCCGGGTGTGTGTCATTGGATTTGCTGCAGTCATGCTGCCGCGGACAGGTGAAGGCTGCTTCTGTGGCTGCCTGATACCCGGTGGGAGTGGGAGGGGATTTGGAAATCTGAAATAAATGAAATGGTGCATGAGAAACTTTCATAAAGGTAAATAACCCGATCGCTACCATCAGACCTCGTAGCGCAACGTTAGCGCGTCTGAATCTAAATCAGAAAGCTGCGTATTTAAATCACGGCGGGGGTCGCATTTGGTTTTAGCGCTGGTAGAATTCTGAATAATTCCGGAATTCATATTGCATTCCCTTTTTCACAATAAACAGAACCCTGCTCTGAATTCTGCCTCACTAGTTCCCCAGTGTCAGGGAGAGAAGCGTCTGATTCCCTCATTTATTTATTGCACGAAACATACACAAACACACTTATGAATTCAAAATCAGCCTGCAGCTCCACACGCACAGAGATAAACGCAGTCAGATAGACAGGGAAAAACCGGGAAAAAGACAAACCGGTTTGTCACAGAATTGCCTGTACCTCCACGGTCGAATGTCAGGGCTTTTGTTGTTCGCTTTCGTTCCACACCCTGGAATTCAGGAGAATCTGGTACATGGTTTGTTGGATAAGGCACGGGCGCGATGGCCCGAATGGCCTGCTTCTGAGCTGTATCCTTCGAAGATTCTGAACTCAGCCCCTGGGAGGGGAGGCCGGTTCATGTGGAAAAAGATCCGGATGAGAATGATCTGATTCATAAAGGGGAGGGAAATTAGGGAGCTCCTTCGGAACATTAATTACTTGAAAATGAAGACATTTTCCAGAGTATCTTGTTTGGTTTTGATGAATGAAATGTTTGTAAAAAGGCATCCGTGGAGAAGGATTGTGAGCTTTTAGGACTAGAGGGGAAATGAGGAAATTTTTTTTTTCACACAGAGGGTTGTTCCGATCTGGTAGCCACTCCCTGAAAGGGTGGTGGAAGCAGCTTTCATAGGAACTTTCAAAAGGCAATTGGACAGGTACTTGAAGAGAACTGATTTGCAAGGTTACGGGGAAAAGGCTGGTTTTTTTGGACTAAATTGGACAGCTCTTTCAAAGAGTAGGCACGGCAACACGGCCGAATGGCCTCCTTCTGTGCTGTAATAGTCTATGATTCTGGTCCATGATTTTAGTGTGGGACAGGAGAGATGTTGTTTAAAGAGAAGTAAAAATGTCCCAATCAGAGCAGAGAGAGGTGACTGGTCAGTTCCCCTCTGCCCAGTATAAGTCAGCAGCGGTTACCAGTTCGCTTTACACGCGAACGGCCCTGCTTTCGATCCTGGGCGGACAATTTAAGTTGCAATTGCTGTTTACAATCTATATTAATGACTGAGATGAGGGGACCGAGTGCAATGTATCTAAGTTTGCTGATGATACAAAGGTCGGTTGGAAAGTAAGCCGTGAGGAGGACGCAAAGGGAGGTGGACAGGTTAAGTGATTGGGTAAGAAGGTGGCAGTTGGAGGATAAAGTGGGAAAATGTGAAATTGTCCACTTTGGTAGGAAGAATAGAAAAGCAGAATATTTTTTAAAAGGTGAGAGTCCAATAAATGTCGGTATTCAGAGGGAGTTTGGTGAACTTGTAAACAATTCACAGAAAGTTAACATGCAGGAACAGCAATCAATTAGGAAGAAAAATGGTATGTTGCCCTTTTTGAAAGGAGGTTGGAGTATAAGAGTAAGGAAGTCTTGCTGCAATTAAATAGGGCTTTGGTGAGAACACACCTGGAGTACTTTGATGTCGTCTACATGGATTTTAGCAAGGCTTTTACAAGGTCCCAAATGACAGACTGGTCAAAAAAGCTGCGATTGCACTAGAGAGGGTACAGAGGAGATTTACGAGGAGGTTGCCATGGCTGGAGAATTTTGGCTGTGAGGAAAGATTGGATAGGCTGGGGTTGTTTTCTTTGGAACAGAGGAGGCTGAGTGGTGATTTAATTGAGGTGTACAAAATTATGAAGGGCCCAGACAGAGTGGAGGCGAAGGACCTATTTACCTTAGCAGGGAGGTTAATAACTTGGAGGCATAGATTTTAAATGATTGGTGGAAGGATTTAAGGGGAGCTGAGGAGAATTTTTTTCACCCAGAGGGTGGTAGGGGTCTGGAACTCACTGCCTGACTGGGTGGTCGAGGCAGAATCCCTCGTGACATTTAAAAAAATACTTGGATATGCACTTGAAGTGGCGTAACCTACAAGGTTAAAGACCGAGTGCTGGAAAGTGGCATTCGGCTGGGTAGCTCATTTCCGGCCGGTGCGGACAGGATGGGCCGAATGGCTTGCTTTTGTGCCGTAAGTTTGCTGTGATTCGACAAAATTGGCAATTCTTTTTTGTAACAGCATATTCCCAACCCAGGCCGCCGTGATGAAAACACCGAAGCCGAACGACGAGGCCAGCAGGGAAGGCATGTAAGAGTGTTAAATATATCAGGGAGTGTTTGCATTCGGTACAATTAATATTTCAGCTCCCAGTTACTACAGATCAGGGATCAAAACCTGACATCAGCATCAGGACGCTCAGAATATTTTCTTTTTATTCGTTCATGGGATGTGGGCGTCGCTGGCGAGGCCGGCATTTATTGCCCATCCCAAAAAGCCCTTGAGAAGGTGGTGGTGAGCCGGCTTTTTAAACCGCTGCAGTCAGTGTGGCGAAGGATCTCCCACAGTGCAACTAACTAACAGACAAAGCACCGGTGGGCACGCCGGTTGCAGGAGAGCTGGTTGTCGGTGATATCGATGCTGTGAGCGAGACCAGACCGTTTCCATGTTTCCACAAACAATGTCCCATCCTTTATTTCTGGAAAAGTAACACTGATAGTGGACAATTGCATTTCTGTGGCTGCAACATGTAACTTTGGCTCGGTGACACGCTGCTTTAGTGTATCTTGCAAGAAAAAGGACCAGACGGTCTCTGTGGCGCAATCGGTTAGCACGTTCGGCTATTAACCGAAAGGTTGGTGGTTCGAGCCCACCCAGGGACGAAAATTGCACCTTTTTCGTCCCACTTTCGGATTCATTGCCTCATTCTGATAGCACTGAAGCCGGTGCCAGGTTTCAATTCCTGATCTGCAGTAACTGGGAGCACTTTAAATGGCTCCGATCTCTTCATCTCATTTCAAGTTTTCTAATGTGTGATTTGGCTGCAAGAAAACACTCTGTGAACAATGTCATCTAGGCATGCCTGATTCGCCATAATTTACACTGCGGTCGGATATCAGGCACATGAAAAAAAAACAGTGAAATGTTTGTGTGGGCGCGATGCTCTGGGATTCCCTGCCTGACCATCTCCACCGATCCTTCTCTGCAGCCTTCCTAAATACAGTGCAGTAAATGGATCCCTGTGAAATGAGCTCCTGGACAGTAATACGGAAATTAGTTTGGCTCAGGGGTTATATCCCTATCACGAGGTTGGAGGTGTCAGGTTTCCGTAGTGTAGTGGTGATCACGTTCGCCTGACACGCGAAAAGTCCCCGGTTCGAAACCGGGCGGAAATATTTTGAAACGTTGTCCCCATTAAAAATGATTAAATATTGAACGATTCACATTGCTGATTAAATGTGAACAAAGTCCACATCTCCAAGCCCTGTTATTGGAGTCCGCTGAGAGCAGGCGATGAATGCCAGCGTGATATTGGGGGTGAAGGCTGCTTCCAATGCTGTCTCATTACCGGTGGGATCTGGCGGAGATTTGATAAGCCTCATCCATTCAACCAATATATGAAACGGTGTTTGAGAAACATTCAAAAAATATAATAACATCCAGGAGCCTGTCTTCAGAGTGCGTGGCGCAAAGGTCTGACTCCGGATTAAAAGGCTGGTGAACTTGCTTCAGCTTTCTGAAATGTACTTGTCCATCCTTCAGAGGTCATGGGAAATATGTTTTTTGCCTTTCGAAAAAAGACGCGAAAGTTAGAGACATGTTTTGTTTTCAACACGGCTGGTGAAATGGCCAGACGATCATAAATTCGCAGTCGCCTTTGAAACATTTAAAGGCGACTACCTAAAAATCACTTCGTGCAAATTTAAAATCACGGTTCCTATTTATTTCGGTCTGAAAGAAATAACGATAAACGTGTCAGTCAGTGCCCGCGGTGAGACGGTGATGAACTTGTTTGTTGCGAAGTTCACCGCTGGGCTAAAGTTGACGCCGTTTAAAGGACGCGAACCCACTCAATGCAAAGGATGAGCTCAGAACCAACAGGTCCCGTCAACGTCAAACACCTCCTTTCTTGTTCAATAGAGGGAGCAGAGGCGTGTCCATCATCAGACACCAGCAACTTTAAGAAATGGAACAGATAAAGGCACAGATGCAAGTTCCAAATATTTTCAATGCAAAGTTATTTCACTTTATTTGAAGTGCCGTGAGGCTAAAAACGGGTCCGAGATGATTTGCGTTCACTCGTGACTTGTTTTCCAGTGTTTGTCCGTCAGGTTTGCAATTCAATTTGTATTGGATATTGATGATTTTTCAGGATGATTGCACATCATACCATGTGTAAAGCAACCATCTTGATAACTTCAATCATCACACACTCTACATCGACGCTGCAGAGACCCCAGCACCCCTTTCAATATTGTTTTTCTCAACTCACAGTTTTCAAAAGGGAATTGGATAAACGCTTGGATCAAACTTTTTCAGGGTTATGGGGAAACAGCAGGCGAGTGGGACGAACTGGACAGCTCTTTCAGAGAGCTGACACTGGCACGATGGGCTGAATGGCGCTATCTTATTCTATGATTCTATTAATAGATCAATTTCCGCCTTTCACTGAGCCTCCCTAAATGGAGCGCAGTAATCGTGTCCCTGTGAAATAAGCTCCTGAACAGTAATACGGAAATTAGCGTGGCTGAGCGGTTTGAAACTCTGGTTAGGCACCTAACAGGAAATTTCCTCTCTAAGATTGATTAGTTTATCAATTATCTCCCCCCTTTCGATCTTAAATGTCTTTACATATCTTTTTGATCTCTTCTTCTACTGTCATGCCCACAATACGAGTCTCCCTGGTAAATACTGAAGCAAAGTGATTATTTAATATTTCTGCCATTTCGCTGTCATTGCCTGTGAGTTTGTCGTGTGTCTCCCTTAGTGGCCCTATTATCATAGAATCATAGAATCATAGAAGTTACAACATGGAAACAGGCCCTTCGGCCCAACATGTCCATGTCGCCCAGTTTATACCACTAAGCTAGTCCCAATTGCCTGCACTTGGCCCATATCCCTCTATACCCATCTTACCCATGTAACTGTCCAAATGCTTTTTAAAAGACAAAATTGTACCCGCCTCTACTACTGCCTCTGGCAGCTCGTTCCAGACACTCACCACCCTTTGAGTGAAAAAATTGCCCCTCTGGACCCTTTTGTATCTCTCCCCTCTCACCTTAAATCTATGCCCCCTCGTTATAGACTCCCCTTAAGAGACATGTTTTGTTTTCAACACGGCTGGTGAAATGGCCAGACGATCATAAATTCGCAGTCGCCTTTGAAACATTTAAAGGCGACTACCTAAAAATCACTTCGTGCAAATATTCCTATCCTAAATTTTCTTTGGCTGTTGATGTGTCTCGAATACTTTGCTTTTTTTGATATTCCTTTTTTGCCTTTCCAATAGATCTTCAGACTTCTTTCCCAGTCTTATCACATTCCCCTCTCTCCTTTATTGGCTAGTGTGTGCCCTTTTCTTCAGTTTAAATTTTGCCCTTGTTTCTTTATTCATCCCTGGTGTGTCATTTCTGGCTAGTTTGTTCTTGCTTTTTAGTGGGATATATTTCTCCTGGACTCTATTTATCACCGTTTTAAATGTTTCCCACTGCTGTTCTATTTCTTTGTCCAGGTCATCAATATGTCAAACATATCACCGTTTGAAACTTCTCAAGTCACATTTCCATGAAAAAGCCAGTTGCTTTTGTGGGAGGAGCAAATCAACTTGGTCTAAAAATCAGCTGCAGCCCAATCCACAAATAAAATATTTTCACGTCTTCGTAAAAATAAGCAATGTCAGAAGAGGGATTCGAACCCACGCCTACCGGAAGAGATTGCGACCTGAACGCAGCGCCTTAGACCGCTCGGCCATCCTGACTACAAATTTAACGTTTCATTATGCATCAATTCTGCACCGTTGGCCAGTGAACGCAACATAAAAGTTTTAAATGATACTCGCCCAACGTGGGGCTCGAACACACGACCCTGAGATTAAGAGTCTCATGCTCTACCGACTGAGCTAGCCGGGCCTGATGGTACATCACCGCCTTATCTATTATTGCAGCAAGCAGGAGAAAGACTCCATTTCAAATTATTGGAATCAATTCTGAGTGACAGGATCAACTGTCACTCCGAAAGGCACGGACGAATCAAGGACAGTCAGCATGGATTTTTTAAGTGGAGGTCGTGTCTGACTAACCTGATTGAATTTTTCGAGGAGGTGACAAGGAGGATCGATGAGGGTGGCGCAATTGATGTAGTCTACATGGATTTTCGCAAGGCTTTTGAAAAATTCCCACATGGCAGATTGGTCAAAAAAGTAAAGGCCCATAGGATCCAAGGGAATGTGGCTTATTGGAGCCAAAATTGGCTCAGTGGCAGGAAGCAAAGGGTAATGGTCGACGGGTGTTTTTTGTGGCTGGAAGACTGTTTCCAGTTGGGTGCTGCAGGGCTCCGTACTTGGTCCTATGCTTTTTGTGGTATACATTAACAATTTGGACTTAAACGTCGGGGGCATGATTAAGAAATTTGCCGGTGACACAAAAATTGACCGTGTCGTTGATAGCGAGGAGGAAAACTGTAGACTGTGGGGGTTCAGGCAATTTTCTGATAACAAAGCACTCAATCTATCTCTGAATGAATTTTGAACGAATACGTGTGTTTGACCCAGCACAGGCACGATGGGCCGAATGATCTCCTCTTGTGGACTAACATAATACGATGATACCAAGTGTTGTCAGGCAGAAAAGCAACACATTGCAAATAAGAGCAGAGAGAGGAAACTAGTCTAACAGCATAAGAGCACGGTGAGATATTGTATTTGAGAAGGATGAGGAGGGTTAGTTTTTCAAGGTGGTAGTCACTTAGGGTATCATTTGTGACTTTGATAAGGACCATTTCATGCTGCGACAGTCTCTGGCACTGTGTGTGAGTGTGGGATTCATTCTGTATCTGTCAGTCTCTGGCACTGTGTGTGAGTGTGGGATTCATTCTGTATCTGTCAGTCTCTGGTACTGTGTGTGAGTGTGGGATTTATTCTGTATCTGTCAGTCTCTGGTACTGTGTGTGAGTGTGGGATTCATTCTGTATCTGTCAGTCTCTGGTACTGTGTGAGTGTGGGATTTATTCTGTATCTGTCAGTCTCTGGTACTGTGTGTGAATGTGGGATTCATTCTGTATCTGTCAGACTCTGGTGCTGTGTGTGAGTGTGGGATTCATTCTGTATTTGTCAGTCTCTGGTACTGTGTGTGAGTGTGGGATTCATTCTGTATCTGTCAGTCTCTGGTACTGTGTGTGAGTGTGGGATTCATTCTGTATCTGTCAGTCTCTGGTACTGTGTGTGAGTGTGGGATTCATTCTGTATCTGTCAGTCTCTGGTACTGTGTGTGAGTGTGGGATTTATTCTGTATCTGTCAGTCTCTGGTACTGTGTGTGAATGTGGGATTCATTCTGTATCTTGTCACTCTCTGATACTGTGTGTGAGTTTGGAATTGATTCTGTATCTTGTCAGCAGTGTGTGTGAGAGTTTGTGATTAATTCTTTATATAAAACTGTGTGTTAGTGTGGGATTCTTTCGGTATCTGTCAATCTCTGGTACTCCATGTGACTGTGGGACTCATTCTGTATATACAGTCTCAAGTACTGTATGTGGGAGTTGAATTCATCCTATATATGCAGTTACTCATACTGCATGTGATTGTGGGATTCATTCTGTATATACAGTCTCCAGTACTGTATGTGGGAGTTGAATTCATCCTATATATGCAGTTACTCATACTGCATGTTAGTGTGGGATTCATACTGTACCTGTCAGTCTCTGGCACTGTGTGTGAGTGTGGGATTAACTGTGTGTCTGTCAGTCTCTTGTACTGTGTGTGAGTTTGGGATTCGTTCTGCATCTGTGAGAGTTGGAGTCATTCTGTGTCTGTGTGTCTCTGGTACTGTCTCTGAATGTGAGATTCATTCTGTATCTGTACGTAATTATTCTCTCAGATTAAATTATGGTGTTCAATATTGCAGCTTTTATATCTCAATGTTTAAATAGTTTTACTCCTTGTTTAATTGGTAAATATGGACATACTTTCCCATTTGATGCTGGAGGTTTTAACCAGATTATTTGTGTGCTTTTTGGAGTACTATTAAATCTGTATCTCTGTGAGTACTGTTGTGGATGATAATGTATCTTTAAAACTGATAAGGTGACATTTTTGAATTGGTATGTAATGTGTAGATCAGTCTGTAGAAATGGAATTGATACCGTATCTTTCAGTCTAATATTGTATGAGATTTTTGGACTGGTATGTAATGTGTATCTCAGTCTGCACTAATAGAATTGATACTCTATCTTTAAATCTCATTCTACGAGTTCATTCAGAACAGGTATCTAATTTGTCTCTCAGGTTTACTATCTATCAATATTTCTCAATCTGATACTCTGCCTGAGTTTTGGACTTGTGTGCAATTTGTATCATATGATACACATTTCGAATGGATATTCCATGGATTAAAGTCATGTGTGTGAGAGTTCTGGGCTAGTATTCAATTTGAATCTCGGGGTACATTATTGGGATTCATTCTGTACCTTTGAATCGGGTACCATGTGTGATTTCTATCTGGTATTTAATTCGTAGCTAATGTTGCTCTATTGTGAGATTGACACAGTGCCTTTCACTCTGAGCGTGTGATTTTGGACTGGGATTTTTGTATCTACCTGTCAGCGGGACTGAGTTAGGGGGAAATGGAACAGTGTCTGCCTCACCTACTCTGCTTGACTGTTGGATTGAAAATGTGTCTCTGGAAATTGTGATCAGTGTGGGACTGACTACTTCTGCTGTCTGAGACTGTGGAACTGATGAGCTGTCTGTGTCTCTGTGCTCTGTGAGTGATATTATACTTACTGTGTGTGAGAAGGAGCTGGCTGCATTGTTCCTTCTGCCTCGGGTGGAGGAAGCATCACATTTATTCTGGATCGTTCAAGGGTTTGCCTGGAGAAAGAAAATTATCTCTTGTTACTCAGGAACATGTGAGGGAGAAAATTCAGAAGTGATCAGTTTAATATCTCTGTTAATGATCATTTTGAATATCCACAAATGAAATCCAGTGATACAAACAGTGTCAGTGTCTGACTCCACTGCAGTACTGCAGCACTCAGCTTCTGCATACCAGGTGTGTTGGGCTGTTTTACAACAATTTAATGACATCCAGACACGGCCCAACCCCTGCACTGATCCATGAATGGGACTACCCGATGGGGCAGGGACCTTTGTACAGGTCAGGTTTCTAATCCCCTCTCCCATGGGACTAACCGTTCAACCGAAACCAAACAGCCGCTGTTTAAAATGTGTCCTTGACACTTCTCACCTGATGCCTGCAATAGATGCTCTTTGTATAACTCCCCACATCCTTACTGTCCGGCTCTGTTTCCACTCTTCACTATCCAATCACAATAAATAGGGTGAGGCTGGAACTAAACCAGGACCATTCACTCCTGGTTTGGGGAGAGAAAGCAGCAATGATTTTAATAGCAGGTTCTTCCCATTCTCTCTCCCTTCCCCTGGACACACCCTGTCCACACACAGCCCGAGAATGACCTCTCCCTTCCCCCCTCTCACTCCATGTTCCGGGACCAGTTCCTGATCCACTCCGCCTCTTACAAACAGCCCCCGGACTCCCCCTGACCTTCCCCCGGACTCAATGCCGATGTCTGAGCCCATCTGCGGACACGGTCCCGAAGCGATGATCTGCTGTAACGAGGCTGCTCTTTGCTCCCTTCCCCCCGGGGGCCGTGATCTCTCCATTCCCGGCTGTTTTAAACCATCTTCTTCCGCTCACTGAGGGAATGGCGCCCACAATTCCCAATCCAAAAATCGATGGAAACTTTCCCCAATTGGATTTTTTCCGAGTCTGAGCAAAGGAAGTGGGGCTGGGGGAAAGGTCAGAGGGAATGGGGTCCACAGGCAGTGCAGGAACAGGCACCAGAATGGGAAACAGATGGGATTCCACCAGTGCCTCACGCTGGAATCCAGACTGACTTTACAATCTCCAACTATTAAACTCGATGTTTCCATCCCTGCTGTTTCTCTCGGGGTCTTTTGATGGTAAAGAGCCTTTCAGAGATAAAGTGAGCGGCTGTGAAATCAGCCAATGGATTCTCTTCATTAATGGCCCCTATAATGTGTGACTGGGAGAGGATTTCTCAAACCAATCCTGGAGAAACATGGGAGGAAAGTGGGAGTCGGTGTATTTTCTGGGACCGTGAAGGGTTAATATCAGGCAGCAACAGTCGCAGATTAATGTAACCGGAGTGAAACTGTAGATCACTGAGAGTAATATCGAACAGCCCTGAGCTGTAAAACTGCAGATAGTACAACAGGCATTAGAGGGTTAAATGTGGCCCATTGTTTCTGTCCCTCTCTGTACTGTCCCTGAGTGTGGCATTAATAGTGTTTCTGACCCTTGTACAATATCTGTGAGAGATGGGATTGCATCTTCTGTCTTTCCAACGCGATCTTTCTGGATAAATCGGCACTTTACCGGTCAGTCCGGAACAAATACTGTTAACGTCTGTCTGTCACCGTGTCTCACCGCTCTCTCTGTCTCTATCACCGTGTCTGCCTCCCTCTCTCTCTCTCTGGTGCTGTATATGAAGGCGGATACTGCTATTGAGCGTGATTTGGACACAGATCGGAAGTGTAAGACTGATACTGTCTCTCTCTCTCTCTATTGCTGGACATGAAAGTGGGATACTGTCTGATATAAAATAGAGAGAATGAGATGTCCGGGCCGGGCCTCACTGTAACTGGGGATGTGTTTGGCTCCAGTCCCAGTTCATGGTCACAATCTTTTCACAGATTCAAGGCGAGAGTCTCTGTGAGACGGTAACACTGGCGGAGAAACTCCGCGTCATAACTCAAACCCCAACACATGAGATTCTCCAAATAAACTGGAGTAAGGTGTTTGTAAAACGCTGAACCCGTCTGGGAGGGGATGTGTGGGGAGATAGAACAAGGAAACAGACTGAAATGGAGGAGCCGAGTTGACTTGTTATTGAATGGACTGTATTTAGGCAGGAATATTAACGATTTCTCATTGTAACGGGGCTTATTTGAAAGCTTCGGGTTTTGGGAATCCTTGAATATGAAGCCCGGGTCTGTCAGGGTCTGTGCGGAGCGCTGAGGTTCGGTTCTATTATCGATAAACGGTTTGAAACTGTCGGATGGAGAGAACTGGAGGTGGAGCTGGAAGATCAGAGGCCGCTCTCCGCTCTGTCACTCTGACTGTCTCCTCCCCTCCCGATTTCTCTGTTTAATTCCCCATATGGAACCAAAGCGGGTCGGTGGACTCTCAAGACGGTTTACTCGTTAACAGGACGAAAGGCGAGTCATGTTCCTGATCTCCTGGGCACCAGGCAATTCACTGTTATTTGTTTCTGTACAGAGTTACATTTCAGTGATTCCCCAGTGAGTTTGATGCGTTATGTAAATAATCCAACAAAATAGAACAGAAACGGAGCGAAGCGCTGAATCCCACAGATGTAGAAAGGTTAGTCGAGCAGTTCTGGTGATTCTTTACGAGCCCAGCATGGCAAGTAGTTTAAATAAATACAAGAAACCTGGTGATGTGTGGGCTGGGTTCTATAAGTCACCGTTTAATGTAACGGACTGTGGTCACTGCCCCGACTCCAGTCCCATTAATTCCTCATCTCGTCCACAACGAGACAAAAGCAGCTCAAAGCCACACTGGGAGCATGATATTAGCGTTTCCCTTCAGACAGTAACCAGTCCTTTCACAGATACAGAGGGTGGCTCTGAAAAGAGCCTTTACATCGAGTTACATTGAACCTACAGCACAGAAACAGGCCATTCGGCCCAACTAATCTATGCCAGCGTTTATGCTGCTGATGAGCCTCCTCCTTCCTTACTTCATCTAACCCTATCGGCATATCCTTCTATTCCTTTCTCCCTCATGTGCTGATCTATCTTCCCCTTAAATGTCCCTCTGTTATTTGCCTCAGATACAACCTCGTAGTTGCAAGTTCCACATTCTAACCACTCTCTGGGTAAAGCAATTTCTCCTGAATTCCCTATTTGATTTATTAGTGAATATTTTATATTTATTACCTGAAGTTTTGGACTCCCCACAAGTGTAAACATTTTCTCTACATCTATCCGAACAAACCCTATCATTATCTTAAAAACCTCGATCAGATCAACCCTCAGCCTTCTCTTTTCTCGTGAAACGATATCCAGTCTGTTCAGTCTTTCCTGATAAGAATATCCTCTCATTTCTGGTATCATCCTTGTGAATCTTGTTTGCACCTTCTCCAATGCCCCTATGTCTATAATATGGAGACGAGACCTGTTCGCAGTATTCCAAGTCTGGTCTAAACAAGGTTCTGTACAAGTTTAACATAACTTCTTTGCTTTTCAACTCTATCCCTCTAGAAATGAATCCTAGTGTTTGATTTGTCTTTTTATGACCTGATTAACCTGGGTCGTTACTTTTAGTAATTTGTGTATCTGTACCACTAGATCCCTGTGCTCCACTATCCCGTTTAGACTCTTATTATCCAAGCAGTGTGTGACCTCCTGATTCTTCATTCTGCAAGTTTATTAATGCCCTCTTGCATTTTGATGCATTCTTCCTTTGTATTAACTAAATCCCCCAATTTGGTGTCGTCCACAAATTTTGGAATTGTACTTCCAATTCCCGAATCCAAATCGTTAATGTAAATTGTGAAGAACAGTGGTCCCATCACCTGGAACTCCACTTCCCACGTTTTGCCACTCTGAGCAGCGACCCTTAACCTCTATTCTCGGCTTTCAATTTTGTACTCAACTGACCTGACTCCACGTGCTCTGAACTTAGCCATGAGTCTACAATGTGGTACATTATAGAAGGCCTTCGGAAAACCCAAATATATCACATCTACTGCATTAAACTTGTCTACACTTTCTGTTCCTTCTTCAAAGATTTCAATAAGGTTGGTCCTGTCCTTTGGGTTATCAGATTAATCCTTGGCCGGTTTACTTGCTCTTGGAGCTCACAATGCTGGTTTTCTTCGGCATCAGCACGGCCTGGATATCAGACAACACCCTGAGCGATGGTCACCCGTCCCAGCAGCTTGTTGAGCTCCTCGTCGTTGCGGATGGCCAGCTGCAGTTGTCTGGGGATGATGCGGGTCTTCTTGTTTGTCCCGGGCCGCTTTGCCGGGCAGCTCGAGGATTTCAGCCGTCAGATACTCGATGCACAGCAGCCTGATAGACCGGGGCTCCGGCACCCACACGTTCAGCATAGTTCCCCTTCCGCAGGAGCCTGTGAACACGGGTAACAGGGAACTGCAGTCCGGCCCGGGATGAGCGAGACTTGGCCTTGGACCGAGCTTTACCGCCTGTTTTTCCTCTTCCAGACATTTCCACAATCTCACAAACACTTTCACAAAGAATGAAGAAATCCTCCCGCACTCGCCCTTCTCATACATTCTGGAGGATTACAGTGGGGGCACTTGTGATGGGTCTCTCTCAGAGTGTTTACACTGCCCGCTCACCCTCACTGATATTCTATCTTTGAACTGCTGTAATATTGTCCTTTAGTAATATTGCTGCTCCTTCTCCTTTCCCTATTTCCCTGTCCTTTCTAAAGATCTTATAGACTTGAATATTAAGCTGCCATTCCTGTCCAGTTGGTGGTCAGGTCTCTGTAATGATTTAATGGAATTATTTAACTTTACTCAATGGCTGATGTGAGCTGTGGTAAAATGTATTTCCAGCTGGTCAAGTATTGCAGGTATCGACTGTCTCTTCAGTCCGATATCAGGTGAAGAATTACTGGCTGGTGTGGAATTTCCATTGATTGGGGGTTGGTGAAATCTACTGGGCGGAAACAGGAACTGCAACAGAGCGAGAAAGGATCCGTCAGAAACCAGTGAAAATGAAGAACAAAATCCAACAGTCTGCAGTGTCTGTTCAGGATCTGATGTTTGGGAACTATTTTATTGTTGATTATTTTCAGCGATGGTGGTGTAGCGGTGAGCATAGCTGCCTTCCAAGCAGTTGACCCGGGTTCGATTCCTGGCTGTCGCAATTAAGTGTTCTTATTCGTTTATTTCCTTCAGAAACTCTTAAGTTTATAATTGAATTTGATGCAGTTCAGTTGGATATTGTTTCCAAAACATAATCGGGTGTAATTATAGTAAAATATTTTCAACCTTCATTTCTTTTCCCTATAGAAGGAAAAGAGGAAAAACATGCTGGAAATACTGAGTTACCAAGGGTCTAATGAGAGTGAGGAAGGGAAATGATATGTTCGCCTTTATTGTCAGGGTGTTGGAATATAAGAGTAAGGAGGTCGTACTGCAATTGTAGTATGAGGAAATATTGTGTAAAATTGGCCAATATCTGGTGGAGTTTAGAAGAATGAGAGGTGATCGCATTGAAATGTATAAAATTCTTAGACGGCTTGACAGGGTAGATGCTGAGAGTCTGATTCCCCTGGCTGGAGAGTCAAGAACTAGAGCTCATAGTCTCAAGATAAGGGGTCGGCCATTTAGGACCGACATGAGGAAACATTTCTTCACTCAAAGGATTGTGAATCTTTGGAATTCTCTGCACCCCAGAGGGCTGTGGATGCTCAGTCGTTGAGTTATATTCAAAGCTGAGATCGATAGATTTTAAGAGAGCAACATGCATTATAAAGAGTTGGACGACCATGCATTATAAACAGTGAGAGCACCATGCATTATAAAAGTGAGAGCACCATGCATTGTTATCAGTGAGAGCACCATGCATTTAAAAAAGTGAGAGCACCATGCATGACAAACAGTGAGAGCAGCATTGATTATGAACAGTGATACCAATATGCATTTTAAACAGTTAGAGCACCGTGCATTATAAACAGTGAGAGCACCGTGCATTATAAACAGTGAGAGCAACATGCATTATAAACAGTGAGAGCACCATGCATTATAACCAGTGAGAGCACCATGCATTATAATCAGTGAGAGCAGCATTGATTATGAACAGTGAGACCAATATGCATTTTAAACAGTTAGAGCACCGTGCATTATAAACAGTGAGAGCACCATGCATTATAAACAGTGAGAGCAACATGCATTATAAACAGTGAGAGCACCATGCATTATAACCAGTGAGAGCACCATGCATTATAATCAGTGAGAGCAGCATTGATTATGAACAGTGAGACCAATATGCATTTTATACAGTGAGAGCACCATGCATTATAAACAGTGAGAGCACCATGCATTATAATCAGTGAGAGCAGCATTGATTATGAACAGTGAGACCAATATGCATTTTATACAGTGAGAGCACCATGCATTATAAACAGTGAGAGAACCATGCATTATAAACAGTGAGAGAACCATGCATTGCAAACAGTGAGATCAGCATTGATTATGAACAGTGAGACCACGATGCATTTAAAACAGTGAGAGCACCGTGTATTTAAAACAGTGAGAGCACCATGCATTATAAACAGTGAGAGCACCATGCATTAGAAGCAGAGAGAGCACCATGCATTGTAAACAGTGAGAGCACCATGCATTTTAAACAGTGAGAGCACCACGAATGATAAACAGTGAGAGCACCATGCACGATAAACAGTGAGAGCACCGTGCACGATAAACAGTGAGAGCACCATGCATTATAAACAGTGAGAGCACCATGCATTATATACAGTGAGTGCACCATGCATTACAAGCAGTGAGAGCACTATGCACATTAAACAGTGAGAGCACCATGCATTACAAACTGTCAGAACACCATGCATTATAAACAGTAGGAGCACAATGCATTATAAACAGTGAGAGCACCATGCATTATAAACAGTGAGAGCACTGTGCATTATAAGCAGTGAGAGCACAAAGCATTATAAACAGTGAGAGCACAATGCATTGAATGCAGTGAGAGCAACATGCATGATAAACAGTGAGAGCAACGTGTATTATAAACAGTGAGAGCACCATGCATTATAAACAATGAGAGCAACGTGCATTATAAACAGTGAGAGCACCATGCACATTAAACAGTGAGAGCACCATGCATTATAAACTGTCAGAACACCATGCATTATAAACAGTAGGAGCACAATGCATTATAAACAGTGAGAGCACCATGCATTATAAACAGTGAGAGCACTGTGCATTATAAGCAGTGAGAGCACAAAGCATTATAAACAGTGAGAGCAACGTGTATTATAAACAGTGAGAGCACCATGCATTATAAACAATGAGAGCAACGTGCATTATAAACAGTGAGAGCACCATGCACATTAAACAGTGAGAGCACCATGCATTATAAACTGTCAGAACACCATGCATTATAAACAGTAGGAGCACAATGCATTATAAACAGTGAGAGCACCATGCATTATAAACAGTGAGAGCACTGTGCATTATAAGCAGTGAGAGCACAAAGCATTATAAACAGTGAGAGCACAATGCATTGAATGCAGTGAGAGCAACATGCATGATAAACAGTGAGAGCAACGTGTATTATAAACAGTGAGAGCACCATGCATTATAAACAATGAGAGCAACGTGCATTATAAACAGTGAGAGCACCATGCATTATAAACAGTGAGAGCACCATGCATTATAAACAGTGAGAGCAACATGCATTATAAACAGTGAGAGCACCATGCATTATAACCAGTGAGAGCACCATGCATTATAATCAGTGAGAGCAGCATTGATTATGAAGAGTGAGACCAATATGCATTATAAACAGTGAGAGCACCATGCATTATAAACAGTAAGAGCACCATGCATTATAAACAGTGAGAGAACCATGCATTGCAAACAGTGAGAGCATCATTGATTATGAACAGTGAGACCACGATGCATTTAAAACAGTGAGAGCACCATGCATTTAAAACAATGAGAGCACCATGCATTATAAGCAGAGAGAGCACCATGCATTGTAAACAGTGAGAGCACCATGCATTTTAAACAGTGAGAGCACCATGCATTATAAGCAGAGAGAGCACCATGCATTGTAAACAGTGAGAGCACCATGCATTTTAAACAGTGAGAGCACCATGCATTTTAAACAGTGAGAGCACCAC
The DNA here is from genome assembly GCF_035084215.1 of Heptranchias perlo. Classification (NCBI taxonomy): domain Eukaryota; kingdom Metazoa; phylum Chordata; class Chondrichthyes; order Hexanchiformes; family Hexanchidae; genus Heptranchias; species Heptranchias perlo. The sequence continues at coordinate 5,569,827 of NW_027139612.1, read as the reverse complement.
GCATGATAAACAGTGAGAGCACTGTGCACGATAAACAGTGAGAGCACCGTGCACGATAAACAATGAGAGCACCATGCATTATAAACAGTGAGAGCACCATGCATTATATACAGTGAGTGCACCATGCATTGCAAGCAGTGAGAGCACTATGCACATTAAACAGTGAGAGCACCATGCATTATAAACTGTCAGAACACCATGGATTATAAACAGTAGGAGCACAATGCATTATAAACAGTGAGATCACCATGCATTATAAACAGTGAGAGCACTGTGCATTATAAGCAGTGAGAGCAATATGCATGATAAACAGTGAGAGCACAATGCATTGAATGCAGTGAGAGCAACATGCATGATAAACAGTGAGAGCAACGTGTATTATAAACAGTGAGAGCACCATGCATTATAAACAGTGAGAGCAACGTGCATTATAAACAGTGAGAGCACCATGCATTATAAACAGTGAGAGCACCATGCATTATATACAGTGAGTGAACCATGCCTTATAAGCAGTGAGAGCACTATGCACATTAAACAGTGAGAGCACCATGCATTATAAACAGTGAGATACCAAGCATTATAGACAGTGAGAGCACGATGCATTTTAAACAGTGAGAGGACCATGCATTTCAACCAGTGAGAGCACCATGCATTATAAACAGTGAGAGCGCCATGCATTATAAACAGTGAGAGCGCCATGCATTATAAACAGTGAGAGCGCCATGCATTATAAGCAGTGAGAGCACCATGCATTTTAAACAGTGAGAGGACCATGCATTATCAACAGTGAGAGACCAATGCATTTTAAACAGTGAGAGCACCATGCATTACAAACAGTGAGAGGAGCATTGATTATGAACAGTGAGACCAATATGCATTATAAACAGTGAGAGCACCTTGCATTAGAAACAGTGGGAGCACCATGCATTATAAAGAGTGAGAGCAACATGCATTATAAACATTGAGAGCACCATGCATTGTAAGCAGTGAGAACACCATGCATTTAAAACAGTGTGAGCACCATGCATTATAAAGAGTGAGAGCCCCATGCATTTCAAACAGTGAGAGCACCGTGCATTTTAAACAGTGAGAGCACCGTGCATTATAAACAGTGAGAGCACCGTGCATTTTAAACAGTGAGAGCACCTTGTATTTTAAACTGTGAGTGCACCTTGTATTTTAAACTGTGAGTGCACCTTGTATTTTGAACTGTGAGAGCACCGTGCATTTTAAACAGTGCACCTTGTATTTTAAACTGTGAGAGCACCATGCATTATAAATTGTGAGAGCACCATGCATTAAAAACAGTGAGAGCTCCATGCATTATAAGCAGTGAGAGCACCATGCATTATAAACCGTGAGAGAACCATGCATTTAAAACAGTGAGAGCACCATGTATTTTAAACAGTGAGAGCACCATGCATTATGGGCAGAGAGAGCACCATGCATTTTAAACAGTGAGAGCACCGTGCATTATAAACAGTGAGAGTACCGTGCATGTAAAACAGTGAGAGCACTGTGCATTATAAACATTGAGTGCACCGTGCATTTTAAACAGTGAGAGCAACGTGCATTTAAAACAGTGAGAGCACCGTGCATTTTAAACAGTGAGAGCACCTTGTATTTTAAACAGTGAGAGCAACGTGCATTTTTATCAGTAAGTGCACCGTGCATTTTAAACAGTGAGAGCACCGTGCATTTTAAACAGTGAGAGCACCATGCATTATGGGCAGAGAGAGCACCATGCATTTTAAACAGTGAGAGCACCTTGTATTTTAAACTGTGAGTGCACCTTGTATTTTAAACAGTGAGATCACCGTGCATTTTAAACAGTGAGAGCACCGTGCATTATAAACAGTGAGAGCACCGTGCATTTTAAACAGTGAGAGCACCTTGTATTTTAAACAGTGAGAGCAACGTGCATTTTTATCAGTAAGTGCACCGTGCATTTTAAACAGTGAGAGCACCGTGCATTTTAAACAGTGAGAGCACCATGCATTATGAACAGTAAGAGCACCGTGCATTTAAAACAGTGAGAGCACCGAGCATTTTAAACATCAATTGCACCTTGTATTTTGAACAGTGAGAGCACCGTGCATTTTAAACAGTGAGAGCACCGTGCATTTTAAACAGTGAGAGCACCGTGCATTATAAACATTGAGTGCACCGTGCATTTTAAACAGTGAGAGCACCTTGTATTTTAAACCGTGAGTGCACCTTGTATTTTAAACTGTGAGAGCACCGTGCATTTTAAACAGTGAGAGCACCTTGTATTTTAAACAGTGAGAGCACCGTGCATTTTAAACAGTGAGTGCACCTTGTATTTTGAACTGGAGAGCACCGTGCATTTTAAACTGTGAGAGCACCTTGTATTTTAAACTGTGAGAGCACCTTGTATTTTAAACTGTGAGAGCACCGTGCATTTTAAACAGTGAGAGAACCGTGCATTTTAAACAATGAGAGCACCGTGCATTTTAAACAATGAGAGCACCGTGCATTATAAACATCGAGTGCACCGTGCATTTTAAACAGTGAGAGCACCTTGTATTTTAAACTGTGAGAGCACCTTGTATTTTAAACTGTGAGAGCACCGTGCATTTTAAACAAGGAGAGCAGCGTGCATTTTAAACAATGAGAGCACCGTGCATTTTAAACAGTGAGAGCACCGTGCATTTTAAACAGTGAGAGCACCGTTCATTATAAACATTGAGTGCACCGTGCATTTTAAACAGTGAGAGCACCTTGTATTTTAAACTGTGAGTGCACCTTGTATTTTAAACAGTGAGAGCACCGTGCATTTTAAACAGTGAGAGCAACGTGCATTTTTATCAGTAAGTGCACCGTGCATTTTAAACAGTGAGAGCACCTTGTATTTTAAACAGTGAGAGCACCTTGTATTTCAAACTGTGAGTGCACCGTGCATTTTAAACTGTGAGTGCACCTTGTATTTTAAACTGTGAGAGCAACGTGCATTTTAAACTGTGAGAGCACCATGCATTTTAAACAGTGAGAGCACCGTGCATTTTAAACAGTGAGAGCACCGTGCATTTTAAACAATGAGAGCACCGTGCATTTTAAACAATGAGAGCACCGTACATTTTAAACAGTGAGAGCACCGTGCATTTTAAACAGTGAGAGCACCGTGCATTTTAAACAGTGAGAGCAACGTGCATGATAAACATTAATGCACCGTGCATTTTAAACAGTGAGAGCACCTTGTATTTTAAACTGTGAGAGCACCGTGCATTTTAAACTGTGAGAGCACCGTGCATTTTAAACAGTGAGAGCAACGTGCATTTTTATCAGTAAGTGCACCGTGCATTTTAAACAGTGAGAGCACCTTGTATTTTAAACTGTGAGTGCACCGTTCATTTTAAACAGTGAGAGCACCTTGTATTTTAAACAGTGAGAGCACCTTGTATTTTAAACTGTGAGAGCACCTTGTATTTTAAACAGTGAGAGCACCGTTCATTATCAACATTAATGCACCGTGCATTTTAAACAGTGAGAGCACCTTGTATTTTAAACTGTGAGAGCACCGTGCATTTTAAACTGTGAGAGCACCGTGCATTTTAAACTGTGAGTGCACCTTGTATTTTAAACTGTGAGTGCGCCTTGTATTTTAAACAGTGAGTGCACCGTGCATTTTAAACTGTGAGTGCGCCTTGTATTTTAAACTGTGAGAGCACCGTGCATTTTAAACTGTCAGAGCACCGTGCATTATAAACAGTGAGAGCGCCGTGCATTATAAACAATGAGAGCGCCGTGCATTTTAAACAATGAGAGCACCTTGTATTTTAAACAGCAATTGCACCTTGTATTTTGATCAGTGAGAGCACCGTGCATTTTAAACAGTGAGAGCACCATGCATTGTAAACAATGAGAGCACCTTGTATTTTAATCTGAGAGCACCGTGCATTGTAAACAATGAGAGCACCTTGTATTTTAAACTGAGAGCACCGTGCATTATAAACAGTGAGAGCAACGTGCATTTTTTTCAGTAAGTGCACCGTGCATTTTAAACAGTGAGAGCACCGTTCATTATAAACACTGAGTGCACCGTGCATTTTAAACAGTGAGAGCACCTTGTATTTTAAACAGTGAGAGCACCTTGTATTTTAAACAGTGAGTGCACCGTGCATTATAAAGTTGCAACAATGTCCAGATCTGAAATTACATTCTGCACATTACAAGGTGGCTTGGACTCAGTCCATATCTGAAATTACATTCTGTACAATACACAGTGGGTTGGACTCAGTCCATACCTTATATTACATTCTGTACAATACACAATGGGTTGTACTCAGTCCACATCTTATATTACATTCTGTACATTACACAGCGGGTTGGACTCAGTCCATATCTTATATTACATTCTGTGCAATACACAATGGGTTGTACTCAGCCCATATCTTATATTACATTCTGTACAATACACAGTGGGTTGGACTCAGTCCATATCTTATATTACAGTCTGTACAATACAAGATGGGTTGTACTCACTCCATATCTTATATTACATTCTGCACATTACAAGGTTGGGTGGACCCAGTACGTATTTTATATTACATTATGTATATTACAAGGTGAGGTGGACCCAGTAAATATCTTATATTACATTCTGTATATTACAAGGTGAGGTGGACTCAGTCCATATCTTATATTACATTCTGTACAATACACAGTGGGTTGGACTCAGCCCATATCTTATATTACATTCTGCACAATACACGGTTGGTTGGACTCAGTCCATATCTTATATTACATTCTGTATATTACAAGGTGGGTTGGACTCAGTCCATATATTATATTACATTCTGTACAATACACAGTGGGTTGGACTCACTCCATATCTTATATTACATTCTGCACATTACGCAGTGGGTTGGACTCAGTACATATCTTATTTTACATTCTGGACAATACAGAGTGGGGTGGACTCAGTCGATATCTTATATTTCATTCCGCACATTACGCAGTGGGTTGGACTCAGCCCATATCTTATATTACATTCTGCACATTACAAGGTGGGTTGGACTCAGTCCATATCTGAAATTACATTCTGCACATTACAAGGTGGGTTGGACTCAGTCCATATCTTATATTACATTCTGTACAATACACAGTGGGTTGGACTCAGTCCATACCTTATATCACATTCTGTTCAATACACAGTGGGGTGGACTCAGTCCATATCTTTTATTGCATTCTGCACATGACACAGTGGGTTGGACTCAGTCCATATCTTATATTACATTCTGTACAATACACAGTGGGTTTGACTCAGTCCATATCTTATATTACATTCTGCACATTACGCAGTGGGTTGGACTCAGTACATATCTTATTTTACATTCTGCACATTACAAGGTGGGTTGGACTCAGTCCATATCTTATATTACATTCTGCACATTACGCAGTGGGTTGGACTCAGTACATATCTTATTTTACATTCTGCACATTACAAGGTGGGTTGGACTCAGTCCATATCTTATATTACATTCCGCACATCACGCAGTGGGTTGGACTCAGTCCATATCTGAAATTACATTCTGCACATTACAAGGTGGGTTGGACTCAGTCCATATCTTATATTACATTCTGTACAATACACAGTGGGTTGGACTCAGCCCATATCTTATTTTACATTCTGGACAATACACAGTGGGGTGGACTCAGTACATATCTTATATCACATTCTGCACATTACAAGGTGGGTTGGACTCAGTCCATATCTTACATTACATTCTGTACAATACAAGGTGGGTTGGACTCAGTAAATATCTTATATTGCATTCTTCACATCACAAGGTTGGTTGGACTCAGTCCATATCTTATATTACATTCTGTACAATACACAGTGGGGTGGACTCAGTCCATATCATATATTACATTCTGCACATTACGCAGTGGGTTGGACTCAGTCCATATCTTATTTTACATTCTGGACAAAACACAGTGGGTTGGACTCAGTCCATATCTTATATTACATTCTGCACATTACGCAGTGGGTTGGACTCAGTACATATCTTATTTTACATTCTGCACATTACGCAGTGGGTTGGACTCAGTACATATCTTATATCACATTCTGCACATTACAAGGTGGGTTGGACTCAGTCCATATCTTAAATTACATTCTGTACAATACAAGGTGGATTGGACTCAGTAAATATCTTATATTGCATTCTGCACATCATACGGTTGGTTGGACTCAGTCCATATCTTATATTACATTCTGTACAATACACAGTGGGGTGGACTCAGTCCATATCTTATATTACATTCCGCACATTACGCAGTGGTTTGGACTCAGTCCATATCTTAGATTACATTCCGTACAATACACAGTGGATTGGACTCAGACCATATCTTATATCACATTCTGTACAATACACAGTGGGTTGGACTCAGCCCATATCTTATATCACATTCTGTACAATACACAGTGGGTTGGACTCAGTCCATATCTGATATTACATTCTGCACATTACAAGGTGGGTTGGACTCAGTCCATATCTTGTGTTAAATTATGTACAATACACAGTGGGTTGGACTCAGACCATATCTTATATTACATTCTGCACATCACACAGTGGGGTGGACTCAGTCCATATCTTATGTTACATTCTGTACATTACGCAGTGGGTTGGACTCAGTACATATCTTATTTTACATTCTGGACAATACACAGTGGGTTGCACTCAGTCCATATCTGATATTACATTCTGTAGATTACAAGGTGGGTTGGACTCAGTCTATATTATATTACATTCTGTACAATACACAGTGGGTTGGACTCACTCCATATCTTATATTACATTCTGCACATTACGCAGTGGGTTGGACTCAGTACATATCTTATTTTGCATTCTGCACAATACACAGTGGGGTGGACTCAGTCCATATCTTATATTTCATTCCGCACATTACGCAGTGGGTTGGACTCAGCCCATATCTTATATTACATTCTGCACATTACAAGGTGGGTTGGACTCAGTCCATATCTGAAATTACATTCTGCACATTACAAGGTGGGTTGGACTCAGACCATATCTTATATTACATTCTGTACAATACACAATGGGTTGGACTCAGTCCATACCTTATATTACATTCTGTTCAATACACAGTGGGGTGGACTCAGTCCATATCTTTTATTGCATTCTGCACATGACACAGTGGGTTGGACTCAGTCCATATCTTATATTACATTCTGTACAATACACAGTGGGTTGGACTCAGTACATATCTTATATTACATTCTGCACATTACGCAGTGGGTTGGACTCAGTACATATCTTATTTTACATTCTGCACATTACAAGGTGGGTTGGACTCAGTCCATATCTTATATTACATTCTGCACATTACGCAGTGGGTTGGACTCAGTCCATATCTGAAATTACATTCTGCACATTACAAGGTGGGTTGGACTCAGTCCATATCTTATATTACATTCTGTACAATACACAGTTGGTTGGACTCAGCCCATATCTTATTTTACATTCTGGACAATACACAGTGTGGTGGACTCAGTACATATCTTATATCACATTCTGCACATTACAAGGTGGGTTGGACTCAGTCCATATCTTATATTACATTCTGTACAATACAAGGTGGGTTGGACTCAGTAAATATCTTATATTGCATTCTGCACATCATACGGTTGGTTGGACTCAGTCCATATCTTATATTACATTCTGTACAATACACAGTGGGGTGGACTCAGTCCATATCTTATATTACATTCCGCACATTACGCAGTGGGTTGGACTCAGTCCATATCTTAGATTACATTCCGTACAATACACAGTGGATTGGACTCAGACCATATCTTATATCACATTCTGTACAATACACAGTGGGTTGGACTCAGCCCATATCTTATATCACATTCTGTACAATACACAGTGGGTTGGACTCAGTCCATATCTGATATTACATTCTGCACATTACAAGGTGGGTTGGACTCAGTCCATATCTTGTGTTAAATTATGTACAATACACAGTGGGTTGGACTCAGACCATATCTTATATTACATTCTGCACATCACACAGTGGGGTGGACTCAGTCCATATCTTATGTTACATTCTGTACATTACGCAGTGGGTTGGACTCAGTACATATCTTATTTTACATTCTGGACAATACACAGTGGGTTGCACTCAGTCCATATCTGATATTACATTCTGTAGATTACAAGGTGGGTTGGACTCAGTCTATATTATATTACATTCTGTACAATACACAGTGGGTTGGACTCACTCCATATCTTATATTACATTCTGCACATTACGCAGTGGGTTGGACTCAGTACATATCTTATTTTGCATTCTGCACAATACACAGTGGGGTGGACTCAGTCCATATCTTATATTTCATTCCGCACATTACGCAGTGGGTTGGACTCAGCCCATATCTTATATTACATTCTGCACATTACAAGGTGGGTTGGACTCAGTCCATATCTGAAATTACATTCTGCACATTACAAGGTGGGTTGGACTCAGACCATATCTTATATTACATTCTGTACAATACACAATGGGTTGGACTCAGTCCATACCTTATATTACATTCTGTTCAATACACAGTGGGGTGGACTCAGTCCATATCTTTTATTGCATTCTGCACATGACACAGTGGGTTGGACTCAGTCCATATCTTATATTACATTCTGTACAATACACAGTGGGTTGGACTCAGTACATATCTTATATTACATTCTGCACATTACGCAGTGGGTTGGACTCAGTACATATCTTATTTTACATTCTGCACATTACAAGGTGGGTTGGACTCAGTCCATATCTTATATTACATTCTGCACATTACGCAGTGGGTTGGACTCAGTCCATATCTGAAATTACATTCTGCACATTACAAGGTGGGTTGGACTCAGTCCATATCTTATATTACATTCTGTACAATACACAGTTGGTTGGACTCAGCCCATATCTTATTTTACATTCTGGACAATACACAGTGTGGTGGACTCAGTACATATCTTATATCACATTCTGCACATTACAAGGTGGGTTGGACTCAGTCCATATCTTATATTACATTCTGTACAATACAAGGTGGGTTGGACTCAGTCCATATCTTATATTACATTCTGTACAATACACAGTGGGGTGGACTCAGTCCACATCTTATATTACATACCGCACATTACGCAGTGGGTTGGACTCAGTCCATATCTTACATTTCATTCTGTACAATACACAGTGGGTTGGACTCAGTCCATATCTGAAATTACATTCTGTACAACACACAGTGGGTTGGACTCAGTCCATGTCTTATATTACATTCCGTACAATACACAGTGGATTGGACTCAGACCATATCTTATATTACATTCTGTACAATACACAGTGTGTTGGACTCAGCCCATATCTTATATTACATTCTGTACATTACAAGGTGGGTTGGACTCAGTCCATATCTTGTGTTAAATTATGTACAATACACAGTGGGGTGGACTCAGTCCATATCTTATATTACATTCTGTACATTACACAGTGGGTTGGACTCAGCACATATCTTATATTACATTCTGCACATTACACAGTGGGTTGCACTCAGTCCATATCTTATGTTACATTCTGCACATTACAAGGTGGGTTGGACTCAGTCCATATCTGAAATTACATTCTGCACATTACGCAGTGGGTTGGACTCAGTACATATCTTTTATTGCATTCTGCACATGACACAGTGGGTTGGACTCAGTCCATATCTTATATTACATTCTGTACAATACACAGTGGGTTGGACTCAGTACATATCTTATATTACATTCTGCACATTACGCAGTGGGTTGGACTCAGTACATATCTTATTTTACATTCTGCACATTACAAGGTGGGTTGGACTCAGTCCATATCTTATATTACATTCTGCACATTACGCAGTGGGTTGGACTCAGTCCATATCTGAAATTACATTCTGCACATTACAAGGTGGGTTGGACTCAGTCCATATCTTATATTACATTCTGTACAATACACAGTTGGTTGGACTCAGCCCATATCTTATTTTACATTCTTGTCAATACACAGTGTGGTGGACTCAGTACATATCTTATATCACATTCTGCACATTACAAGGTGGGTTGGACTCAGTCCATATCTTATATTACATTCTGTACAATACAAGGTGGGTTGGACTCAGTCCATATCTTATATTACATTCTGTACAATACACAGTGGGGTGGACTCAGTCCACATCTTATATTACATACCGCACATTACGCAGTGGGTTGGACTCAGTCCATATCTTACATTTCATTCTGTACAATACACAGTGGGTTGGACTCAGTCCATATCTGAAATTACATTCTGTACAACACACAGTGGGTTGGACTCAGTCCATGTCTTATATTACATTCCGTACAATACACAGTGGATTGGACTCAGACCATATCTTATATTACATTCTGTACAATACACAGTGTGTTGGACTCAGCCCATATCTTATATTACATTCTGTACATTACAAGGTGGGTTGGACTCAGTCCATATCTTGTGTTAAATTATGTACAATACACAGTGGGGTGGACTCAGTCCATATCTTATATTACATTCTGTACATTACACAGTGGGTTGGACTCAGCACATATCTTATATTACATTCTGCACATTACACAGTGGGTTGTACTCAGTCCATATCTTATGTTACATTCTGCACATTACAAGGTGGGTTGGACTCAGTCCATATCTGAAATTACATTCTGCACATCACAAGGTGGGTTGGACTCAGTCCATATCTTATATTACATTCTGCACATTACACAGTGGGTTGGATTCAGTACATATCTTATATCTCATTCTGCACATTACAAGGTGGGTTGGACTCAGTCCATATCTTATATTACATTCTGCACATTACACAGTGGGTTGGATTCAGTACATATCTTATATCTCATTCTGCACATTACAAGGTGGGTTGGACTCAGTCCATATCTTATATTACATTCTGTACAATACACAGTGGGTTGGACTCATCCCATATCTTATTTTACATTTTGTACAATACACAGTGGGTTGGACTCAGTAGAAATCTTACATTACATTCTGTATAATACACAGTGGGGTGGACTCAGTCCATATCTTATTTTACATTCTGGACAATACACAGTGGGGTGGACTCTGTACATATCTTATATCACATTCTGCACATTACAAGGTGGGTTGAACTCAGTCCATATCTTATATTACATTCTGTACAATACAAGGTGGGTTGGACTCAGACCATATCTTATATTACATTCTGTACAATACACAGTGGGTTGGACTCAGCCCATATCTTATATTACATTCTGTACAATACACAGTGGATTGGACTCAGACCATATCTTATATTACATTCTGTACAATACACAGTGGGTTGGACTCAGCCCATATCTTATATTACGTTCTGTACAATACACAGTGGGTTGGACTCAGTCCATATCTGATATTACATTCTGCACATTACAAGGTGGGTTGGACTCAGTCCATATCTTGTGTTAAATTATGTACAATCCACAGTGGGTTGGACTCAGACCATAATCTTATATTACATTCTGCACATCACACAGTGGGGTGGACTCAGTCCATTACTTATATTACATTCTGTACATCACACAGTGGGTTGGACTCAGTACATATCTTATATTACATTCTGCACATTACACAGTGGGTTGGACTCAGTCCATATCTTATATTACATTCTGCACAATGCACGGTTGGTTGGACTCAGTCCATATCTTATATTACATTCTGTATATTACAAGGTGGGTTGGACTCAGTAAATATCTTATATTGCATTCTGCACATCACACGGTTGGTTGGACTCAGCAAATATCTTAGATTACATTCTGTACAATACACAGTGGGGTGGACTCAGTCCATATCTTATATTACATTCCGCACATTACGCAGTGGGTTGGACTCAGTCCATATCTTACATTACATTCTGCACAATACACAGTGGGTTGGACTCAGTCCATATCTTATATTACATTCTGTACAATACACAGTGGGTTGGACTCAGTCCATATCTTATATTACATTCTGTACAATACACAGTGGGTTGGACTCAGTCCATATCTTATATTACATTCCGTACAATACACAGTGGATTGGACTCAGACCATATCTTATATTACATTCTGTACAATACACAGTGGGTTGGACTCAGCCCATATCTTATATTATATTCTGTACAATACACAGTGGGTTGGACTCAGTCCATATCTTATATTACATTCTGTACAATACAAGGTGGGTTGGACTCAGACCATATCTTATATTACATTCTGTACAATACACAGTGGGTTGGACTCAGCCCATATCTTATATTACATTCTGTACAATACACAGTGGATTGGACTCAGACCATATCTTATATTACATTCTGTACAATACACAGTGGGTTGGACTCAGCCCATATCTTATATTACGTTCTGTACAATACACAGTGGGTTGGACTCAGTCCATATCTGATATTACATTCTGCACATTACAAGGTGGGTTGGACTCAGTCCATATCTTGTGTTAAATTATGTACAATCCACAGTGGGTTGGACTCAGACCATAATCTTATATTACATTCTGCACATCACACAGTGGGGTGGAATCAGTCCATTACTTATATTACATTCTGTACATCACACAGTGGGTTGGACTCAGTACATATCTTATATTACATTCTGCACATTACACAGTGGGTTGGACTCAGTCCATATCTTATATTACATTCTGCACAATGCACGGTTGGTTGGACTCAGTCCATATCTTATATTACATTCTGTATATTACAAGGTGGGTTGGACTCAGTAAATATCTTATATTGCATTCTGCACATCACACGGTTGGTTGGACTCAGCAAATATCTTAGATTACATTCTGTACAATACACAGTGGGGTGGACTCAGTCCATATCTTATATTACATTCCGCACATTACGCAGTGGGTTGGACTCAGTCCATATCTTACATTACATTCTGCACAATACACAGTGGGTTGGACTCAGTCCATATCTTATATTACATTCTGTACAATACACAGTGGGTTGGACTCAGTCCATATCTTATATTACATTCCGTACAATACACAGTGGATTGGACTCAGACCATATCTTATATTACATTCTGTACAATACACAGTGGGTTGGACTCAGCCCATATCTTATATTATATTCTGTACAATACACAGTGGGTTGGACTCAGTCCATATCTTATATCACATTCTGCACATTACAAGGTGGGTTGGACTCAGTCCATATCTTGTGTTAAATTATGTACAATACACAGTGGGTTGGACTCAGACCATATTTTATATTACATTCTGCACATTACACAGTGGGTTGGACTCAGTCCATATCTTATATTACATTCTGCACAATACACGGTTGGTTGGACTCAGTCCATATCTTATATTACATTCTGTATATTACAAGGTGGGTTGGACTCAGTCCATATATTAAATTACATTCTGTACAATACACAGTGGGTTGGACTCACTCCATATCTTATATTACATTCTGCACATTACGCAGTGGGTTGGACTCAGTACATATCTTATTTTACATTCTGGACAATGCACAGTGGGGTGGACTCAGTCCATATCTTATATTTCATTCCGCACATTACGCAGTGGGTTGGACTCAGCCCATATCTTATATTACATTCTGCACATTACAAGGTGGGTTGGACTCTGTCCATATCTGAAATTACATTCTGCACATTTCAAGGTGGGTTGGACTCAGTCCATATCTTATATTACATTCTGTACAATACACAGTGGGTTGGACTCAGCCCAGATGTTATATTACATTCTGCACAATACACATTGGGTTGGACTCAGTCCATACCTTATATTACATTCTGTTCAATACACAGTGGGGTGGTCTCAGTCCATATCTTTAGTTACATTCTGCACATGACACAGTGGGTTGGACTCAGTCCATATCTTACATTACATTCTGTACAATACACAGTGGGGTGGACTCAGTACATATCTTATATCACATTCTGCACCTTACAAGATGGGTTGGACTCAGTCCATATCTTATATTACATTCTGTACAATACAAGGTGGGTTGGACTCAGTAAATATCTTATATTGCATTCTGCACATCACAAGGTTGGTTGGACTCAGTCCATATCTTATATTACATTCTGTACAATACACAGTTTGATGGACTCAGTCCATATCTTATATTACATTCCGCACATTACGCAGTGGGTTGGACTCAGTCCATATCTTACATTACATTCTGTACAATACACAGTGGATTGGACTCAGACCATATCTTATATTACATTCTGTACAATACACAGTGGGTTGGACTCAGCCCATAACTTATATTACATTCTGTTCAATACACAGTGGGTTGGACTCAGTCCATATCTTGTGTTAAATTATGTACAATACACAGTGGGTTGGACTCAGACCATATCTTATATAACATTCTGCACATCACACAGTGGGGTGGACTCAGTCCATATCTTATATTACATTCTGTACATTACACAGTGGGTTGGACTCAGTACATATTTTATATTACATTCTGCACAATACACGGTTGGTTGGACTCAGTCCATATCTGATATTACATTCTGTATATTACAAGGTGGGTTGGACTCAGTCCATATATTATATTACATTCTGTACAATACACAGTGGGTTGGACTCACTCCATATCTTATATTACATTCTGCACATTGCGCAGTGGGTTGGACTCAGCACATATCTTATTTTACATTCTGGACAATACACAGTGGGGTGGACTCAGTCCATATCTTATATTTCATTCCGCACATTACGCAGTGGGTTGGACTCAGCCCATATCTTATATTACATTCTGCACATTACAAGGTGGGTTGGACTCAGTCCATATCTGAAATTACATTCTGCACATTACAAGGTGGGTTGGACTCAGTCCATATCTTATATTACATTCTGTACAATACACAGTGGGTTGGACTCAGCCCAGATGTTATATTACATTCTGCACAATACACAGTGGGGTGGACTCAGTCCATATCTTATATTACATTCCGCACATTACGCAGTGGGTTGGACTCAGTCCATATCTTATATTACATTCTGTACAATACACAGTGGGGTGGACTCAGTCCATATCTTATATTACATTCCGCACATTACGCAGTGGGTTGGACTCAGTCCATATCTTACATTACATTCTGCACAATACACAGTGGGTTGGACTCAGTCCATATCTTATATTACATTCTGTACAATACACAGTGGGTTGGACTCAGTCCATATCTTATATTACATTCCGTACAATACACAGTGGATTGGACTCAGACCATATCTTATATTACATTCTGTACAATACACAGTGGGTTGGACTCAGCCCATATCTTATATTACATTCTGTACAATACACAGTGGGTTGGACTCAGTCCATATCTTATATTACATTCTGCACATTACAAGGTGGGTTGGACTCAGTCCATATCTTCTGTTAAATTATGTACAATACACAGTGGGTTGGACTCAGACCATATCTTGTATTACATTCTGCACATCACACAGTGGGGTGGACTCAGTCCATATCTTAAATTACATTCTTTACATCACACAGTGGGTTGGACTCAGTACATCTCTTATATTACATTCTGCACATTACACAGTGGGTTGGACTCAGTCCATATCTTATATTACATTCTGGACAATACACAGTGGGGTGGACTCAGTACATATCTTATATTACATTCTGCACATTACAAGGTGGGTTGGACTCAGTAAATATGTTTTATTGCATTCTGCACATCACACGGTTGGTTGGACTCAGTCCATATCTTATATTACATTCTGTACATTACACGGTGGAGTTGACTCAGTCCATATCTTATATTACATTCTGTACAATACACGATGGGTTGGACTCAGTCCATATCTTATATTACATTCTGTACAATACACAGTGGGTTGGATTCAGTCCATATCTTATATTACATTGCGTACAATACACAGTGGATTGGACTCAGACCATATCTTATATTACATTCTGTACAATACACAGTGGGTTGGACTCAGCCCATATCTTATATTACATTCTGCACATTACAAGGTGGGTTGGACACAGTCCATATCTGATATTACATTCTGCACATTGCACAGTGGGGTGGACTCAGTCCATATCTTATATTACATTCTGTACAATACAAGGTGGGTTGGACTCAGTAAATATCTTATATTACATTCTGTACAATACACAGTGGGGTGGACTCAGTCCATATCTTATTTTACATTCTGGACAATACACAGTGGGGTGGACTCAGTACATATCTTATATCACATTCTGCACATTACAAGGTGGGTTGGACTCAGTCCATATCTTATATTACATTCTGTACAATACAAGGTGGGTTGGACTCAGTAAATATCATATTGCATTCTGCACATCACACGGTTGGTTGGACTCAGTCCATAACTTATATTACATTCCGCACATTGCGCAGTGGGTTGGACTCAGTCCATATCTTACATTACATTCTGTACAATACACATTGGGTTGGACTCAGTCCATATCTTATATTACATTGCGTACAATACACAGTGGATTGGACTCAGACCATATCTTATATTACATTCTGTACAATACACAGTGGATTGGACTCAGACCATATCTTATATTACATTCTGTACAATACACAGTGGGGTGGACTCAGTCCATATCTTATATTACATTCTGTACAATACACAGTGGGGTGGACTCAGCCCATATCTTATATTACATTCTGTACATTACACAGTGGGTTGGACTCAGTACATATCTTATATTACATTCTGCACATTACACAGTGGGTTGGACTCAGTCCATATCTTATATTACATTCTGTATATTACAAGGTGGGTTGGACTCAGTCCATATATCATATTACATTCTGTACAATACACAGTGGGTTGGACTCAGTACATATCTTATTTGACATTCTGGACAATACACAGTGGGGTGGACTCAGTCCATATCTTATATTTCATTTCGCACATGAAGCAGTGGGTTGGACTCAGCCCATATCTTATATTACATTCTGCACATTACAAGGTGGGTTGGACTCAGTACATATCTTATATTACATTCTGTTCAATACACAGTGGGGTGGACTCAGTCCATATCTTTTATTACATTCTGCACATGACACAGTGGGGTGGACTCAGTACATATCTTATATCACATTCTGCACATTACAAGGTGGGTTGGACTCAGTCAATATCTTATATTACATTCTGTAAAATACAAGGTGGGTTGGACTCAGTAAATATCTTATATTGCATTCTGCACATCACAAGGTTGGTTGGACTCAGTCCATATCTTATATTACATTCTGTACATTACACAGTGGGTTGGACTCAGTACATATCTTATATTACATTCTGTACATTACAAGGTGGGTTGGACTCAGTCCATATCTTATATCACATTCTGTACAATACAAGGTGGGTTGGACTCAGTAAATATCTTATATTGCATTCTGGACAATACACAGTGGGGTGGACTCAGTACATATCTTATATTACATTCTGTACATGACACGGTGGAGTGGACTCAGTCCATATCTTATATTACATTCTGTACAATACACGATGGGTTGGAATCAGTCCATATCTTATATTACATTCTGTACAATACACAGTGGGCTGGACTCAGTTCATATCTTATGTTACATTCTGTACATTACAAGGTGGATTGGAGTCAGCCCATATCTTATATTACATTCTGCACATTACAAGGTGGGTTGGACACAGTCCATATCTGATATTACATTCTGCACATTGCACAGTGGGGTGGACTCAGTCCATATCTTATATTACATTCTGTACAATACACAGTGTGTTGGACTCAGTCCATATCTTATATTACATTCTGCACATTGCACAGTGGGTTGGACTCAGCACATATCTTATATTACATTCTGCACATTACACAGTGGGTTGGACTCAGTCCATATCTTATATTACATTCTGGACAATACACAGTGGGGTGGACTCAGTACATATCTTATATTACATTCTGCACATTACAAGGTGGGTTGGACTCAGTAAATATCTTATATTGCATTCTGCACATTACAAGGTGGGTTGGACTCAGTCCATATCTTGTGTTAAATTATGTACAATACACAGTGGGTTGGACTCAGTCCATATCTTATATTACATTCTGTACATTACAGAGTGGGTTGGACTCAGTCCATATCTTATATTACATTCAGTAAATTACACAGTGGGTTGGACTCAGTCCATATCTTATATTACATTCTGTACATTACACAGTGGGTTGGACTCAGTCCATATCTTATATTACATTCTGTACAATACACAGTGGGGTGGATTCAGTCCATATCTTATATTACAGTTGGTACAATACACAATGGGTTGGACTCAGCCCATATCTTATATGACATTCTGCACATGACACAGTGGGTTGGACTCAGTCCATATCTTATATTACATTCTGCACATTGCACAGTGGGTTGGACTCAGTCCATATCTTATATTACATTCTGCACATTGCACAGTGGGTTGGACTCAGTACATATCTTATATTACATTCTGCACATTACACAGTGGGTTGGACTCAGTCCATATCTTATATTACATTCTGGACAACACACAGTGGGGTGGACTCAGTACATATCTTATATTACATTCTGTACATTACACGGTGGAGTGGACTCAGTCCATATCTTATATTACATTCTGTGCAATACACGATGGGTTGGTCTCAGTAAATATCTTATATTAAATTCTGTGCAATACACAGTGGGGTGGACTCAGTCCATATCTTATTTTACATTCTGGACAATACACAGTGGGGTGGACTCAGTACATATCTTATATCACATTCTGCACATTACAAGGTGGGTTGGACTCAGTCCATATCTTATATTACATTCTGTACAATACAAGGTGGGTTGGACTCAGTAAATATCTTATATTGCATTCTGCACATCACACGGTTGGTTGGACTCAGTCCATATCTTATATTACATTCTGTACAATACACAGTGGGGTGGACTCAGTCCATATCTTATATTACATTCCGCACATTACGCAGTGGGTTGGACTCAGTCCACATCTTACATTACATTCTGTACAATACACAGTGGGTTGGACTCAGTCCATATCTTATATTTCATTCTGTACAATACACAGTGGATTGGACTCAGTCCATATCTTATATTACATTCCGTACAATACACAGTGGATTGGACTCAGACCATATCTTATATTACATTCTGTACAATACACAGTGGGTTGGACTCAGCCCATATCTTATATTACATTCTGTACAATACACAGTGGGTTAGACTCAGTCCATATCTTATATTACATTCTGCACATTACAAGGTGGGTTGGACTCAGTCCATATCTTGTGTTAAATTATGTACAATACACAGTGGGTTGGACTCAGACCATATCTTATATCACATTCTGCACATCACACAGTGGGGTGGACTCAGTCCATATCTTATATTACATTCTGTACATTACACAGTGGGTTGGACTCAGTACATATCTTATATTACATTCTGCACATTACACAGTGGGTTGGACTAAGTCCATATCTTATATTACATTCTGCACAATACACGGTTGGTTGGACTCAGTCCATATCTTATATTACATTCTGTATATTACAAGGTGGGTTGGACTCAGTCCATATATCATATTACATTCTGTACAATACACAGTGGGTTGGACTCACTCCATATCTTATATTACATTCTGCACATTACAAGGTGGGTTGGACTCAGTCCATATCTTATATTACATTCTGTACAATACACAGTGGGTTGGACTCAGCCCATATGTTATATTACATTCTGCACAATACACATTGGGTTGGACTCAGTCCATACCTTATATTACATTCTGTTCAATACACATTGGGGTGGACTCAGTCCATATCTTACATTGCATTATGTACAATACACAGTGGGTTGGACTCAGTACATATCTTATATCACATTCTGCACATGACAAGTTGGGTTGGACTCAGTCAATATCTTATATTACATTCTGTACAATACAAGGTGGGTTGGACTCAGTAAATATCTTATATTGCATTCTGCACATCACAAGGCTGGTTGGACTCAGTCCATATCTTATATTACATTCTGTACAATACACAGTGGGGTGGACTCAGTCCATATCTTATATTACATTCCGCACATTACGCAGTGGTTTGGACTCAGTCCATATCTTACATGACATTCTGTACAATACACAGTGGGTTGGACTCAGTCCATATCTTATATTACATTCTGTACAATACACAGTGGGTTGGACTCAGTCCATATCTTATATTACATTCTGTACAATACACAGTGGATTGGACTCAGACCATATCTTATTTTACATTCTGTACAATACACAGTGGGGTGGACTCAGTCCATATCTTATATTACATTCTGTACAATACACAGTGGGGTGGACTCAGCCCATATCTTATATTACATTCTGTACATTACACAGTGGGTTGGACTCAGTACATATCTTATATTACATTCTGCACATTACACAGTGGGTTGGACTCAGTCCATATCTTATATTACATTCTGTATATTACAAGGTGGGTTGGACTCAGTCCATATATCATATTACATTCTGTACAATACACAGTGGGTTGGACTCAGTACATATCTTATTTGACATTCTGGACAATACACAGTGGGGTGGACTCAGTCCATATCTTATATTTCATTTCGCACATGAAGCAGTGGGTTGGACTCAGCCCATATCTTATATTACATTCTGCACATTCCAAGGTGGGTTGGACTCAGTACATATCTTATATTACATTCTGTTCAATACACAGTGGGGTGGACTCAGTCCATATCTTTTATTACATTCTGCACATGACACAGTGGGGTGGACTCAGTACATATCTTATATCACATTCTGCACATTACAAGGTGGGTTGGACTCAGTCAATATCTTATATTACATTCTGTAAAATACAAGGTGGGTTGGACTCAGTAAATATCTTATATTGCATTCTGCACATCACAAGGTTGGTTGGACTCAGTCCATATCTTATATTACATTCTGTACATTACACAGTGGGTTGGACTCAGTACATATCTTATATTACATTCTGTACATTACAAGGTGGGTTGGACTCAGTCCATATCTTATATCACATTCTGTACAATACAAGCTGGGTTGGACTCAGTAAATATCTTATATTGCATTCTGGACAATACACAGTGGGGTGGACTCAGTACATATCTTATATTACATTCTGTACATGACACGGTGGAGTGGACTCAGTCCATATCTTATATTACATTCTGTACAATAAACGATGGGTTGGAATCAGTCCATATCTTATATTACATTCTGTACAATACACAGTGGGCTGGACTCAGTTCATATCTTATGTTACATTCTGTACATTACAAGGTGGATTGGAGTCAGCCCATATCTTATATTACATTCTGCACATTACAAGGTGGGTTGGACACAGTCCATATCTGATATTACATTCTGCACATTGCACAGTGGGGTGGACTCAGTCCATATCTTATATTACATTCTGTACAATACACAGTGTGTTGGACTCAGTCCATATCTTATATTACATTCTGCACATTGCACAGTGGGTTGGACTCAGTACATATCTTATATTACATTCTGCACATAACACAGTGGGTTGGACTCAGTCCATATCTTATATTACATTCTGGACAATACACAGTGGGGTGGACTCAGTACATATCTTATATTACATTCTGCACATTACAAGGTGGGTTGGACTCAGTAAATATCTTATATTGCATTCTGCACATTACAAGGTGGGTTGGACTCAGTCCATATCTTGTGTTAAATTATGTACAATACACAGTGGGTTGGACTCAGACCATATCTTATATCACATTCTGCACATAACACAGTGGGGTGGACTCAGTCCATATCTTATATTACATTCTGTACATTACAGAGTGGGTTGGACTCAGTACATATCTTATATCACATTCTGCACATCACACAGTGGGGTGGACTCAGTCCATATCTTATATTACATTCAGTAAATTACACAGTGGGTTGGACTCAGTCCATATCTTATATTACATTCTGTACATTACACAGTGGGTTGGACTCAGTCCATATCTTATATTACATTCTGTACAATACACAGTGGGGTGGATTCAGTCCATATCTTATATTACAGTTGGTACAATACACAATGGGTTGGACTCAGCCCATATCTTATATGACATTCTGCACATGACACAGTGGGTTGGACTCAGTCCATATCTTATATTACATTCTGCACATTGCACAGTGGGTTGGACTCAGTCCATATCTTATATTACATTCTGCACATTGCACAGTGGGTTGGACTCAGTACATATCTTATATTACATTCTGCACATTACACAGTGGGTTGGACTCAGTCCATATCTTATATTACATTCTGGACAACACACAGTGGGGTGGACTCAGTACATATCTTATATGACATTCTGCACATTACAAGGTGGGTTGGACTCAGTAAATATCTTATTTTGCATTCTGCACATCACACGGTTGGTTGGACTCAGTCCATATCTTATATTACATTCTGTACATTACACGGTGGAGTGGACTCAGTCCATATCTTATATTACATTCTGTACAATACACGATGGGTTGGTCTCAGTAAATATCTTATATTACATTCTGTGCAATACACAGTGGGGTGGACTCAGTCCATATCTTATTTTACATTCTGGACAATACACAGTGGGGTGGACTCAGTAGATATCTTATATCACATTCTGCACATTACAAGGTGGGTTGGACTCAGTCCATATCTTATATTACATTCTGTACAATACAAGGTGGGTTGGACTCAGTAAATATCTTATATTGCATTCTGCACATCACACGGTTGGTTGGACTCAGTCCATATCTTTTATTACATTCTGTACAATACACAGTGGGGTGGACTCAGTCCATATCTTATATTACATTCCGCACATTACGCAGTGGGTTGGACTCAGTCCACATCTTACATTACATTCTGTACAATACACAGTGGGTTGGACTCAGTCCATATCTTATATTTCATTCTGTACAATACACAGTGGATTGGACTCAGTCCATATCTTATATTACATTCCGTACAATACACAGTGGATTGGACTCAGACCATATCTTATATTACATTCTGTACAATACACAGTGGGTTGGACTCAGCCCATATCTTATATTACATTCTGTACAATACACAGTGGGTTAGACTCAGTCCATATCTTATATTACATTCTGCACATTACAAGGTGGGTTGGACTCAGTCCATATCTTGTGTTAAATTATGTACAATACACAGTGGGTTGGACTCAGACCATATCTTATATCACATTCTGCACATCACACAGTGGGGTGGACTCAGTCCATATCTTATATTACATTCTGTACATTACACAGTGGGTTGGACTCAGTACATATCTTATATTACATTCTGCACATTACACAGTGGGTTGGACTAAGTCCATATCTTATATTACATTCTGCACAATACACGGTTGGTTGGACTCAGTCCATATCTTATATTACATTCTGTATATTACAAGGTGGGTTGGACTCAGTCCATATATCATATTACATTCTGTACAATACACAGTGGGTTGGACTCACTCCATATCTTATATTACATTCTGCACATTACAAGGTGGGTTGGACTCAGTCCATATCTTATATTACATTCTGTACAATACACAGTGGGTTGGACTCAGCCCATATGTTATATTACATTCTGCACAATACACATTGGGTTGGACTCAGTCCATACCTTATATTACATTCTGTTCAATACACATTGGGGTGGACTCAGTCCATATCTTTTATTACATTCTGCACATGACACAGTGGGGTGGACTCAGTACATATCTTATATCACATTCTGCACATGACAAGTTGGGTTGGACTCAGTCAATATCTTATATTACATTCTGTACAATACAAGGTGGGTTGGACTCAGTAAATATCTTATATTGCATTCTGCACATCACAAGGCTGGTTGGACTCAGTCCATATCTTATATTACATTCTGTACAATACACAGCGGGGTGGACTCAGTCCATATCTTATATTACATTCCGCACATTACGCAGTGGTTTGGACTCAGTCCATATCTTATATTACATTCTGTACAATACACAGTGGGTTGGACTCAGTCCATATCTTATATTACATTCCGTACAATACACAGTGGATTGGACTCAGACCATATCTTATATTACATTCTGCACATCACACAGTGGGGTGGACTCAGTCCATATCTTATATTACATTCTGTACATTACACAGTGGGTTGGACTCAGTACATATCTTATATTACATTCTGTACATTACACGGTGGAGTGGACTCAGTCCATATCTTATATTACATTCTGTACAATACACGATGGGTTGGACTCAGTCCATATCTTATATTACATTCTGTACAATACACAGTGGGCTGGACTCAGTTCATATCTTATGTTACATTCTGTACATTACAAGGTGGGTTGGAGTCAGCCCATATCTTATATTACATTCTGCACATTACAAGGTGGGTTGGACACAGTCCATATCTGATATTACATTCTGCACATTGCACAGTGGGGTGGACTCAGTCCATATCTTATATTACATTCTGTACAATACACAGTGTGTTGGACTCAGTCCATATCTTATATTACATTCTGCACATTGCACAGTGGGCTGGACTCAGTCCATATCTTATATCACATTCTGTACAATACACAGTGTGTTGGACTCAGCCCATATCTTATATTACATTCTGTACATTACACAGTGGGTTGGACTCAGTCCATATCTTATATTACATTCTGTACAATACACAGTGGGTTGGACTCAGTCCATATCTTATATTACATTATGTACAATACACAGTGGGTTGGACTCAGTCCATACCTTATATTACATTCAGTACATTACACAGTGGGTTGGACTCAGTACATATCTTATATTACATTCTGTACATTACACAGTGGGTTGGACTCAGTCCATATCTTATATTACATTCTGTACAATACACAGTGGGTTGGACTCAGTCCATATCTTATATTACATTATGTACAATACACAGTGGGTTGGACTCAGTCCATACCTTATATTACATTCTGTACAATACACAGTGGGTTGGACTCAGTCCATATCTTATATTACAATCTGTACAATACACAGTGGGTTGGACTCAGTCCATATCTTACGTTACATTATGTACAATGCACAGTGGGTTGGACTCAGCCCATATCTAAAATTACATTCTGTACAATACACAGTGGGTTGGACTCAGTCCATATCTTATATTACATTCTGCACATTACACAGTGGGTTGGACTCAGTCCATATCTTATATTACATTCTGCACATTACAAGCTGGGTTGGACTCAGTCCAGATCTGAAATTACATTCTGCACATTACAAGGTGGTTTGGACTCAGTCCAGATCTGAAATTACATTCTGTACAATACACAGTGGGTTGGACTCAGTCCATACCTTATATGACATTCTTTTCAATACACAGTGGGGTGGACTCCGTCCATATCTTATATTACATTCTTTTCAATACACAGTGGAGTGGACTCAGTCCATATCTTATATTACATTCTGTACAATACAAGGTGGGTTGGACTCAGTAAATATCTTATATTGCATTCTGCACATCACAAGGTTGGTTGGACTCAGTCCATATCTTATATTACATTCTGTACAATACACAGTGGGGTGGACTCACTCCATATCTTATATTACATTCCGCACATTACGCAGTGGGTTGGACTCAGTCCATATCTTACATGACATTCTGTACAATACACAGTGGGTTGGACTCAGTCCATATCTTATATTACATTCTGTACAATACACAGTGGGTTGGACTCAGTCCATATCTTATATTACATTCCGTACAATACACAGTGGATTGGACTCAGACCATATCTTATATCACATTCTGTACAATACACAGTGGGTTGGACTCAGCCCATATCTTATATTACATTCTGTACAATACACAGTGGGTTGGACTCAGTCCATATCTTATATTACATTCTGCACATTACAAGGTGGGTTGGACTCAGTCCATATCTTGTGTTAAATTATGTACAATACACAGTGGGTTGGACTCAGACCATATCTTATATTACATTCTGCACATCACACAGTGGGGTGGACTCAGTCCATATCTTATATTACATTCTGTACATTACACAGTGGGTTGGACTCAGTACATATCTTATATTACATTCTGTACATTACACGGTGGAGTGGACTCAGTCCATATCTTATATTACATTCTGTACAATACACGATGGGTTGGACTCAGTCCATATCTTATATTACATTATGTACAATACACAGTGGGCTGGACTCAGTTCATATCTTATGTTACATTCTGTACATTACAAGGTGGGTTGGAGTCAGCCCATATCTTATATTACATTCTGCACATTACAAGGTGGGTTGGACACAGTCCATATCTGATATTACATTCCGCACATTGCACAGTGGGGTGGAATCAGTCCATATCTTATATTACATTCTGTACAATACACAGTGTGTTGGACTCAGTCCATATCTTATATTACATTCTGTACATTACACAGTGGGTTGGACTCAGTCCATATCTTATATTACATTCCGTACAATACACAGTGGATTGGACTCAGACCATATCTTATATCACATTCTGTACAATACACAGTGGGTTGGACTCAGTCCATATCTTGTGTTAAATTATGCACAATACACAGTGGGTTGGACTCAGACCATATCTTATATCACATTCTGCACATCACACAGTGGGGTGGACTCAGTCCATATCTTATATTACATTCTGTACATTACACAGTGGGTTGGACTCAGTACATATCTTATATTACATTCTGCACATTACACAGTGGGTTGGACTAAGTCCATATCTTATATTACATTCTGCACAATACACGGTTGGTTGGACTCAGTCCATATCTTATATTACATTCTGTACAATACAAGGTGGGTTGGACTCAGTAAATATCTTATATCACATTCTTCACATCACACAGTGGGGTGGACTCAGTCCATATCTTATATTACATTCTGTACATTACACGGTGGAGTGGACTCAGTCCATATCTTATATTACATTCTGTACAATACACGATGGGTTGGTCTCAGTAAATATCTTATATTACATTCTGTGCAATACACAGTGGGGTGGACTCAGTCCATATCTTATTTTACATTCTGGACAATACACAGTGGGGTGGACTCAGTCCATATCTTATTTTACATTCTGGACAATACACAGTGGGGTGGACTCAGTAGATATCTTATATCACATTCTGCACATTACAAGGTGGGTTGGACTCAGTCCATATCTTATATTACATTCTGTACAATACAAGGTGGGTTGGACTCAGTAAATATCTTATATTGCATTCTGCACATCACACGGTTGGTTGGACTCAGTCCATATCTTTTATTACATTCTGTACAATACACAGTGGGGTGGACTCAGTCCATATCTTATATTACATTCCGCACATTACGCAGTGGGTTGGACTCAGTCCACATCTTACATTACATTCTGTACAATACACAGTGGGTTGGACTCAGTCCATATCTTATATTTCATTCTGTACAATACACAGTGGATTGGACTCAGTCCATATCTTATATTACATTCCGTACAATACACAGTGGATTGGACTCAGACCATATCTTATATTACATTCTGTACAATACACAGTGGGTTGGACTCAGCCCATATCTTATATTACATTCTGTACAATACACAGTGGGTTAGACTCAGTCCATATCTTATATTACATTCTGCACATTACAAGGTGGGTTGGACTCAGTCCATATCTTGTGTTAAATTATGTACAATACACAGTGGGTTGGACTCAGACCATATCTTATATCACATTCTGCACATCACACAGTGGGGTGGACTCAGTCCATATCTTATATTACATTCTGTACATTACACAGTGGGTTGGACTCAGTACATATCTTATATTACATTCTGCACATTACACAGTGGGTTGGACTAAGTCCATATCTTATATTACATTCTGCACAATACACGGTTGGTTGGACTCAGTCCATATCTTATATTACATTCTGTATATTACAAGGTGGGTTGGACTCAGTCCATATATCATATTACATTCTGTACAATACACAGTGGGTTGGACTCACTCCATATCTTATATTACATTCTGCACATTACAAGGTGGGTTGGACTCAGTCCATATCTTATATTACATTCTGTACAATACACAGTGGGTTGGACTCAGCCCATATGTTATATTACATTCTGCACAATACACATTGGGTTGGACTCAGTCCATACCTGAAATTACATTCTGTTCAATACACATTGGGGTGGACTCAGTCCATATCTTTTATTACATTCTGCACATGACACAGTGGGGTGGACTCAGTACATATCTTATATCACATTCTGCACATGACAAGTTGGGTTGGACTCAGTCAATATCTTATATTACATTCTGTACAATACAAGGTGGGTTGGACTCAGTAAATATCTTATATTGCATTCTGCACATCACAAGGCTGGTTGGACTCAGTCCATATCTTATATTACATTCTGTACAATACACAGTGGGGTGGACTCAGTCCATATCTTATATTACATTCCGCACATTACGCAGTGGTTTGGACTCAGTCCATATCTTATATTACATTCTGTACAATACACAGTGGGTTGGACTCAGTCCATATCTTATATTACATTCCGTACAATACACAGTGGATTGGACTCAGACCATATCTTATATTACATTCTGCACATCACACAGTGGGGTGGACTCAGTCCATATCTTATATTACATTCTGTACATTACACAGTGGGTTGGACTCAGTACATATCTTATATTACATTCTGCACATTACACAGTGGGTTGGACTCAGTCCATATCTTATATTGCATTCTGCACATTACAAGCTGGGTTGGACTCAGTCCAGATCTGAAATTACATTCTGCACATTACAAGGTGGTTTGGACTCAGTCCAGATCTGAAATTACATTCTGTACAATACACAGTGGGTTGGACTCAGTCCATACCTTATATGACATTCTTTTCAATACACAGTGGGGTGGACTCCGTCCATATCTTATATTACATTCTTTTCAATACACAGTGGAGTGGACTCAGTCCATATCTTATATTACATTCTGTACAATACAAGGTGGGTTGGACTCAGTAAATATCTTATATTGCATTCTGCACATCACAAGGTTGGTTGGACTCAGTCCATATCTTATATTACATTCTGTACAATACACAGTGGGGTGGACTCACTCCATATCTTATATTACATTCCGCACATTACGCAGTGGGTTGGACTCAGTCCATATCTTACATGACATTCTGTACAATACACAGTGGGTTGGACTCAGTCCATATCTTATATTACATTCTGTACAATACACAGTGGGTTGGACTCAGTCCATATCTTATATTACATTCCGTACAATACACAGTGGATTGGACTCAGACCATATCTTATATCACATTCTGTACAATACACAGTGGGTTGGACTCAGCCCATATCTTATATTACATTCTGTACAATACACAGTGGGTTGGACTCAGTCCATATCTTATATTACATTCTGCACATTACAAGGTGGGTTGGACTCAGTCCATATCTTGTGTTAAATTATGTACAATACACAGTGGGTTGGACTCAGACCATATCTTATATTACATTCTGCACATCACACAGTGGGGTGGACTCAGTCCATATCTTATATTACATTCTGTACATTACACAGTGGGTTGGACTCAGTACATATCTTATATTACATTCTGTACATTACACGGTGGAGTGGACTCAGTCCATATCTTATATTACATTCTGTACAATACACGATGGGTTGGACTCAGTCCATATCTTATATTACATTATGTACAATACACAGTGGGCTGGACTCAGTTCATATCTTATGTTACATTCTGTACATTACAAGGTGGGTTGGAGTCAGCCCATATCTTATATTACATTCTGCACATTACAAGGTGGGTTGGACACAGTCCATATCTGATATTACATTCCGCACATTGCACAGTGGGGTGGACTCAGTCCATATCTTATATTACATTCTGTACAATACACAGTGTGTTGGACTCAGTCCATATCTTATATTACATTCTGTACATTACACAGTGGGTTGGACTCAGTCCATATCTTATATTACATTCCGTACAATACACAGTGGATTGGACTCAGACCATATCTTATATCACATTCTGTACAATACACAGTGGGTTGGACTCAGTCCATATCTTGTGTTAAATTATGCACAATACACAGTGGGTTGGACTCAGACCATATCTTATATCACATTCTGCACATCACACAGTGGGGTGGACTCAGTCCATATCTTATATTACATTCTGTACATTACACAGTGGGTTGGACTCAGTACATATCTTATATTACATTCTGCACATTACACAGTGGGTTGGACTAAGTCCATATCTTATATTACATTCTGCACAATACACGGTTGGTTGGACTCAGTCCATATCTTATATTACATTCTGTACAATACAAGGTGGGTTGGACTCAGTAAATATCTTATATCACATTCTGCACATCACACAGTGGGGTGGACTCAGTCCATATCTTATATTACATTCTGTACATTACACGGTGGAGTGGACTCAGTCCATATCTTATATTACATTCTGTACAATACACGATGGGTTGGTCTCAGTAAATATCTTATATTACATTCTGTGCAATACACAGTGGGGTGGACTCAGTCCATATCTTATTTTACATTCTGGACAATACACAGTGGGGTGGACTCAGTCCATATCTTATTTTACATTCTGGACAATACACAGTGGGGTGGACTCAGTAGATATCTTATATCACATTCTGCACATTACAAGGTGGGTTGGACTCAGTCCATATCTTATATTACATTCTGTACAATACAAGGTGGGTTGGACTCAGTAAATATCTTATATTGCATTCTGCACATCACACGGTTGGTTGGACTCAGTCCATATCTTTTATTACATTCTGTACAATACACAGTGGGGTGGACTCAGTCCATATCTTATATTACATTCCGCACATTACGCAGTGGGTTGGACTCAGTCCACATCTTACATTACATTCTGTACAATACACAGTGGGTTGGACTCAGTCCATATCTTATATTTCATTCTGTACAATACACAGTGGATTGGACTCAGTCCATATCTTATATTACATTCCGTACAATACACAGTGGATTGGACTCAGACCATATCTTATATTACATTCTGTACAATACACAGTGGGTTGGACTCAGCCCATATCTTATATTACATTCTGTACAATACACAGTGGGATAGACTCAGTCCATATCTTATATTACATTCTGCACATTACAAGGTGGGTTGGACTCAGTCCATATCTTGTGTTAAATTATGTACAATACACAGTGGGTTGGACTCAGACCATATCTTATATCACATTCTGCACATCACACAGTGGGGTGGACTCAGTCCATATCTTATATTACATTCTGTACATTACACAGTGGGTTGGACTCAGTACATATCTTATATTACATTCTGCACATTACACAGTGGGTTGGACTAAGTCCATATCTTATATTACATTCTGCACAATACACGGTTGGTTGGACTCAGTCCATATCTTATATTACATTCTGTATATTACAAGGTGGGTTGGACTCAGTCCATATATCATATTACATTCTGTACAATACACAGTGGGTTGGACTCACTCCATATCTTATATTACATTCTGCACATTACAAGGTGGGTTGGACTCAGTCCATTTCTTATATTACATTCTGTACAATACACAGTGGGTTGGACTCAGCCCATATGTTATATTACATTCTGCACAATACACATTGGGTTGGACTCAGTCCATACCTGAAATTACATTCTGTTCAATACACATTGGGGTGGACTCAGTCCATATCTTTTATTACATTCTGCACATGACACAGTGGGGTGGACTCAGTACATATCTTATATCACATTCTGCACATGACAAGTTGGGTTGGACTCAGTCAATATCTTATATTACATTCTGTACAATACAAGGTGGGTTGGACTCAGTAAATATCTTATATTGCATTCTGCACATCACAAGGCTGGTTGGACTCAGTCCATATCTTATATTACATTCTGTACAATACACAGTGGGGTGGACTCAGTCCATATCTTATATTACATTCCGCACATTACGCAGTGGTTTGGACTCAGTCCATATCTTATATTACATTCTGTACAATACACAGTGGGTTGGACTCAGTCCATATCTTATATTACATTCCGTACAATACACAGTGGATTGGACTCAGACCATATCTTATATTACATTCTGCACATCACACAGTGGGGTGGACTCAGTCCATATCTTATATTACATTCTGTACATTACACAGTGGGTTGGACTCAGTACATATCTTATATTACATTCTGTACATTACACGGTGGAGTGGACTCAGTCCATATCTTATATTACATTCTGTACAATACACGATGGGTTGGACTCAGTCCATATCTTATATTACATTCTGTACAATACACAGTGGGCTGGACTCAGTTCATATCTTATGTTACATTCTGTACATTACAAGGTGGGTTGGAGTCAGCCCATATCTTATATTACATTCTGCACATTACAAGGTGGGTTGGACACAGTCCATATCTGATATTACATTCTGCACATTGCACAGTGGGGTGGACTCAGTCCATATCTTATATTACATTCTGTACAATACACAGTGTGTTGGACTCAGTCCATATCTTATATTACATTCTGCACATTGCACAGTGGGCTGGACTCAGTCCATATCTTATATCACATTCTGTACAATACACAGTGTGTTGGACTCAGCCCATATCTTATATTACATTCTGTACATTACACAGTGGGTTGGACTCAGTCCATATCTTATATTACATTCTGTACAATACACAGTGGGTTGGACTCAGTCCATATCTTATATTACATTATGTACAATACACAGTGGGTTGGACTCAGTCCATACCTTATATTACATTCAGTACATTACACAGTGGGTTGGACTCAGTACATATCTTATATTACATTCTGTACATTACACAGTGGGTTGGACTCAGTCCATATCTTATATTACATTCTGTACAATACACAGTGGGTTGGACTCAGTCCATATCTTATATTACATTATGTACAATACACAGTGGGTTGGACTCAGTCCATACCTTATATTACATTCTGTACAATACACAGTGGGTTGGACTCAGTCCATATCTTATATTACAATCTGTACAATACACAGTGGGTTGGACTCAGTCCATATCTTACGTTACATTATGTACAATGCACAGTGGGTTGGACTCAGCCCATATCTAAAATTACATTCTGTACAATACACAGTGGGTTGGACTCAGTCCATATCTTATATTACATTCTGCACATTACACAGTGGGTTGGACTCAGTCCATATCTTATATTACATTCTGCACATTACAAGCTGGGTTGGACTCAGTCCAGATCTGAAATTACATTCTGCACATTACAAGGTGGTTTGGACTCAGTCCAGATCTGAAATTACATTCTGTACAATACACAGTGGGTTGGACTCAGTCCATACCTTATATGACATTCTTTTCAATACACAGTGGGGTGGACTCCGTCCATATCTTATATTACATTCTTTTCAATACACAGTGGAGTGGACTCAGTCCATATCTTATATTACATTCTGTACAATACAAGGTGGGTTGGACTCAGTAAATATCTTATATTGCATTCTGCACATCACAAGGTTGGTTGGACTCAGTCCATATCTTATATTACATTCTGTACAATACACAGTGGGGTGGACTCACTCCATATCTTATATTACATTCCGCACATTACGCAGTGGGTTGGACTCAGTCCATATCTTACATGACATTCTGTACAATACACAGTGGGTTGGACTCAGTCCATATCTTATATTACATTCTGTACAATACACAGTGGGTTGGACTCAGTCCATATCTTATATTACATTCCGTACAATACACAGTGGATTGGACTCAGACCATATCTTATATCACATTCTGTACAATACACAGTGGGTTGGACTCAGCCCATATCTTATATTACATTCTGTACAATACACAGTGGGTTGGACTCAGTCCATATCTTATATTACATTCTGCACATTACAAGGTGGGTTGGACTCAGTCCATATCTTGTGTTAAATTATGTACAATACACAGTGGGTTGGACTCAGACCATATCTTATATTACATTCTGCACATCACACAGTGGGGTGGACTCAGTCCATATCTTATATTACATTCTGTACATTACACAGTGGGTTGGACTCAGTACATATCTTACATTACATTCTGTACATTACACGGTGGAGTGGACTCAGTCCATATCTTATATTACATTCTGTACAATACACGATGGGTTGGACTCAGTCCATATCTTATATTACATTATGTACAATACACAGTGGGCTGGACTCAGTTCATATCTTATGTTACATTCTGTACATTACAAGGTGGGTTGGAGTCAGCCCATATCTTATATTACATTCTGCACATTACAAGGTGGGTTGGACACAGTCCATATCTGAAATTACATTCCGCACATTGCACAGTGGGGTGGACTCAGTCCATATCTTATATTACATTCTGTACAATACACAGTGTGTTGGACTCAGTCCATATCTTATATTACATTCTGTACATTACACAGTGGGTTGGACTCAGTCCATATCTTATATTACATTCCGTACAATACACAGTGGATTGGACTCAGACCATATCTTATATCACATTCTGTACAATACACAGTGGGTTGGACTCAGTCCATATCTTGTGTTAAATTATGCACAATACACAGTGGGTTGGACTCAGACCATATCTTATATCACATTCTGCACATCACACAGTGGGGTGGACTCAGTCCATATCTTATATTACATTCTGTACATTACACAGTGGGTTGGACTCAGTACATATCTTATATTACATTCTGCACATTACACAGTGGGTTGGACTAAGTCCATATCTTATATTACATTCTGCACAATACACGGTTGGTTGGACTCAGTCCATATCTTATATTACATTCTGTATATTACAAGGTGGGTTGGACTCAGTCCATATATCATATTACATTCTGTACAATACACAGTGGGTTGGACTCACTCCATATCTTATATTACATTCTGCACATTACAAGGTGGGTTGGACTCAGTCCATATCTTATATTACATTCTGTACAATACACAGTGGGTTGGACTCAGCCCATATGTTATATTACATTCTGCACAATACACATTGGGTTGGACTCAGTCCATACCTTATATTACATTCTGTTCAATACACATTGGGGTGGACTCAGTCCATATCTTTTATTACATTCTGCACATGACACAGTGGGGTGGACTCAGTACATATCTTATATCACATTCTGCACATGACAAGTTGGGTTGGACTCAGTCAATATCTTATATTACATTCTGTACAATACAAGGTGGGTTGGACTCAGTAAATATCTTATATTGCATTCTGCACATCACAAGGCTGGTTGGACTCAGTCCATATCTTATATTACATTCTGTACAATACACAGTGGGGTGGACTCAGTCCATATCTTATATTACATTCCGCACATTACGCAGTGGTTTGGACTCAGTCCATATCTTACATGACATTCTGTACAATACACAGTGGGTTGGACTCAGTCCATATCTTATATTACATTCTGTACAATACACAGTGGGTTGGACTCAGTCCATATCTTATATTACATTCCGTACAATGCACAGTGGATTGGACTCAGACCATATCTTATATCACATTCTGTACAATACACAGTGGGTTGGACTCAGCCCATATCTTATATTACATTCTGTACAATACACAGTGGGTTGGACTCAGTCCATATCTTATATTACATTCTGCACATTACAAGGTGGGTTGGACTCAGTCCATATCTTGTGTTAAATTATGTACAATACACAGTGGGTTGGACTCAGACCATATCTTATATTACATTCTGCACATCACACAGTGGGGTGGACTCAGTCCATATCTTATATTACATTCTGTACATTACACAGTGGGTTGGACTCAGTACATATCTTATATTACATTCTGTACATTACACGGTGGAGTGGACTCAGTCCATATCTTATATTACATTCTGTACAATACACGATGGGTTGGACTCAGTCCATATCTTATATTACATTCTGTACAATACACAGTGGGCTGGACTCAGTTCATATCTTATGTTACATTCTGTACATTACAAGGTGGGTTGGAGTCAGCCCATATCTTATATTACATTCTGCACATTACAAGGTGGGTTGGACACAGTCCATATCTGATATTACATTCTGCACATTGCACAGTGGGGTGGACTCAGTCCATATCTTATATTACATTCTGTACAATACACAGTGTGTTGGACTCAGTCCATATCTTATATTACATTCTGCACATTGCACAGTGGGCTGGACTCAGTCCATATCTTATATCACATTCTGTACAATACACAGTGTGTTGGACTCAGCCCATATCTTATATTACATTCTGTACATTACACAGTGGGTTGGACTCAGTCCATATCTTATATTACATTCTGTACAATACACAGTGGGTTGGACTCAGTCCATATCTTATATTACATTATGTACAATACACAGTGGGTTGGACTCAGTCCATACCTTATATTACATTCAGTACATTACACAGTGGGTTGGACTCAGTACATATCTTATATTACATTCTGTACAATACACAGTGGGTTGGACTCAGTCCATATCTTACGTTACATTATGTACAATGCACAGTGGGTTGGACTCAGCCCATATCTAAAATTACATTCTGTACAATACACAGTGGGTTGGACTCAGTCCAGATCTGAAATTACATTCTGCACATTACAAGGTGGTTTGGACTCAGTCCAGATCTGAAATTACATTCTGTACAATACACAGTGGGTTGGACTCAGTCCAGATCTGAAATTACATTCTGCACATTACAAGGTGGTTTGGACTAAGTCCAGATCTGAAATTACATTCTGTACAATACACAGTGGGTTGGACTCAGTCCATACCTTATATTACATTCTTTTCAATACACAGTGGGGTGGACTCCGTCCATATCTTATATTACATTCTTTTCAATACACAGTGGAGTGGACTCAGTCCATATCTTATATTACATTCTGTACAATACAAGGTGGGTTGGACTCAGTAAATATCTTATATTGCATTCTGCACATCACAAGGTTGGTTGGACTCAGTCCATATCTTATATTACATTCTGTGCAATACACAGTGGGGTGGACTCACTCCATATCTTATATTACATTCCGCACATTACGCAGTGGGTTGGACTCAGTCCATATCTTACATGACATTCTGTACAATACACAGTGGGTTGGACTCAGTCCATATCTTATATTACATTCTGTACAATACACAGTGGGTTGGACTCAGTCCATATCTTATATTACATTCCGTACAATACACAGTGGATTGGACTCAGACCATATCTTATATCACATTCTGTACAATACACAGTGGGTTGGACTCAGCCCATATCTTATATTACATTCTGTACAATACACAGTGGGTTGGACTCAGTCCATATCTTATATTACATTCTGCACATTACAAGGTGGGTTGGACTCAGTCCATATCTTGTGTTAAATTATGTACAATACACAGTGGGTTGGACTCAGACCATATCTTATATTACATTCTGCACATCACACAGTGGGGTGGACTCAGTCCATATCTTATATTACATTCTGTACATTACACAGTGGGTTGGACTCAGTACATATCTTATATTACATTCTGTACATTACACGGTGGAGTGGACTCAGTCCATATCTTATATTACATTCTGTACAATACACGATGGGTTGGACTCAGTCCATATCTTATATTACATTATGTACAATACACAGTGGGCTGGACTCAGTTCATATCTTATGTTACATTCTGTACATTACAAGGTGGGTTGGAGTCAGCCCATATCTTATATTACATTCTGCACATTACAAGGTGGGTTGGACACAGTCCATATCTGATATTACATTCCGCACATTGCACAGTGGGGTGGACTCAGTCCATATCTTATATTACATTCTGTACAATACACAGTGTGTTGGACTCAGTCCATATCTTATATTACATTCTGCACATTGCACAGTGGGGTGGACTCAGTCCATATCTTATATCACATTCTGTACAATACACAGTGGGGTGGACTCAGTCCATATCTTATATTACATTCAGTAAATTACACAGTGGGTTGGACTCAGTCCATATCTTATATTACATTCTGCACATTGCACAGTGGGGTGGACTCAGTCCATATCTTATATTACATTCTGTACAATACAAAGTGTGTTGGACTCAGCCCATATCTTATATTACATTCTGTACATTACACAGTGGGTTGGACTCAGTCCATATCTAATATTACATTCTGTACAATACACAGTGGGGTGGACTCAGTCCATATCTTATATTACAGTTGGTACAATACACAGTGGGTTGGACTCAGCCCATATCTTATATGACATTCTGCACATTACACAGTGGGTTGGACTCAGTCCATATCTTATATTACATTCTGCACATTGCACAGTGGGTTGGACTCAGTCCATATCTTATATTACATTCAGTACATTACACAGTGGGTTGGACTCAGTCCATATCTTATATTACATTCTGTACAATACACAGTGGGTTGGACTCAGTCCATACCTTATATTACATTCAGTACATTACACAGTGGGTTGGACTCAGTACATATCTTATATTACATTCTGTACAATACACAGTGGGTTGGACTCAGTCCATATCTTACGTTACATTATGTACAATGCACAGTGGGTTGGACTCAGCCCATATCTAAAATTACATTCTGTACAATACACAGTGGGTTGGACTCAGTCCATATCTTATATTACATTCTGCACATTACACAGTGGGTTGGACTCAGTCCATATCTTATATTGCATTCTGTACAATACACAGTGGGTTGGTCTCAGTCCATATCTTATATTGCATTCTGTACAATGCACAGTGGGGTGGACTCAGTCCATATCTTATGTTACATTCCGTACAATACACATTGGATTGGAGTCAGACCATATCTGATATTACATTCTGCACATTACAAGGTGGGTTGGACTCAGTCCATATCTTATATTACATTCTGTACAATACAAGGTGGGTTGGACTCAGTAAATATCTTATATTGCATTCTGCACATCACACGGTTGGTTGGACTCAGTCCATATATTATATTACATTCCGCACATTACGCAGTGGGTTGGACTCAGTCCATATCTTATATTACATTCTGCACATTACAAGGTGGGTTGGACTCAGTCCAGATCTGAAATCACATTCTGCACATTACAAGGTGGTTTGGACTCAGTCCAGATCTGAAATTACATTCTGTACAATACACAGTGGGTTGGACTCAGTCCATACCTTGTATTACATTCTTTTCAATACACAGTGGGGTGGACTCAGTCCATATCTTATATTACATTCTTTTCAATACACACTGGAGTGGACTCAGTCCATATCTTATATTACATTCTGTACAATACACAGTGGGGTGGACTCAGTCCATATCTTATATTACATTCTGCTCATTACAAGGTGGGTTGGACTCAGTCCATATCTTATGTTACATTCTGCACATTGCACAGTGGGGTGGACTCAGTCCATATCTTATATTACATTCTGTACAATATACAGTGGGGTGGACTCAGTCCATAACTTATATTACAGTCGGTACAATATACAGTGTGTTGTACTCAGTCCATATCTTATATTACATTCTGGACAATACAAGATGGGTTGGACTCAGTCCATATCTTATATTTCATTCTGCACATTACAAGGTTGGGTGGACCCAGTAAATATCTTACATTACATTCTGTATATTACAAGGTGAGGTGGACTCAGTCCATATCTTATATTACATTCTGTACAATACAAGATGGGTTGGACTCACTCCATATCTTATATTAGATTCTGCACATTACAAGGTTGGTTGGACCCAGTCCATATCTTATATTACATTCTGTACAATAAACAGTGGGTTGGACTCAGTCCATATCTTATATTACATTCTGTACAATACAAGGTGAGGTGGACTCAGTCCATATCTTATATTACATTCTGGACAATATACAGTGGGTTGGACTCAGCCCATATCTTATATTACATTCTGGACAATACAAGGTGAGGTAGAGGTCGAGATTGAACAGGGAGGGGCGAGTTTCTAATTCAAACAGGAGAAAACAGTTGAGGGAAAAGCTGTTGACCTTTCGCTGACAGCAACTGCCAGAATTAAAGTTGCAACAATGTCCAGAGCAGATGTGGGCGAGGCCCAGGGACAGAAGAGAAAACACACCCAGGGGGAGGGTTGGACCCTGCAGCAAACACTGAGCAGCTCAGACAGGCAGTGCGGCACCGGTTCGAGGCATTCAGAGGAAAGGCAGGGGAGAAACAAGCTGCAGACTTGGATTAGGGAGAGATTCTGTGCAACTGGGGGAGTGTGAGAGAGGGAGAGAGAGAGGGATTGAGAGAGGGAGAGAGAGAGAGAATGAGAGGGAGAGGGAGGGAGAGAGGGAGGGAGAGTGGGAGGGTGGGAGAGTGAGAGAGAGTGAGAGAGGGAGTGGGAGAAAGAGTGAGGGGGGAGAAAAAGAGAGAGTGAGAGAGGGAGTGGGAGGGAGGGAGTTCTGGCCTCTTGCTGTGCCTTTTTAATCCCTTGCTTTTGTATTTTAATCAATTCCCTCTCTCTCCCCTCAGGAATCATTTTGATGAAATGCTGCAAGGAGATGATCCAGAAAGAGACATTTTGTGAGGAGGAGGAGGAGTGGGAGAAATCCTGGGCCAAGCATCGTTCTCTCCGCTGGGGACTGACTGACTGAGACCTTCACCACAGCCTGGACCTGATGGGGAGCACGTGAGTAATGTCTGGGTTACTCTGGGGTCACTGGGTGCACACTGGAATCACTGGGACATTGAGGGGACACTGGGGGGGTCACTGGGACATCGTTGTGGTAGTGCTTATTGTTGTGGTGGTGGTCTGAACATCAAGACTGCCACTCTGGCATCACTCTGGCATGACTGGGTGCAAGCTGGGAACCCTGGCTGCACCCTGGCATCATTCTGGGTTGACTGCGGGATCACTGGGGACACTCTGTTGGCTACTCATTAAATATCTGGTGTTCTCATAACATATCTTATATTACATTTTGGACAATACACAGTGGGGTGGACTCAGCACATATCTTAAATAACATTCTGTACAATACACAGTGGGTTGGACTGAGTCCATATCTCATATTACATTCTGCACATTGCAAGGTGGGTTGGACTCAGTCCATATTTCATATTACATTCTGTACAATACACAGTGGGTTGGACTCAGTCCATATCTTATATTACATTCTGTACATTACACAGTGGGTTGGACTCAGTCCATATCTTATATTGCATTCTGCACATTACACAGTGGGTTGGACTCAGACCATATCTTATATTACATTCTGTACATTGCACAGTGGGTTGGACTCAGCCCATATGTTATATTACATTCTGTGCAATACACAAAGGGTTGTACTCAGTCCATATCTTATATTGCATTCTGTACAATACACAGTGGGTTGGACTCAGTCCATATCTTATATTACATTCTGCACATCACACAGTGGGGTGGACTCAGCCCATATCTTTCATTACATTCTGTACAACACACAGTGGGTTGGACTCAGTCCATATCTTATATTACATTCTGTACAATACACAGTGGGGTGGACTCAGCCCATATCTGAGATTACATTCTGTACAATACACAGTGGGGTGGACTCAGTCCATATCTTATATTACATTCTGTACAATACACAGTGGGTTGGACTCAGTCCATATCTTATATTACAGTCTGTACAATACAAGATGGGCTGGACTCACTCCATATCTTATATTACATTCTGCACATTACAAGGTTGGGTGGACCCAGTACATATCTTATATTCCATTCTGTACAATACACAATGGGGTGGACACAGTCTATCTCTTATATTACAGTCTGTACAATACAAGATGTGTTGTCCTCACTCCATATCTTATATTACATTCTGCACATTACAAGGTTGGGTGGACCCAGTAAATATCTTATATTACATTCTGTATATTACAAGGTGAGGTGGACTCAGTCCATATCTTATATTACATTCTGGACAATACAAGGTGAGGTAGAGGTCGAGATTGAACAGGGAGGGGCGAGTTTCTAATTCAAACAGGAGAAAACAGTTGAGGGAAAAGCTGTTGACCTTTCGCTGACAGCAACTGCCAGAATTAAAGTTG
This sequence comes from Heptranchias perlo, assembly GCF_035084215.1. NCBI lineage: Eukaryota > Metazoa > Chordata > Chondrichthyes > Hexanchiformes > Hexanchidae > Heptranchias > Heptranchias perlo. The sequence goes on along the minus strand of NW_027139612.1, from coordinate 5,527,394 downwards.
CAACAATGTCCAGAGCAGGTGTGGGCGAGGCCCAGGGACAGAAGAGAAAACACACCCAGGGGGAGGGTTGGACCCTGCAGCAAACACTGAGCAGCTCAGACAGGCAGTGCGGCACCGGTTAGAGGCATTCAGAGGAAAGGCAGGGGAGAAACAAGCTGCAGACTTGGATTAGGGAGAGATTCTGTGCAACTGGGGGAGTGTGAGAGAGGGAGAGAGAGAGGGAGATGGGTCGAGAGAGGGAGAGGGAGAGAGAGAGAGAGGGAGAGTGGGAGGGAGGGAGAGAGAGAGAGAGGGAGAGTGGGAGAGAGTGAGAGAGGGAGTGGGAGAGAGTGAGAGGGGGGAGAAAAAGAGAGAGTGAGAGAGGGAGTGGGAGGGAGGGAGTTCTGGCCTCTTGCTGTGCCTTTTTAATCCCTTGCTTTTGTATTTTAATCAATTCCCTCTCTCTCCCCTCAGGAATCATTTTGATGAAATGCTGCAAGGAGATGATCCAGAAAGAGACATTTTGTGAGGAGGAGGAGGAGTGGGAGAAATCCTGGGCCAAGCATCGTTCTCTCCGCTGGGGACGGACTGACTGAGACCTTCACCACAGCCTGGACCCGATGGGGAGCACGTGAGTAATGTCTGTGTTACTCTGGGGTCACTGGGTGCACACTGGAATCACTGGGATATTCAGGGGACACTGGGGGGGTCACTGGGATATTCAGGGGACACTGGGGGGGGGTCACTGGGACATTCAGGGGACACTTGTGGTGGTCACTGGGACATTGTTGTGGTAGTTCTTATTGTTGTGGTGGTGGTCTGAACATCAAGACCGCCACTCTGGCATCACTCTGGCATGACTGGGTGCAAGCTGGGAACCCTGGCTGCACCCTGGCATCATTCTGGGTTGACTGCGGGATCACTGGGGACACTCGGTTGGCTACTAATTAAATATCTGGTGTTCTCATAACATATCTTATATTACATTCTGTACAATACACAGTGGGGTGGACTCAGTCCATATCTTATATTACATTCTGCACATTGCAAGGTGGGTTGGACTCAGTCCATATCTTATATTACATTCTGTACATTACACAGTGGGTTGGACTCAGCCCATATGTTATATTACATTCTGTGCAATACACAAAGGGTTGTACTCAGTCCATATCTTATATTACATTCTGTACAATACACAGTGGGTTGGACTCAGTCCATATCTGATATTACATTCTGCACATCACACAGTGGGGTGGACTCAGCCCATATCTTTCATTACATTCTGTACAACACTCAGTGGGTTGGACTCAGTCCATATCTTATGTCATATTCTGTACAATGCACAGTGGGTTGGACTCAGTCCATATCTCATATTACATTCTGTACAATACACAGTGGGATGGACTCAGCCCATATCTTATATTACATTCTGTACAATACACAGTGGGGTGGACTCAGTCCATATCTTATATTACAGTCTGTACAATACAAGATGGGTTGGACTCACTCCATATCTTATATTACATTCTGCACATTACAAGGTTGGGTGGACCCAGTACATATCTTATATTCCATTCTGTACAATACACAGTGGGGTGGATACAGCCCATATCTTACATTGCATTCTGTACAATACACAGTGGGTTGGACACAGTCCATATCTTATATTACATTCTGTACAATACACAGTGGGGTGGACTCAGCCCATATCTTACCTTGCATTCTGTACAATACACAGTGGGTTGGACTCAGTCCATATCTTACATTGCATTCTGTACAATACACAGTGGGTTGGACTCAGTCCATATCTTACATTGCATTCTGCACAATACACAGTGGGTTGGACTCAGTCCATATCTTATATTACATTCTGTACAATACACAGTGGGTTGGACTCAGTCCATATCTTACATTGCATTCTGTACAATACACAGTGGGTTGGACTCAGTCCATATCTTATATTACAGTCTGTACAATACACAGTGGGTTGGACTCAGTCCATATCTTACATTGCATTCTGTACAATACACAGTGGGGTGGACTCAGCCCATATCTTACATTGCATTCTGTACAATACACAGTGGGTTGGACACAGTCCATATCTTATATTACATTCTGTACAATACACAGTGGGGTGGACTCAGCCCATATCTTACATTGCATTCTGTACAATACACAGTGGGTTGGACTCAGTCCATATCTTATATTACAGTCTGTACAATACACAGTGGGTTGGACTCAGTCCATATCTTATATTACATTCTGTACAATACACAGTGGGGTGGACTCAGCCCATATCTTACATTGCATTATGTACAATACACAGTGGGTTGGACACAGTCCATATCTTATATTACATTCTGTACAATACACAGTGGGGTGGACTCAGCCCATATCTTACATTGCATTCTGTACAATACACAGTGGGTTGGACTCAGCCCATATCTTACATTCCATTCTGTACAATACACAGTGGGTTGGACTCAGCCCATATCTTACATTGCATTCTGTACAATACACAGTGGGTTGGACTCAGCCCATATCTTACATTCCATTCTGTACAATACACAGTGGGGTGGACTCAGTCCATATCTTATATTACATTCTGTACAATACACAGTGGGGTGGACTCAGCCCATATCTTACATTGCATTATGTACAATACACAGTGGGTTGGACACAGTCCATATCTTATATTACATTCTGTACAATACACAGTGGGTTGGACTCAGTCCATATCTTACATTGCATTCTGCACAATACACAGTGGGTTTGACTCAGTCCATATCTTATATTACATTCTGCACAATACACAGTGGGTTGGACTCAGTCCATATCTTATATTACATTCTGTACAATACACAGTGGGTTGGACTCAGTCCATATCTTATATTACATTCTGTACAATACACAGTGGGTTGGACTCAGTCCATATCTTATATTACATTCTGTACAATACACAGTGGGGTGGACTCAGTCCATATCTTATATTACATTCTGTACAATACACAATGGGTTGGACTCAGTCCATATCTTATATTACATTCTGTACAATACACAGTGGGTTGGACTCAGTCCATATCTTACATTACATTCTGTACAATACACAGTGGGGTGGACTCAGTCCATATCTTATATTACATTCTGCACATTACAAGGTTGGGTGGACCCAGTACATTTCTTATATTCAATTCTGTACAATACACAGTGGGTTGGACTCAGTCCATATCTTATATTACATTCTGTACAATGCACAGTGGGTTGGACTCAGTCCATATCTTATATTGCATTCTGTACAATACACAGTGGGGTGGACTCAGTCCATATCTTATATTACATTCTGTACAATGCACAGTGGGTTGGACTCAGTCCATATCTTATATTGCATTCTGTACAATACACAGTGGGTTGGACTCAGCCCATATCTTATATTACATTCTGTACAATACACAGTGGGTTGGACTCAGTCCATATCTTATATTACATTCTGCACATCACACAGTGGGTTGGACTCAGCCCATATCTTATATTACATTCTGGACAATACATAGTGGGTTGGACTCAGTCCATATCTTATATTACAGTCTGTACAATACAAGATGGGTTGTACTCACTCCATATCTTATATTACATTCTGCACATTACAAGGTTGGGTGGACCCAGTAAATATCTTATATTACATTCTGTATATTACAAGGTGAGGTGGACTCAGTCCATATCTTATATTACATTCTGGACAATACAAGGTCGAGATTGAACAGGGAGGGGCGAGCTTCTAATTCAAACAGGAGAAAACAGTTGAGGGAAAAGCTGTTGACCTTTCGCTGACAGCAACTGCCAGAATTAAAGTTGCAACAATGTCCAGAGCAGGTGTGGGCGAGGCCCAGGGACAGAAGAGAAAACACACCCAGGGGGAGGGTTGGACCCTGCAGCAAACACTGAGCAGCTCAGACAGGCAGTGCGGCACCGGTTAGAGGCATTCAGAGGAAAGGCAGGGGAGAAACAAGCTGCAGACTTGGATTAGGGAGAGATTCTGCAACTGGGGGAGTGTGAGAGAGGGAGAGGGAGAGGGAGATGGGTCGAGAGAGGGAGAGGGAGAGAGAGAGAGAGGGAGATTGGGAGGGAGGGAGAGAGAGAGAGGGAGAGTGGGAGAGAGTGAGAGAGGGAGTGGGAGAGAGAGAGGGGGGAGAAAAAGAGAGAGTGAGAGAGGGAGTGGGAGGGAGGGAGTTCTGGCCTCTTGCTGTGCCTTTTTAATCCCTTGCTTTTGTATTTTAATCAATTCCCTCTCTCTCCCCTCAGGAATCTTTTTGTTGAAATGCTGCAAGGAGATGATCCAGAAAGAGACATTTTGTGAGGAGGAGGAGGAGTGGGAGAAATCCTGGGCCAAGCATCGTTCTCTCCGCTGGGGACGGACTGACTGAGACCTTCACCACAGCCTGGACCCGATGGGGAGCACGTGAGTAATGTCTGGGTTACTCTGGGGTCACTGGGTGCACACTGGAATCACTGGGATATTCAGGGGACACTGGGGGGGTCACTGGGACATTCAGGGGACACTGGGGGGGGGGTCACTGGGACATTCAGGGGACACTTGGGGTGGTCACTGGGACATTCAGGGGACACTGGGGGGGGGTCACTGGGACATTGTTGTGGTAGTTCTTATTGTTGTGGTGGTGGTCTGAACATCAAGACCGCCACTCTGGCATGACTGGGTGCAAGCTGGGAACCCTGGCTGCACCCTGGCATCATTCTGGGTTGACTGCGGGATCACTGGGGACACTCGGTTGGCTACTTGCCGCCATCTGAGCAAGATGCCGGCTGGCGCAGCCGCCATTTTTCCAAAATGTTGGCCTGGCTGGCCTCCATTTTGCCCAATGAGGTAGCCAAGCTGGCCTCATTTTGTCCAAGGTGGTGGCGACGCGGGCCTCATTTTGTACGGCATGGGAGCCGCGTGAGCGGCGACTTTTTAAAAAATGTTGGTCGCGCTCGCCCCCATTGTGTCCGGGACGGACTCCCCGCTGGCCTCCATTCGGTCCAAGCCCGGCTGCCGTACCTGCTGCCGTGCTGCCCCTGTGCAAATACACTTCCAAATATACAAATACATCATAAATATACAGGTAATATATCTATATTATAAACACAAGTCAGTAAGAGCTTGAGTGATTGGTGAGTGACTCACCAATCAAAAAACCAGTGGTGAGGATGGAATCCCTGGCCAGGATGTGGAGATTTTGGGGCCAAAGATCATGACTTCCAATTTTTAACTGGAGGAACTGGTGGCTCATCTAAAACAGAATGTGGGCCTGACAACACAAAGATATTGGAAGGGTCAAGAGAGGCGGTGGTTTTGTCAGCGTCCATCTGAAAGCTGGTCCATGTCTGTGGACTGTGTCACCAAAGGGCAGCATGTGGATGAGGAAGAGGAGGGAGCCAAGGATTGAATCTTTAGAAACATCAGAGATAACGGTGATAGGGTGGGAAGAGAAGCTTCTTCTGGCTCTGATCAGATAGGTGAGTGGAACCAAGAGAGGGGACTCCCAGCAAAAGAGGCCAGTGTCCGATGAATGAGATGGTGACCGGTGGGTTGTCTGTAGGTATGGAGATGGGGAGGGTTTTAAACCCAAGGATGAGAATTTTAAATTTAATGGATATATAACTGGGAGCCAGTGAGGGTCAGTGAGTCCGAGCAGGACCTGGTGCTGGTTGGACACGGACAAGAGTTTTGGACGAGCTCACGTTTATAGAAGGTGGGGATTGGGTGGCCGGTCAGGAGTGTATTGGAGGAATGGAGTCTGGAGGGTACAGAGGCATTGATGAGGGTTTGAATGGCAATGGGCTGAGGAAGGAATGGAGGCGGTGAGGGAATTACGGGGCCTTTGTGATGGAGGTGAAAAAGGGTCATGAGCTCAGCTGGGTGTTACACGGGACCAATTTTACTGGAACCGTGAACCAATGTAGAATAAACGGGTAAACATCTGCAGTAAAATAGCGGAGAGAGGAATGTCAATGGGACACGTTCAGTGTCCGTCCCCGAATATCACCCACAGTCATTTCTCGGCTGCAATTCTCAACCTGCCCTTTAACTGTCCCCGTGTCAGAGACTCACAATTCATATTTTAACTGGGAAACTGCAGGAACAGAGTGAAACGGGTCTGCTTGTGTCCCTGGATTCAGTGCACACGGCGGAGACATCTGTCTAAATTATAAATGAAACACCAGGAGTGAACATGGTCAATATAGTTATATAAAAGCTGTAAATGAAGCCGTTTATTGTTGTTGGATCAGTCCTGTATGAGATCAGGGTTAAACTTTATTCCTGAGAGAGGTCTGATTAAGTAATAACCTGGACTTTGAGATGTTTGTGTTTTATTCACCACATTATTTACAGCGGAGTCAAAGCTGCAGATATAATGTGTTTGTTAAACTGACTGTAACTAATAGCAATGGTCAGGAGTATAACCGTGTCAGTGGAGACTTATCCCCTGTATAAATCAGGGCTTGTTGGAATGGATCAGCTCAGAGTGCCTGCTGGAGCTGTGGTTTCCAGGCCAACAGAAGTCAGTGCTTCTCACAGAAATGGAATATCCAGTAATCTATCAGATACAACGTATTTATTATCCAGTTCTTGCAGCCATTGGAGTTCCGGGTAAGCCGTTATCTCAGCTGTTAATGGTGTAAATCGGTGTTAACTCTGCTGCTGTACTTGGAAAATTGTTTTGTGTCCCTACATATTTCACACAGTCACTTGTTCTGTTCTATTGGTTGAATGATGGAATGTGTTAAGTCTCTGCTCTTTCGGTATTGAGGCGCTGCATCATATCTGTCATGAATTTGTCTATCCAACCCTGGCATTGTTACTGGATTATTCTCTGTACTGAATATATTGGGCTAAGAGTTGGTGTCAGACCACCAGGTGATGATAACAGTTTCTTGTTGTGGAACTAACCTGTCCTGGAATATGTTTTCATCAATGTGTTTTCAGTGATTGATAATGAGACAGCTCACGGTCTCAGTGTTACAAGGAGGCAGTGGAATGTCCTCCCTCCTCAATAACATGCTTCAGTTTAACTGAGATTTCAATGTATTTATTGGTGATCACTGTTATGAAATATTATTTCATTATGTGTGTATCTGACGTCGCTTCAGATGTCTGGTTACTGAACTGAGTTTGCTGCTGACTCTTTCACATCTCCTTCTCTGCTTCACTGTGGATGAATTCACTGACTGTCACTGGACTTCACTGTAAAATGAAATGTTTTGATGTTTTGTGGTCTCAATTTGCACTGTCCCTGTTGGAATCAGCAGCCCTTCTATGTACCTGTAGGTTATAAGTTTGATGTTGGCGTTTTGTAAATTGAACAGTCCCGCCATCTATCACTTTACTTTATAATTACTGGAGAAGGAATCTCAATTATTGTGAGATCTGCCTGGGAGAGGGATTCGATTCTGTTTATTCCATGATTTGTAGATGAAGTGAACAGTGTTGGTGAACAGGTGGAGGATTGGGTGATCTGTGGAAATATTAAACTATTCCACAGAGGCTTCACTATTTAACAAACTAACACTGAGTATAGAATCGGTGGAACACGGGGCTGGGGAACAGAATGCAGGCTCAGGATGATAGGATTTAATCGGATATGAAAATGAACTTGAGAAAGAGAGTAGAGTGAGTGATAGAGAGGGCGACTGAGAGGGAAAGCGAGAGGCTGTGGTGTGAATAATTCATCAGAATGAACTGCTGAAACTTCCAGTACAATTAAACATAGAAAATGTGATTTGAAGGTGTTATTATGATGTGATCAGATTGGGTGAGTTTTTATTGTGGGACTCGCTCCTCATGTTTATATCCCTGTCAGGTCCTCAGTCTGTTTTTGTGAATGTTCCTTACTTTCCAACTTAACACTAAACATAATTAAAATTTACTTCAAGAATAGAATCAGAAATTTCTTGATTGTAATCAATTATTCGGAAACTGTTTTTTTCAAGCTCGGATCAGTTCAATAACAACGTGATTAATTTTATTAATACTTTTCATTTTAAGTTTCATTGAATTTGCAAATTAAATTTATTAAACACATTTTGTACCAAACACAGGTTCCCTGACACCAATAACTACAGAAATGGACTGTTAAATGTAATAGTTGGATTGTGTACAGTCTCTCCCTGTGAATCCCAGCCTCTGCTCTCACGACAATGAATCCTCTGTCTCGTCGGTTCCTTCAGTTTGTCAATTCTCCCAAACCATCTACTCCTGACTCCTCTCCAGCTCCGACACGTTCATGTACACTACTCTTTTCATTGACTCCCTCCCAATCTGACTCACTATCGACTCTCTTAACCCAGAGCAACACACGAGCTGCACCTCCCCGTCTCCTCACCTTCCGACACTTCCCTCTCTTTCCCATCCGTCTGGAGCCCAAACCCGGCTTTAATCCGCTGGATTCCCGGTGTGTAAAACCCCTTCTCCCTTCCCCACCGGCACTGCGCCCTCACTCAGCCCTACCAGTGGATCCGGTGGTCACTTTATTCACTTTCTGTATCCATCTCCCAATTCATTATTGATCATTGTGTTTTAAAACATCTCTCTGCCCAAAGCGCTGCCCAGGTCAATGAATCACTTTCCACCCTTCGATGCAGCAACAAAGCTGGAAATTTCACCCAGATCCTCTCAAACTGCTGCTTTGGCTCCAGGTCTGATCAGTAATTTCTCTGCTTCCTTTTCTCTCTGTTACAGTTAACTTGGTGGCGATTGTGATCGTGTCCAGAGGAAAGTGCGGTCTCTCCAAATGTATCAGTGTCTACCTGGTGGGAATGGCAGTGACCGATCTCCTGGTCATTATCACTGATCCGATATTGAGGGTGATTAATCTGATGTATTTCCCATGGTCATTCCTGAACATTACTCCCGTGTGTAGTTTTATTCTATTCTTGGGTGGTGCAGTCACTGTGGTTTCTGTCTGGTTCACAGTCGCTTTCACCTTTGATCGATTTGTGGCCATTTGTTGTGAGAAGCTGAAAACTAAATATTGCACCGAGAGAACGGCGGCTGTGGTTCTGGGAACAGTGAGTGTGCTGGGCTGTTTGGAGAGTGTCCCCACGTACTTTGCATTTGAACCTTTAGATATAATTGATAATGTTCCCTGGTTTTGTGGGACTAAATTGATCTTCCATACTTCCCCCGCATGGGCAGCATTTGAGATGTTTCACCTCATTTTAACCCCTTGTGTCCCGGTCTGTCTGATTTTGCTGCTCAATGTTCTGACGGTCAGGCGTATTTTAGTGTCCAGTCGAGTCCGCAGGGGACTCCGGGGCCGCAGCAATGGAGAGAATCAGAGTGATCCAGAGATGGAGAACCGAAAGAAATCCATCATTTTACTCTTCAGTATATCGGGCAGTTTTATACTGTTGTGGATGACATATGTTGTATTTACCATTTATATGCGAATTGCAGACATTCGGTCTTATTACTCCTACACTGACCCTGGTTATATCACAGAACACACAGCAGGAATGCTGCAGCTTCTCAGTTCCTGCACAAATACGTGTATTTATGTCCTGACTCAGACTAAATTCAGAGAGGAGCTGAAGAACGCGGTGAAATACCCATTCAATCTAATTATTAAATTAGTGAAATCATAGAACGAGCTGAAGGGTTTCAAGCACGAGAACTAAATCCCATTTCATACTCCATCCCTACACTTCCCGGGGGATGGAAAGTACATTTTATATTAGCAGCACAGAGCCCTGAAATGATCTGAAATATGGTTCTGATGTTATATGTTATTGAAACTCTGACCTATTAAGGCAGGATTTACTCTGCAGACGACACATGCATTTTACTCGAAATGGCGGCACTAAAGAGCCGAGCTGGACTTCAACTAAATGGTCATCCAGCAAAATGTGCAAAGCTGGGATTCAAAGTAGCTGCTTTGGGCCAGATCAGAATGGGTGCACTCCAAATAAATGGCGAGGGAGAGAGAGAGAGAGAGCGAGGTGGAGAGGGGGAGAAGGAGCGAGAGAGAGAAAGTCAGAGAGTTGGAGAAAGACTGAGACAGGCAGATATACACAGAGGGAGTGAGAGAGGGGAGAGTGACTGACATAGAGACAGAGAGGAACATAAAGCGATAAAGAGTGAGAGAGAGCGAGATAGTGATATAAAGAGCTAGGGAGAGATAGAAAGTGAGAGCAAGAAAGAGAGAGAGAGAGGCAGAGAGCGACACAGGGAGAGCGTGAGAGAGATCAGAGAGAAAGACAGGGAGATAGTGGGACAGAGAGAGTAAGAAATACAGAAAGACAGGGAGAGAGACAGAGAAAGACAGAAGGAGAGAGAGATGGAGAGAGGAGTGGACAGAGACAGAGAACACAGGGCAAAATAAATATAATGATTAAATGGCGCAGAAAATTAAAACAGGTTCACATAAAGGGGAGAGGGTCTGTGACAAAGAGAGGGAGATGGAACCAACGAGGGGTAGAGACAGAGGTACACAGAGCTGGAGATAAATAAAGTGAGTTTGTTAGACTGGAGAGAAAAAATAAAGAGAGAAAGAAAGAGTGAAAGAAAGCATATATATATATATATATAATGAGAGAGAGCAAGCAGACATGGATGGAACGAGAGAGAGAGACTGACAAAGAATTGCAAAGTGGTGGAAGTAGAAGTGGAAATAACAAGATAGAAAAACACACAGAAAATAAATAGAGACAAACGACATAAACAGAGAACAGACACAATGAAGTACGGACAAAAATAACTATGTAATCAACCTGGAGTGTGTGAAAGTGCTGACCAGCAGAAGAGCCGCAGATGAAGCAGGTCAGACAGTTCATGTTTGTTCTGGGCCAACACTCTTGTGGATTTAATTTTGACATTTCTCAAGGTGATGCCTTGAGCTGCACAATAAATTCACTCAGCCTTGTTTACCTGACCCTGACCATTACTAACTGCAGGAGTTTCCCAGCTGCTCTGTGTAGTAAACATTCATCTGATAATCGAAAGCCTGAGACTAAATCAGCTTCAGCATATCTGAAGGAAAAGGACGCTTAAAAGGTGGAAGGACTGTTAGAAGGATTATTAATGACACATTGTAAAATATCACACAGCAGAGGATAGATCACCATAGCAACAAGAACGATCCCAGGAGGGCTAGAGGTCGTTTGAACTCCAGCCGACTTAACTTGGTGACGTTGTGGACACTGAGAGAAAACAAGTGAAGTTTCAATCAATCGTGGGTTGTATTTGTCGGAACCTGTTGTTGAGAAGCCACCGTCCCAGAGGTGTGATTCTCTATAAAAACGGTCTTAAAAAGCTGGGCAGAAGTTGAGTGGAGAGAGACACAGATCCACCATAACTGCTCCAACCTCACCTTTCGCTTCCTGGCAGCACCACCTCACCTGGAATCTTCCTGACTGCTCGCTACCTCCCAGCTTGATGCCTCGATGCTGCTTTACAGATTGCCTGTGAAGCAGATGACCTGTCTAACAGAGAAAGTCACACTACACTACAACGGTATCCATCAAAATACCTGGAATCTTCTCGGCAAGTCTAAAACTTTCGTTATGGGCTTAGTCTACGATAAACATTTGATTTCCAAACGGTTATGCATTTTGAGAATTGAGAATGTGTTGTTTAATTTTTGCTAAAGCAATTCTAAATCGGGCATAAACCCAAGATGATGTTTAAATTCTGATGTCATTTTTTCTATTGAATTAATAATAAATGATTGTTTTCTTTATAAAGCCATGGTTTGTGCCTGAAGTTTGTTTAGGATAAAGAGCCCATTAATTAAATGTAAAACTAAACCTTGTGGAGATAAAAAGTTATTGCTCCAAATTAAAGTGTAAAATCACTTTCCACCTTTTTGCTCCTCCATCTGTACCATGTGTTACTTTCCCAGTGAGCTGCTGGATTCTGTAATAAATAATATGTATTTTTACCCCTTCTGCAGTGTTAATAAACTGGACAGGGTCCCACAGCTCTCTCCTGTTCTGTTACTGTTAAAATACTGTTATTATTTCAGATTAAAGAAAAATATGAATAATGGAGAAATGAATTAAATCCCAGATCAGAACTACATTCAGATTGAGTCCAATTTTACTCTGATTTATTTAATAGAAGCTAGAATTACATTCTCTACAAAAAATGGTTGATTGGACCTTTCCTCCGAATGTCTGGTCTCTCCTTTTCTGTCACCATTCAGTCCAAATAACCAAATGTGAATTCATTTTTTTGGCAGAAGTTCACGTTTTGATGTTTAATTCCCTCACTGCACCGCTCTCTTTATGTTAAACACCAGCTCGTGCCATTCTCACTCAGTTTGTATTTTTAACTATAGTGCAACAGTGATTCAACAGGAACAGCAAATGAACCCTCTCTGTGTCTCTCATCACAACAAGCTTCACCTTGCCCCTCAGTAAGATGGCCGCCTTTCGGGTGCCACTTTGTTTCAGGTTCATGGCGTTGAAGTTGTTGTTCATCGATTCACATTTTGATGGCAGGCACGGTGCAAGAGGAGTCCATTCAGCCCACCCTGCCTGTGCCAGCTCCTTGAAAGCGCGATCCAATTATTCCCATTTCCTGCTCTGCTTTTCCCCCACAGCCCTCATGGATGCTTGTAATAGTAGTTTTGATAATACACACACATATATATATATATATATATATATATACATATGGATACAATTTGCTGTTGTAGGGGGTGGACATATGCGGAGAGTTTGAGTAGATTGGGACTCTACTCATTGGAGTTCAGAAGAATGAGAGGCGATCTTATTGAAACATATAAGATTGTGAAGGGTCTTGATCGGGCGGATGCGGTAAGGATGTTCCCAAGGATGGGTGAAACTAGAACTAGGGGGCATAATCTTAGAATAAGGGGCTGCTCTTTCAAAACTGAGATAAGGAGAAACTTCTTCACTCAGAGGGTGGTGGGTCTGTGGAATTTGCTGCCCCAGGAAGCTGTGGAAGCTACATCATTAAATAAATTTAAAACAGAAATAGACAGTTTTCTAGAAGTGAAGGGAATTAGAGGTTACGGGGAGCGGGCAGGAAATCGGACATGAATTTGAGGTTAGGATCAGATCAGCCATGATCTTATTGAATGGTGGAGCCGGCTCGAGAGGCCGATTGGCCTACTCCTGCTCCTATTTCTTATGTTCTTATATATATATGTATATATAAGTTGTTGTTGTCGATAAAGATTGTTTCTCAATCTTCTACTCTTTCGATTCTTCTCGTTTATAAATTGGGCTTTGTTTCTGTGTAAATGAATGTTGCTGAGAGATTGTCCCTGTAACTGAGTGAGGGATCTTGCTGTATATTAGGTTTTTTAAAAATTGCTTTGGCTCTTTTATATGTCATGAATTTATTTGAAATCTTTGGCTATTTGGAAAAAGCCACAAACTGTAAGCTGAACACAAACTACTGGGCTTTCGTCCACTGCTAATTAAAACAAGAGAAAAGAGCAAAGGGAAAGTTCGTTCACCTTTGCAAACTGCAACATAAAGGTTGAAGTAGAAACAAATGCCCGGGCTTTTTGTTGCCTGCTCCAGGAACAGAAGAGAAAATGAGCACAGGGGCAATTTGGACCCTGCAGCGAACACTAACCAGGACAGGCAGACAGACCAACACCTTTAAGGGGAGCGGTGATGGGGGATGGGGTGGGTGAGGGAGTGATTGGCAAAGCAGGAGAGAAAACCCTGCAAACTTGTATTAGAGAGAGAGAAAAGCAATATGTGCTCTTCAGTCTGCCTGAGTGTCTTTCTGTCTCTCTCTGTCCCAACTTTTCTCCCTCTTCTTCAGATTCTCTGCTTTGTAACTGGGGAGTGTGTTTGTCAGTGGTCTTTGCTGAGAGATTGCCTGCCTATGTAATGGAATGAGTGAGTGACTGAGTGTGAATATGTGTGTGTGTGAGTGAGTGTGAGGGAGCTCTGGGCTCTTGCTGTGCCTTTTTAATCGTTTGCTTTGTTTTTAATCAATTGTTTTCAATCAATTAAAGGATTTTTTAGTGGAATTGCTGTAACATGAAGTTGTGGAAAGAGAATTTTTGGGAGGAGGAGGATTCCTTGGACAAGAAGCTTTCTCTCCACAGGGGACTGATCGAGGCCTTCACCACAGGCTCACGTGAATTGTGTCTGGGTCACTGTGCGATCATTGGGAGCACTGTGGGTTCACAGGTTGCTATGGGATCACTGCGATACTGCAGGTTCACTGGGACATTGTGGGATCAGTGGGACATTGTGGGATCAGTGGGACATTGTGGGACACTGTGGGATCAGTGGGACATTGTGGGATCAGTGGGACACTGTGGGATCAGTGGGACATTGTGGGATCAGTGGGACATTGTGGGATCAGTGGGACACTGTGGGATCAGTGGGACACTGTGGGATCAGTGGGCCACTGTGGGATCACTGGGACATTGTGGGATCAGTGGGACATTGTGGGATCAGTGGGACACTGTGGGATCAGTGGGACATTGTGGGATCAGTGGGACATTGTGGGATCAGTGGGACATTGTGGGATCAGTGGGACACTGTGGGATCAGTGGGACATTGTGGGATCAGTGGGACATTGTGGGATCAGTGGGACATTGTGGGATCAGTGGGACATTGTGGGATCAGTGGGCCATTGTGGGATCAGTGGGACATTGTGGGATCAGTGGGACATTGTGGGATCAGTGGGACATTGTGGGATCACTGGGACATTGTGGGATCAGTGGGACACTGTGGGATCACTGGGACATTGTGGGATCAGTGGGACATTGTGGGATCAGTGGGACACTGTGGGATCAGTGGGACATTGTGGGATCAGTGGGCCACTGTGGGATCACTGGGACATTGTGGGATCAGTGGGCCACTGTGGGATCAGTGGGACATTGTGGGATCAGTGGGACACTGTGGGATCACTGGGACATTGTGGGATCAGTGGGACACTGTGGGATCAGTGGGACATTGTGGGATCAGTGGGACATTGTGGGATCAGTGGGACATTGTGGGATCAGTGGGACATTGTGGGATCAGTGGGCCATTGTGGGATCAGTGGGACATTGTGGGATCAGTGGGACATTGTGGGATCAGTGGGACATTGTGGGATCAGTGGGACATTGTGGGATCAGTGGGACATTGTGGGATCAGTGGGCCATTGTGGGATCAGTGGGACATTGTGGGATCAGTGGGACATTGTGGGATCAGTGGGACATTGTGGGATCAGTGGGACATTGTGGGATCAGTGGGACATTGTGGGATCAGTGGGACATTGTGGGATCAGTGGGACATTGTGGGATCAGTGGGACACTGTGGGATCAGTGGGACATTGTGGGATCAGTGGGACATTGTGGGATCAGTGGGCCACTGTGGGATCACTGGGACATTGTGGGATCAGTGGGCCACTGTGGGATCAGTGGGACATTGTGGGATCAGTGGGACATTGTGGGATCAGTGGGCCACTGTGGGATCAGTGGGACACTGTGGGATCAGTGGGACATTGTGGGATCAGTGGGCCACTGTGGGATCACTGGGACATTGTGGGATCAGTGGGCCACTGTGGGATCAGTGGGACATTGTGGGATCAGTGGGACATTGTGGGATCAGTGGGACACTGTGGGATCAGTGGGCCACTGTGGGATCAGTGGGACATTGTGGGATCATTGGGAAACTGGCGGCCATATTGTTTAAGATGGCCGCCTTACTGGCCGCCATTTTGTTTCAGCTTCATGGGGTTACAGGAGAAACTACTTTACCCATTCTATGTAATACAGAAATGTTATATATATATACATATATATATATATATAAATACACACACGTTATTTTATACACGCAAGTTGTTGTATATAAAGACAGTCTCTCAAACTTTTACACAAATGCAGTAAACTGGGATACTGGGACCTCTGGGTGCACTGTGGAATCACTGACTGCAATGTGGGATCACTGGGATCACTTAGGGAGCATTGTGGTATTATCACTGGGTGTGCAGCTGGGTCACCGGGTCACTCTGTGATCATTGTGGGATCACTGGGTGCATTGTGGAATCACTGAGTCACTGTGGATCACTGGGACACTGTGGATCAATGGGACACTATCACTGGGTGCACTGTGGATCACTGGGACACTGTGGATCAATGGGACACTATCACTGGGTGCATTGTGGATCACTGGGACACTGTGGATCAATGGGACACTATCACTGGGTGCACTGTGGATCACTGGGACACTGTGGATCAATGGGACACTCACTGGGTGCACTGTGGATCACTGGGACACTGTGGATCAATGGGACACTATCACTGGGTGCACTGTGGATCACTGGGACACTGTGGATCAATGGGACACTATCACTGGGTGCACTGTGGATCACTGGGACACTGTGGATCAATGGGACACTATCACTGGGTGCACTGTGGATCACTGGGACACTGTGGATCAATGGGACACTATCACTGGGTGCACTGTGGATCACTGGGACACTGTGGATCAATGGGACACTATCACTGGGTGCATTGTGGATCACTGGGACACTGTGGATCAATGGGACACTATCACTGGGTGCACTGTGGATCACTGGGACACTGTGGATCAATGGGACACTATCACTGGGTGCACTGTGGATCACTGGGACACTGTGGATCAATGGGACACTATCACTGGGTGCACTGTGGATCACTGGGACACTGTGGATCAATGGGACACTATCACTGGGTGCACTGTGGATCACTGGGACACTGTGGATCAATGGGACACTATCACTGGGTGCACTGTGGATCACTGGGACACTGTGGATCAATGGGACACTATCACTGGGTGCATTGTGGAATCACTGAGTCACTGGGGACTCCATGGGATACTTATTTACCCAGTTGGGCCGAATGGCCCCTGTTTCTCTGCTGTACATTCTGTGTAATTCTATGTAGTATACAAATATATATAATGTTGTTGTTGTTGGAGTAAAATTGGGAACCCCGGAGAGACTTCTTCACCCAGATGGGCCGAATGGCCTGTTTCTGTGCCGTGCTGTATTCCATGTAAAATATATATAAAGATATGCACGGGGTTAAATTCGATAACCCCCGAATCTGGGGGCGGAAACGATTAACCCCCATGTGATTAACCTGCACCCGGTCGTTGAGATGCAGACAGTCCGTGAGATTGGTGCTGCCTGGTGATTTACCTGATTCCTGCGAGCAGTCAGGCCTGTCTGCGCTGTTGAGCGGCTTCTCACCAGCAAGGGGGGCAATATTGCGTGAGTGATTAGCACCTCTTAAAGGCAAACTGCACCTCTTAAAGGCAGGCTGCACCTTACAAAGTCAAACATTTGATTGAGATACAAACCTCCGGGGTCATTTCTTCTCGTACAGTTTTGATTGGCAGCTTCTTTTGAATTAAACAGACCATTGATTAAAATGACTGGCTCCCAGTCACTGTTTTGAAGCCATTTATCAGCCTGTCTTTTTCAAACTGGTGAGTCTGTTTGGAATCTCTGAGAATGTTAATCAAATCGACAGTTTCCATAGTTTGTGCGAAAAAGACAACAAAGAACCAGGATGTTAAAAGGTTCGGTCACAGTTCCGTATAGTATTTGTGAATTATTTATTATTTTCTTTTCCAATAAGTATCTGGTTGAGCTTTACAGTAAAACTGTCGTCTTACTGCTCCTATTTGTTTCTCTCTTACTGTTTCATCAATTTGTTTGTCAGTTAAAGTCTAAAACAAGGTCTAGTGTAGTGTGAATCTGTCACCCTCTGAAGAGCAGGCACTATTCGGCACTGGATAGAACGAGTGGGCTGAGATAATCTGAAGGGGTTTCACTGTTCATTACCTGGAGCCCTTCACATGTTACATTGATATCAGGACAAGCGGAAACACTGAGACATTGGGAGTGATGCCTCACCTAACAGAGGAGCTGCTTTTCAAGCTTAGAAATACAACTGATTTTAAATAAGAAAAATTTGACTTCATTAAATTCGGCAAAAAGGCAACTATCTCTGAACTGTCACCAGTATATGAAAACCACCGACATTTTACTGATCGGGGAATAATGATCTTGTTCAAACTGTACAAAATAAAAATCAATGTAATCTTTTTAAAATAACGATCTGATATAAAGCATTCTCCACCCAAACAAAAGCACGAAGCATTCCCAGGACATTGAGAGATTATGTGAGTGGGTAAAACTGTGGTAAATGGAGTTCAATGTGGGGAAAAGTGAGGTCATCCACTTCGGATCTAAGAAAGATAGATCAGAGAGTTTTCTAAATGATGAGGAGCTCGGAACTGTGGAGGAGCAGAGAGATTTAGGGTCCAAATACAGAAATCATTAAAAGCTAGTGGACAGTCACAAAAATAATTTAAAAGGCTAATTGAATGTCGGTCTTTATTTCTCGAGGGCTGGAATATAAAGGGGTGGAAGTTATGTTCCAGCTGCACAGAGCTCTGGTTAGAGCCCATCTGGACGACTGCATTCAGTTCTGGGCACTGCACCTCAGGAAGGATATATTGCCCTTGGAGGGCGTGCAGCTCGGATGCACCAGAATGATATCGGGGCTTAAAGGGTTAAATTATGAGGACAGGTTGCACAGACTGGGCTTGTATTCCCCTGAATATAGAAGATTACAGGGTGATCTAATTGAGGTGTTTAAGATGATTAAAGGAGTTGATAGGGTGGATAGAGAGAAACTACTTCCTCTGGTGGGGAATCCAGAACAAGGGGGCAGAACCTTATCATTAGAGCTAAGCCGTTCAGGGGTGATGTCAGGAAACACTTCTTCACAAAAAGTGTAATGGAGATCTGGAACTCTCTCCAACAAAAGTCTGTTGAAGCTGGGGGTCAATTGAAAGTTTCAAAAATGCGATTGATAGATTTTTTGTTAGGGCAGGGTATTAAGGGTTACGGAATTAAGGAGGGTAGATGGAGTTAAGATGCAGATCAGCCGTTATCTGATTGAATGGTGGAGCAGGCTCGAGTTGCTATGTAACAGGCTCGAGGGGCTGAATGACCTCCTCCAATTCATGTGCAACTCGTTTGAGGGGCTCAATAGCCTCCTCCTGTTCTTACTTAACAGGCTCGAGGAGCGGTTTTTCCTCCAGTTCCTGTATAACAGGCTCGATGGGCTGAATGGCCTCCTCCTGATACTATCAAACAGGCTTGTGGGGCTGATTGGCCTCCTCTTCTTGAGTATCAGGCTGGACGGTTTGAATGTCCACCTCTTGTTGCTATCTCACAGACCTGAGGTGTCGATTGGCCTGCTCTTCGTGTGTAACAGGCTCGGCGGGCTGAATGGCATCGTCTTGTTCTAGTGTCGTCGGCTTGAGGGGCTGCATGGCCTCCAGTTCCTGTATAACAGGCTATATGGTCTGAAAATCCTCATCCTGTTCCTATCTAACAGGCTTGAGGGGTTGAATGGCCTCCTGTTGCTGTGCAACAGGCTCGAAGGGCTCATTGTCCTCCTGCTCTTCCTGTCTAACAGCCTTGAAGTGCTTGCCGCCAATTCTTTCAAGACGAACGCCGTACATACCGCCATTTTGTCAAATATGTCTGCCGTACGTGCCACCACGCCGTCCATGTGCTGATATATATATGATACATATCTTATAAATGCAAGTTGTTGTTTTAATAGTAGTTGTTGTGGTGGTGGTCTGAATATAAAGACTGCCACTCTCGGATCACTTGGGTGATTGGATGCACTCTGGGATCCCTGGTGCACTCTGGATTCAATCTGTGGTGACTGGGTGCACTCTGGGATCACTGTGGGTTCACTGGAACATTCTGGGATTACTGTGGGTTCACTGGAACATTCTGGGATCACTGTGGGTTTGCTGGAACATTCTGGGATCACTGTGGTATCACTGGAAAATTCTGGGATCACTGTGGTATCACTGGAACATTCTGGGATCACTGTGGGTTCACTGGAACATTCTGGGATCACTGTGGGTTCACTGGAACATTCTGGGATCACTGTGGGTTCACTGGAACATTCTGGGATCACTGTGGGTTTGCTGGAACATTCTGGGATCACTGTGGTATCACTGGAAAATTCTGGGATCACTGTGGTATCACTGGAACATTCTGGGATCACTGTGGGTTCACTGGAACATTCTGGGATCACTGTGGGTTCACTGGAACATTCTGGGATCACTGTGGGTTCACTGGAACATTCTGGGATCACTGTGGGTTTGCTGGAACATTCTGGGATCACTGTGGTATCACTGGAACATTCTGGGATCACTGTGGTATCACTGGAACATTCTGGGATCACTGTGGTATCACTGGAACATTCTGGGATCACTGTGGGTTCACTGGAACATTCTGGGATCACTGTGGGTTCACTGGAACATTCTGGGATCACTGTGGGTTCACTGGAACATTCTGGGATCACTGTGGTATCACTGGAACATTCTGGGATCACTGTGGGTTCACTGGAACATTCTGGGATCACTGTGGGTTCACTGGAACATTCTGGGATCACTGTGGTATCACTGGAACATTCTGGGATCACTGTGGGTTCACTGGAACATTCTGGGATCACTGTGGGTTTGCTGGAACATTCTGGGATCACTGTGGTATCACTGGAACATTCTGGGATCACTGTGGGTTCACTGGAACATTCTGGGATCACTGTGGGTTCACTGGAACATTCTGGGATCACTGTGGTATCACTGGAACATTCTGGGATCACTGTGGGTTCACTAGAACATTCTGGGATCACTGTGGGTTTGCTTGAACATTCTGGGATCACTGTGGTATCACTGGAACATTCTGGGATCACTGGAACATTCTGGGATCACTGTGGTATCACTGGAACATTCTGGGATCACTGTGGTATCACTGTAACATTCTGGGATCACTGTGGGTTCACTGGAACATTCTGGGATCACTGTGGGTTCACTGGAACATTCTGGGATCACTGTGGGTTCACTGGAACATTCTGGGATCACTGTGGGTTTGCTGGAACATTCTGGGATCACTGTGGTATCACGGGAACATTCAGGGATCACTGTGGGTTCACTGGAACATTCTGGGATCACTGTGGGTTCACTGGAACATTCTGGGATCACTGTGGGTTCACTGGAACATTCTGGGATCACTGTGGTATCACTGGAACATTCTGGGATCACTGTGGTATCACTGGAACATACTGGGATCACTGTGGGTTCACTGGAACATTCTGGGATCACTGTGGGTTCACTGGAACATTCTGGGATCACTGTGGGTTTGCTGGAACATTCTGGGATCACTGTTGTATCACTGGAACATTCTGGGATCACTGTGGTATCACTGGAACATTCTGGGATCACTGTGGTATCACTGGAACATTCTGGGATCACTGTGGTATCACTGGAACATTCTGGGATCACTGTGGGTTCACTGGAACATTCTGGGATCACTGTGGGTTCACTGGAACATTCTGGGATCACTGTGGTATCAATGGAACATTCTGGGATCACTGTGGGTTCACTGGAACATTCTGGGATCACTGTGGGTTCACTGGTACATTCTGGGATCACTGTGGTATCACTGGAACATTCTGGGATCACTGTGGGTTCACTGGAACATTCTGGGATCACTGTGGGTTTGCTGGAACATTCTGGGATCACTGTGGTATCACTGGAACATTCGGGGATCACTGTGGGTTCACTGGAACATTCTGGGATCACTGTGGGTTCACTGGAACATTCTGGGATCACTGTGGTATCACTGGAACATTCTGGGATCACTGTGGGTTCACTAGAACATTCTGGGATCACTGTGGGTTTGCTGGAACATTCTGGGATCACTGTGGTATCACTGGAACATTCTGGGATCACTGTGGGTTCACTGGAACATTCTGGGATCACTGTGGGTTCACTGGAACATTCTGGGATCACTGTGGTATCACTGGAACATTCTGGGATCACTGTGGTATCACTGGAACATTCTGGGATCACTGTGGGTTCACTGGAACATTCTGGGATCACTGTGGTATCACTGGAACATTCTGGGATCACTGTGGTATCACTGGAACATTCTGGGATCACTGTGGGTTCACTGGAACATTCTGGGATCACTGTGGGTTCACTGGAACATTCTGGGATCACTGTGGGTTCACTGGAACATTCTGGGATCACTGTGGTATCACTGGAACATTCTGGGATCACTGTGGGTTTACTGGAACATTCTGGGATCACTGTGGGTTTGCTGGAACATTCTGGGATCACTGTGGTATCACTGGAACATTCTGGGTTCACTGTGGGTTCACTGGAACATTCTGGGATCACTGTGGGTTCACTGGAACATTCTGGGATCACTGTGGGTTTGCTGGAACATACTGGGATCACTGTGGGTTCACTGGAACATTCTGGGATCACTGTGGTATCACTGGAACATTCTGGGATCACTGTGGGTTCACTGGAACATTCTGGGATCACTGTGGGTTTGTGGAACATTCTGGGATCACTGTGGTATCACCGGAACATTCTGGGATCACTGTGGGTTCACTGGAACATTCTGGGATCACTGTGGGTTTGCAGGAACATTCTGGGATCACTATGGGTTCACTGGAACATTCTGGGATCACTGTGGTATCACTGGAACATTCTGGGATCACTGTGGGTTCACTGGAACATTCTGGGATCACTGTGGGTTCACTGGAACATTCTGGGATCACTGTGGTATCAATGGAACATTCTGGGATCACTGTGGGTTCACTGGAACATTCTGGGATCACTGTGGGTTCACTGGTACATTCTGGGATCACTGTGGTATCACTGGAACATTCTGGGATCACTGTGGGTTCACTGGAACATTCTGGGATCACTGTGGGTTTGCTGGAACATTCTGGGATCACTGTGGTATCACTGGAACATTCGGGGATCACTGTGGGTTCACTGGAACATTCTGGGATCACTGTGGGTTCACTGGAACATTCTGGGATCACTGTGGTATCACTGGAACATTCTGGGATCACTGTGGGTTCACTAGAACATTCTGGGATCACTGTGGGTTTGCTGGAACATTCTGGGATCACTGTGGTATCACTGGAACATTCTGGGATCACTGTGGGTTCACTGGAACATTCTGGGATCACTGTGGGTTCACTGGAACATTCTGGGATCACTGTGGTATCACTGGAACATTCTGGGATCACTGTGGTATCACTGGAACATTCTGGGATCACTGTGGTATCACTGGAACATTCTGGGATCACTGTGGGTTCACTGGAACATTCTGGGATCACTGTGGTATCACTGGAACATTCTGGGATCACTGTGGTATCACTGGAACATTCTGGGATCACTGTGGGTTCACTGGAACATTCTGGGATCACTGTGGGTTCACTGGAACATTCTGGGATCACTGTGGGTTCACTGGAACATTCTGGGATCACTGTGGTATCACTGGAACATTCTGGGATCACTGTGGGTTTACTGGAACATTCTGGGATCACTGTGGGTTTGCTGGAACATTCTGGGATCACTGTGGTATCACTGGAACATTCTGGGTTCACTGTGGGTTCACTGGAACATTCTGGGATCACTGTGGGTTCACTGGAACATTCTGGGATCACTGTGGGTTTGCTGGAACATTCTGGGATCACTGTGGGTTCACTGGAACATTCTGGGATCACTGTGGTATCACTGGAACATTCTGGGATCACTGTGGGTTCACTGGAACATTCTGGGATCACTGTGGGTTTGTGGAACATTCTGGGATCACTGTGGTATCACCGGAACATTCTGGGATCACTGTGGGTTCACTGGAACATTCTGGGATCACTGTGGGTTTGCAGGAACATTCTGGGATCACTGTGGGTTCACTGGAACATTCTGGGATCACTGTGGTATCACTGGAACATTCTGGGATCACTGTGGGTTCACTGGAACATTCTGGGATCACTGTGGGTTTGCTGGAACATTCTGGGATCACTGTGGTATCACTGGAACATTCTGGGATCACTGTGGGTTCACTGGAACATTCTGGGATCACTGTGGGTTCACTGGAACATTCTGGGATCACTGTGGGTTCACTGGAACATTCTGGGATCACTGTGGGTTCACTGGAACATTCTGGGATCACTGTGGTATCACTGGAACATTCTGGGATCACTGTGGTATCACTGGAACATTCTGGGATCACTGTGGGTTCACTGGAACATTCTGGGATCACTGTGGGTTCACTGGAACATTCTGGGATCACTGTGGGTTCACTGGAACATTCTGGGATCACTGTGGGTTTGCTGGAACATTCTGGGATCACTGTGGTATCACTGGAACATTCTGGGATCACTGTGGTATCACTGGAACATTCTGGGATCACTGTGGTATCACTGGAACATTCTGGGATCACTGTGGGTTCACTGGAACATTCTGGGATCACTGTGGGTTCACTGGAACATTCTGGGATCACTGTGGGTTCACTGGAACATTCTGGGATCACTGTGGTATCACTGGAACATTCTGGGATCACTGTGGGTTCACTGGAACATTCTGGGATCACTGTGGGTTCACTGGAACATTCTGGGATCACTGTGGTATCACTGGAACATTCTGGGATCACTGTGGGTTCACTGGAACATTCTGGGATCACTGTGGGTTTGCTGGAACATTCTGGGATCACTGTGGTATCACTGGAACATTCTGGGATCACTGTGGGTTCACTGGAACATTCTGGGATCACTGTGGGTTCACTGGAACATTCTGGGATCACTGTGGTATCACTGGAACATTCTGGGATCACTGTGGGTTCACTAGAACATTCTGGGATCACTGTGGGTTTGCTTGAACATTCTGGGATCACTGTGGTATCACTGGAACATTCTGGGATCACTGGAACATTCTGGGATCACTGTGGTATCACTGGAACATTCTGGGATCACTGTGGTATCACTGTAACATTCTGGGATCACTGTGGGTTCACTGGAACATTCTGGGATCACTGTGGGTTCACTGGAACATTCTGGGATCACTGTGGGTTCACTGGAACATTCTGGGATCACTGTGGGTTTGCTGGAACATTCTGGGATCACTGTGGTATCACGGGAACATTCAGGGATCACTGTGGGTTCACTGGAACATTCTGGGATCACTGTGGGTTCACTGGAACATTCTGGGATCACTGTGGGTTCACTGGAACATTCTGGGATCACTGTGGTATCACTGGAACATTCTGGGATCACTGTGGTATCACTGGAACATACTGGGATCACTGTGGGTTCACTGGAACATTCTGGGATCACTGTGGGTTCACTGGAACATTCTGGGATCACTGTGGGTTTGCTGGAACATTCTGGGATCACTGTTGTATCACTGGAACATTCTGGGATCACTGTGGTATCACTGGAACATTCTGGGATCACTGTGGTATCACTGGAACATTCTGGGATCACTGTGGTATCACTGGAACATTCTGGGATCACTGTGGGTTCACTGGAACATTCTGGGATCACTGTGGGTTCACTGGAACATTCTGGGATCACTGTGGTATCAATGGAACATTCTGGGATCACTGTGGGTTCACTGGAACATTCTGGGATCACTGTGGGTTCACTGGTACATTCTGGGATCACTGTGGTATCACTGGAACATTCTGGGATCACTGTGGGTTCACTGGAACATTCTGGGATCACTGTGGGTTTGCTGGAACATTCTGGGATCACTGTGGTATCACTGGAACATTCGGGGATCACTGTGGGTTCACTGGAACATTCTGGGATCACTGTGGGTTCACTGGAACATTCTGGGATCACTGTGGTATCACTGGAACATTCTGGGATCACTGTGGGTTCACTAGAACATTCTGGGATCACTGTGGGTTTGCTGGAACATTCTGGGATCACTGTGGTATCACTGGAACATTCTGGGATCACTGTGGGTTCACTGGAACATTCTGGGATCACTGTGGGTTCACTGGAACATTCTGGGATCACTGTGGTATCACTGGAACATTCTGGGATCACTGTGGTATCACTGGAACATTCTGGGATCACTGTGGGTTCACTGGAACATTCTGGGATCACTGTGGTATCACTGGAACATTCTGGGATCACTGTGGTATCACTGGAACATTCTGGGATCACTGTGGGTTCACTGGAACATTCTGGGATCACTGTGGGTTCACTGGAACATTCTGGGATCACTGTGGGTTCACTGGAACATTCTGGGATCACTGTGGTATCACTGGAACATTCTGGGATCACTGTGGGTTTACTGGAACATTCTGGGATCACTGTGGGTTTGCTGGAACATTCTGGGATCACTGTGGTATCACTGGAACATTCTGGGTTCACTGTGGGTTCACTGGAACATTCTGGGATCACTGTGGGTTCACTGGAACATTCTGGGATCACTGTGGGTTTGCTGGAACATTCTGGGATCACTGTGGGTTCACTGGAACATTCTGGGATCACTGTGGTATCACTGGAACATTCTGGGATCACTGTGGGTTCACTGGAACATTCTGGGATCACTGTGGGTTTGTGGAACATTCTGGGATCACTGTGGTATCACCGGAACATTCTGGGATCACTGTGGGTTCACTGGAACATTCTGGGATCACTGTGGGTTTGCAGGAACATTCTGGGATCACTATGGGTTCACTGGAACATTCTGGGATCACTGTGGTATCACTGGAACATTCTGGGATCACTGTGGGTTCACTGGAACATTCTGGGATCACTGTGGGTTCACTGGAACATTCTGGGATCACTGTGGTATCAATGGAACATTCTGGGATCACTGTGGGTTCACTGGAACATTCTGGGATCACTGTGGGTTCACTGGTACATTCTGGGATCACTGTGGTATCACTGGAACATTCTGGGATCACTGTGGGTTCACTGGAACATTCTGGGATCACTGTGGGTTTGCTGGAACATTCTGGGATCACTGTGGTATCACTGGAACATTCGGGGATCACTGTGGGTTCACTGGAACATTCTGGGATCACTGTGGGTTCACTGGAACATTCTGGGATCACTGTGGTATCACTGGAACATTCTGGGATCACTGTGGGTTCACTAGAACATTCTGGGATCACTGTGGGTTTGCTGGAACATTCTGGGATCACTGTGGTATCACTGGAACATTCTGGGATCACTGTGGGTTCACTGGAACATTCTGGGATCACTGTGGGTTCACTGGAACATTCTGGGATCACTGTGGTATCACTGGAACATTCTGGGATCACTGTGGTATCACTGGAACATTCTGGGATCACTGTGGTATCACTGGAACATTCTGGGATCACTGTGGGTTCACTGGAACATTCTGGGATCACTGTGGTATCACTGGAACATTCTGGGATCACTGTGGTATCACTGGAACATTCTGGGATCACTGTGGGTTCACTGGAACATTCTGGGATCACTGTGGGTTCACTGGAACATTCTGGGATCACTGTGGGTTCACTGGAACATTCTGGGATCACTGTGGTATCACTGGAACATTCTGGGATCACTGTGGGTTTACTGGAACATTCTGGGATCACTGTGGGTTTGCTGGAACATTCTGGGATCACTGTGGTATCACTGGAACATTCTGGGTTCACTGTGGGTTCACTGGAACATTCTGGGATCACTGTGGGTTCACTGGAACATTCTGGGATCACTGTGGGTTTGCTGGAACATTCTGGGATCACTGTGGGTTCACTGGAACATTCTGGGATCACTGTGGTATCACTGGAACATTCTGGGATCACTGTGGGTTCACTGGAACATTCTGGGATCACTGTGGGTTTGTGGAACATTCTGGGATCACTGTGGTATCACCGGAACATTCTGGGATCACTGTGGGTTCACTGGAACATTCTGGGATCACTGTGGGTTTGCAGGAACATTCTGGGATCACTGTGGGTTCACTGGAACATTCTGGGATCACTGTGGTATCACTGGAACATTCTGGGATCACTGTGGGTTCACTGGAACATTCTGGGATCACTGTGGGTTTGCTGGAACATTCTGGGATCACTGTGGTATCACTGGAACATTCTGGGATCACTGTGGGTTCACTGGAACATTCTGGGATCACTGTGGGTTCACTGGAACATTCTGGGATCACTGTGGGTTCACTGGAACATTCTGGGATCACTGTGGGTTCACTGGAACATTCTGGGATCACTGTGGTATCACTGGAACATTCTGGGATCACTGTGGTATCACTGGAACATTCTGGGATCACTGTGGTATCACTGGAACATTCTGGGATCACTGTGGGTTCACTGGAACATTCTGGGATCACTGTGGTATCACTGGAACATTCTGGGATCACTGTGGTATCACTGGAACATTCTGGGATCACTGTGGGTTCACTGGAACATTCTGGGATCACTGTGGGTTCACTGGAACATTCTGGGATCACTGTGGGTTCACTGGAACATTCTGGGATCACTGTGGTATCACTGGAACATTCTGGGATCACTGTGGGTTTACTGGAACATTCTGGGATCACTGTGGGTTTGCTGGAACATTCTGGGATCACTGTGGTATCACTGGAACATTCTGGGTTCACTGTGGGTTCACTGGAACATTCTGGGATCACTGTGGGTTCACTGGAACATTCTGGGATCACTGTGGGTTTGCTGGAACATTCTGGGATCACTGTGGGTTCACTGGAACATTCTGGGATCACTGTGGTATCACTGGAACATTCTGGGATCACTGTGGGTTCACTGGAACATTCTGGGATCACTGTGGGTTTGTGGAACATTCTGGGATCACTGTGGTATCACCGGAACATTCTGGGATCACTGTGGGTTCACTGGAACATTCTGGGATCACTGTGGGTTTGCAGGAACATTCTGGGATCACTGTGGGTTCACTGGAACATTCTGGGATCACTGTGGTATCACTGGAACATTCTGGGATCACTGTGGGTTCACTGGAACATTCTGGGATCACTGTGGGTTTGCTGGAACATTCTGGGATCACTGTGGTATCACTGGAACATTCTGGGATCACTGTGGGTTCACTGGAACATTCTGGGATCACTGTGGGTTCACTGGAACATTCTGGGATCACTGTGGGTTCACTGGAACATTCTGGGATCACTGTGGGTTCACTGGAACATTCTGGGATCACTGTGGTATCACTGGAACATTCTGGGATCACTGTGGGTTCACTGGAACATTCTGGGATCACTGTGGGTTCGCTGGAACATTCTGGGATCACTGTGGTATCACTGGAACATTCTGGGATCACTGTGGGTTCACTGGAACATTCTGGGATCACTGTGGGTTCACTGGAACATTCTGGGATCACTGTGGTATCACTGGAACATTCTGGGATCACTGTGGGTTTACTGGAACATTCTGGGATCACTGTGGGTTTGCTGGAACATTCTGGGATCACTGTGGTATCACTGGAACATTCTGGGTTCACTGTGGGTTCACTGGAACATTCTGGGATCACTGTGGGTTCACTGGAACATTCTGGGATCACTGTGGGTTTGCTGGAACATTCTGGGATCACTGTGGGTTCACTGGAACATTCTGGGATCACTGTGGTATCACTGGAACATTCTGGGATCACTGTGGGTTCACTGGAACATTCTGGGATCACTGTGGGTTTGCTGGAACATTCTGGGATCACTGTGGTATCACCGGAACATTCTGTGATCACTGTGGGTTCACTGGAACATTCTGGGATCACTGTGGGTTTGCAGGAACATTCTGGGATCACTGTGGGTTCACTGGAACATTCTGGGATCACTGTGGTATCACTGGAACATTCTGGGATCACTGTGGGTTCACTGGAACATTCTGGGATCACTGTGGGTTTGCTGGAACATTCTGGGATCACTGTGGTATCACTGGAACATTCTGGGATCACTGTGGGTTCACTGGAACATTCTGGGATCACTGTGGGTTCACTGGAACATTCTGGGATCACTGTGGCTTTGCTGGAACATTCTGGGATCACTGTGCGTTCACTGGAACATTCTGGGATCACTGTGGGTTCACTGGAACATTCTGGGATCACTGTGGGTTTGCTGGAACATTCTGGGATCACTGTGGTATCACTGGAACATTCTGGGATCACTGGAACATTCTGGGATCACTGTGGTATCACTGGAACATTCTGGGATCACTGTGGTATCACTGTAACATTCTGGGATCACTGTGGGTTCACTGGAACATTCTGGGATCACTGTGGGTTCACTGGAACATTCTGGGATCACTGTGGGTTTGCTGGAACATTCTGGGATCACTGTGGTATCACTGGAAAATTCTGGGATCACTGTGGTATCACTGGAACATTCTGGGATCACTGTGGGTTCACTGGAACATTCTGGGATCACTGTGGGTTCACTGGAACATTCTGGGATCACTGTGGGTTCACTGGCACATTCTGGGATCACTGTGGGTTTGCTGGAACATTCTGGGATCACTGTGGTATCACTGGAACATTCTGGGATCACTGTGGTATCACTGGAACATTCTGGGATCACTGTGGTATCACTGGAACATTCTGGGATCACTGTGGTTTCACTGGAACATTCTGGGATCATTGTGGGTTCACTGGAACATTCTGGGATCACTGTGGGTTTGCTGGAACATTCTGGGATCACTGTGGGTTCACTGGAACATTCTGGGATCACTGTGGTATCACTGGAACATTCTGGGATCACTGTGGGTTCACTGGAACATTCTGGGATCACTGTGGGTTTGTGGAACATTCTGGGATCACTGTGGTATCACCGGAACATTCTGGGATCACTGTGGGTTCACTGGAACATTCTGGGATCACTGTGGGTTTGCAGGAACATTCTGGGATCACTATGGGTTCACTGGAACATTCTGGGATCACTGTGGTATCACTGGAACATTCTGGGATCACTGTGGGTTCACTGGAACATTCTGGGATCACTGTGGGTTCACTGGAACATTCTGGGATCACTGTGGTATCAATGGAACATTCTGGGATCACTGTGGGTTCACTGGAACATTCTGGGATCACTGTGGGTTCACTGGTACATTCTGGGATCACTGTGGTATCACTGGAACATTCTGGGATCACTGTGGGTTCACTGGAACATTCTGGGATCACTGTGGGTTTGCTGGAACATTCTGGGATCACTGTGGTATCACTGGAACATTCGGGGATCACTGTGGGTTCACTGGAACATTCTGGGATCACTGTGGGTTCACTGGAACATTCTGGGATCACTGTGGTATCACTGGAACATTCTGGGATCACTGTGGGTTCACTAGAACATTCTGGGATCACTGTGGGTTTGCTGGAACATTCTGGGATCACTGTGGTATCACTGGAACATTCTGGGATCACTGTGGGTTCACTGGAACATTCTGGGATCACTGTGGGTTCACTGGAACATTCTGGGATCACTGTGGTATCACTGGAACATTCTGGGATCACTGTGGTATCACTGGAACATTCTGGGATCACTGTGGTATCACTGGAACATTCTGGGATCACTGTGGGTTCACTGGAACATTCTGGGATCACTGTGGTATCACTGGAACATTCTGGGATCACTGTGGTATCACTGGAACATTCTGGGATCACTGTGGGTTCACTGGAACATTCTGGGATCACTGTGGGTTCACTGGAACATTCTGGGATCACTGTGGGTTCACTGGAACATTCTGGGATCACTGTGGTATCACTGGAACATTCTGGGATCACTGTGGGTTTACTGGAACATTCTGGGATCACTGTGGGTTTGCTGGAACATTCTGGGATCACTGTGGTATCACTGGAACATTCTGGGTTCACTGTGGGTTCACTGGAACATTCTGGGATCACTGTGGGTTCACTGGAACATTCTGGGATCACTGTGGGTTTGCTGGAACATTCTGGGATCACTGTGGGTTCACTGGAACATTCTGGGATCACTGTGGTATCACTGGAACATTCTGGGATCACTGTGGGTTCACTGGAACATTCTGGGATCACTGTGGGTTTGTGGAACATTCTGGGATCACTGTGGTATCACCGGAACATTCTGGGATCACTGTGGGTTCACTGGAACATTCTGGGATCACTGTGGGTTTGCAGGAACATTCTGGGATCACTGTGGGTTCACTGGAACATTCTGGGATCACTGTGGTATCACTGGAACATTCTGGGATCACTGTGGGTTCACTGGAACATTCTGGGATCACTGTGGGTTTGCTGGAACATTCTGGGATCACTGTGGTATCACTGGAACATTCTGGGATCACTGTGGGTTCACTGGAACATTCTGGGATCACTGTGGGTTCACTGGAACATTCTGGGATCACTGTGGGTTCACTGGAACATTCTGGGATCACTGTGGGTTCACTGGAACATTCTGGGATCACTGTGGTATCACTGGAACATTCTGGGATCACTGTGGTATCACTGGAACATTCTGGGATCACTGTGGTATCACTGGAACATTCTGGGATCACTGTGGGTTCACTGGAACATTCTGGGATCACTGTGGTATCACTGGAACATTCTGGGATCACTGTGGTATCACTGGAACATTCTGGGATCACTGTGGGTTCACTGGAACATTCTGGGATCACTGTGGGTTCACTGGAACATTCTGGGATCACTGTGGGTTCACTGGAACATTCTGGGATCACTGTGGTATCACTGGAACATTCTGGGATCACTGTGGGTTTACTGGAACATTCTGGGATCACTGTGGGTTTGCTGGAACATTCTGGGATCACTGTGGTATCACTGGAACATTCTGGGTTCACTGTGGGTTCACTGGAACATTCTGGGATCACTGTGGGTTCACTGGAACATTCTGGGATCACTGTGGGTTTGCTGGAACATTCTGGGATCACTGTGGGTTCACTGGAACATTCTGGGATCACTGTGGTATCACTGGAACATTCTGGGATCACTGTGGGTTCACTGGAACATTCTGGGATCACTGTGGGTTTGTGGAACATTCTGGGATCACTGTGGTATCACCGGAACATTCTGGGATCACTGTGGGTTCACTGGAACATTCTGGGATCACTGTGGGTTTGCAGGAACATTCTGGGATCACTGTGGGTTCACTGGAACATTCTGGGATCACTGTGGTATCACTGGAACATTCTGGGATCACTGTGGGTTCACTGGAACATTCTGGGATCACTGTGGGTTTGCTGGAACATTCTGGGATCACTGTGGTATCACTGGAACATTCTGGGATCACTGTGGGTTCACTGGAACATTCTGGGATCACTGTGGGTTCACTGGAACATTCTGGGATCACTGTGGGTTCACTGGAACATTCTGGGATCACTGTGGGTTCACTGGAACATTCTGGGATCACTGTGGTATCACTGGAACATTCTGGGATCACTGTGGGTTCACTGGAACATTCTGGGATCACTGTGGGTTCGCTGGAACATTCTGGGATCACTGTGGTATCACTGGAACATTCTGGGATCACTGTGGGTTCACTGGAACATTCTGGGATCACTGTGGGTTCACTGGAACATTCTGGGATCACTGTGGTATCACTGGAACATTCTGGGATCACTGTGGGTTTACTGGAACATTCTGGGATCACTGTGGGTTTGCTGGAACATTCTGGGATCACTGTGGTATCACTGGAACATTCTGGGTTCACTGTGGGTTCACTGGAACATTCTGGGATCACTGTGGGTTCACTGGAACATTCTGGGATCACTGTGGGTTTGCTGGAACATTCTGGGATCACTGTGGGTTCACTGGAACATTCTGGGATCACTGTGGTATCACTGGAACATTCTGGGATCACTGTGGGTTCACTGGAACATTCTGGGATCACTGTGGGTTTGCTGGAACATTCTGGGATCACTGTGGTATCACCGGAACATTCTGTGATCACTGTGGGTTCACTGGAACATTCTGGGATCACTGTGGGTTTGCAGGAACATTCTGGGATCACTGTGGGTTCACTGGAACATTCTGGGATCACTGTGGTATCACTGGAACATTCTGGGATCACTGTGGGTTCACTGGAACATTCTGGGATCACTGTGGGTTTGCTGGAACATTCTGGGATCAC
This sequence comes from Heptranchias perlo, assembly GCF_035084215.1. NCBI lineage: Eukaryota > Metazoa > Chordata > Chondrichthyes > Hexanchiformes > Hexanchidae > Heptranchias > Heptranchias perlo. The sequence continues at coordinate 5,493,470 of NW_027139612.1, read as the reverse complement.
TGTGGTATCACTGGAACATTCTGGGATCACTGTGGGTTCACTGGAACATTCTGGGATCACTGTGGGTTCACTGGAACATTCTGGGATCACTGTGGCTTTGCTGGAACATTCTGGGATCACTGTGCGTTCACTGGAACATTCTGGGATCACTGTGGGTTCACTGGAACATTCTGGGATCACTGTGGGTTTGCTGGAACATTCTGGGATCACTGTGGTATCACTGGAACATTCTGGGATCACTGGAACATTCTGGGATCACTGTGGTATCACTGGAACATTCTGGGATCACTGTGGTATCACTGTAACATTCTGGGATCACTGTGGGTTCACTGGAACATTCTGGGATCACTGTGGGTTCACTGGAACATTCTGGGATCACTGTGGGTTTGCTGGAACATTCTGGGATCACTGTGGTATCACTGGAAAATTCTGGGATCACTGTGGTATCACTGGAACATTCTGGGATCACTGTGGGTTCACTGGAACATTCTGGGATCACTGTGGGTTCACTGGAACATTCTGGGATCACTGTGGGTTCACTGGCACATTCTGGGATCACTGTGGGTTTGCTGGAACATTCTGGGATCACTGTGGTATCACTGGAACATTCTGGGATCACTGTGGTATCACTGGAACATTCTGGGATCACTGTGGTATCACTGGAACATTCTGGGATCACTGTGGTTTCACTGGAACATTCTGGGATCATTGTGGGTTCACTGGAACATTCTGGGATCACTGTGGGTTTGCAGGAACATTCTGGGATCACTGTGGGTTCACTGGAACATTCTGGGATCACTGTGGTATCACTGGAACATTCTGGGATCACTGTGGGTTCACTGGAACATTCTGGGATCACTGTGGGTTCACTGGAACATTCTGGGATCACTGTGGTATCAATGGAACATTCTGGGATCACTGTGGGTTCACTGGAACATTCTGGGATCACTGTGGGTTCACTGGTACATTCTGGGATCACAGTGGTATCACTGGAACATTCTGGGATCACTGTGGGTTCACTGGAACATTCTGGGATCACTGTGGGTTTGCTGGAACATTCTGGGATCACTGTGGTATCACTGGAACATTCGGGGATCACTGTGGGTTCACTGGAACATTCTGGGATCACTGTGGGTTCACTGGAACATTCTGGGATCACTGTGGTATCACTGGAACATTCTGGGATCACTGTGGGTTCACTAGAACATTCTGGGATCACTGTGGGTTTGCTGGAACATTCTGGGATCACTGTGGTATCACTGGAACATTCTGGGATCACTGTGGGTTCACTGGAACATTCTGGGATCACTGTGGGTTCACTGGAACATTCTGGGATCACTGTGGTATCACTGGAACATTCTGGGATCACTGTGGTATCACTGGAACATTCTGGGATCACTGTGGTATCACTGGAACATTCTGGGATCACTGTGGGTTCACTGGAACATTCTGGGATCACTGTGGTATCACTGGAACATTCTGGGATCACTGTGGTATCACTGGAACATTCTGGGATCACTGTGGGTTCACTGGAACATTCTGGGATCACTGTGGGTTCACTGGAACATTCTGGGATCACTGTGGGTTCACTGGAACATTCTGGGATCACTGTGGTATCACTGGAACATTCTGGGATCACTGTGGGTTTACTGGAACATTCTGGGATCACTGTGGGTTTGCTGGAACATTCTGGGATCACTGTGGTATCACTGGAACATTCTGGGTTCACTGTGGGTTCACTGGAACATTCTGGGATCACTGTGGGTTCACTGGAACATTCTGGGATCACTGTGGGTTTGCTGGAACATTCTGGGATCACTGTGGGTTCACTGGAACATTCTGGGATCACTGTGGTATCACTGGAACATTCTGGGATCACTGTGGGTTCACTGGAACATTCTGGGATCACTGTGGGTTTGTGGAACATTCTGGGATCACTGTGGTATCACCGGAACATTCTGGGATCACTGTGGGTTCACTGGAACATTCTGGGATCACTGTGGGTTTGCAGGAACATTCTGGGATCACTGTGGGTTCACTGGAACATTCTGGGATCACTGTGGTATCACTGGAACATTCTGGGATCACTGTGGGTTTGCTGGAACATTCTGGGATCACTGTGGTATCACTGGAACATTCTGGGATCACTGTGGGTTCACTGGAACATTCTGGGATCACTGTGGGTTCACTGGAACATTCTGGGATCACTGTGGGTTCACTGGAACATTCTGGGATCACTGTGGGTTCACTGGAACATTCTGGGATCACTGTGGTATCACTGGAACATTCTGGGATCACTGTGGTATCACTGGAACATTCTGGGATCACTGTGGTATCACTGGAACATTCTGGGATCACTGTGGGTTCACTGGAACATTCTGGGATCACTGTGGTATCACTGGAACATTCTGGGATCACTGTGGTATCACTGGAACATTCTGGGATCACTGTGGGTTCACTGGAACATTCTGGGATCACTGTGGGTTCACTGGAACATTCTGGGATCACTGTGGGTTCACTGGAACATTCTGGGATCACTGTGGTATCACTGGAACATTCTGGGATCACTGTGGGTTTACTGGAACATTCTGGGATCACTGTGGGTTTGCTGGAACATTCTGGGATCACTGTGGTATCACTGGAACATTCTGGGTTCACTGTGGGTTCACTGGAACATTCTGGGATCACTGTGGGTTCACTGGAACATTCTGGGATCACTGTGGGTTTGCTGGAACATTCTGGGATCACTGTGGGTTCACTGGAACATTCTGGGATCACTGTGGTATCACTGGAACATTCTGGGATCACTGTGGGTTCACTGGAACATTCTGGGATCACTGTGGGTTTGTGGAACATTCTGGGATCACTGTGGTATCACCGGAACATTCTGGGATCACTGTGGGTTCACTGGAACATTCTGGGATCACTGTGGGTTTGCAGGAACATTCTGGGATCACTGTGGGTTCACTGGAACATTCTGGGATCACTGTGGTATCACTGGAACATTCTGGGATCACTGTGGGTTCACTGGAACATTCTGGGATCACTGTGGGTTTGCTGGAACATTCTGGGATCACTGTGGTATCACTGGAACATTCTGGGATCACTGTGGGTTCACTGGAACATTCTGGGATCACTGTGGGTTCACTGGAACATTCTGGGATCACTGTGGGTTCACTGGAACATTCTGGGATCACTGTGGGTTCACTGGAACATTCTGGGATCACTGTGGTATCACTGGAACATTCTGGGATCACTGTGGGTTCACTGGAACATTCTGGGATCACTGTGGGTTCGCTGGAACATTCTGGGATCACTGTGGTATCACTGGAACATTCTGGGATCACTGTGGGTTCACTGGAACATTCTGGGATCACTGTGGGTTCACTGGAACATTCTGGGATCACTGTGGTATCACTGGAACATTCTGGGATCACTGTGGGTTTACTGGAACATTCTGGGATCACTGTGGGTTTGCTGGAACATTCTGGGATCACTGTGGTATCACTGGAACATTCTGGGTTCACTGTGGGTTCACTGGAACATTCTGGGATCACTGTGGGTTCACTGGAACATTCTGGGATCACTGTGGGGTTGCTGGAACATTCTGGGATCACTGTGGGTTCACTGGAACATTCTGGGATCACTGTGGTATCACTGGAACATTCTGGGATCACTGTGGGTTCACTGGAACATTCTGGGATCACTGTGGGTTTGCTGGAACATTCTGGGATCACTGTGGTATCACCGGAACATTCTGTGATCACTGTGGGTTCACTGGAACATTCTGGGATCACTGTGGGTTTGCAGGAACATTCTGGGATCACTGTGGGTTCACTGGAACATTCTGGGATCACTGTGGTATCACTGGAACATTCTGGGATCACTGTGGGTTCACTGGAACATTCTGGGATCACTGTGGGTTTGCTGGAACATTCTGGGATCACTGTGGTATCATTGGAACATTCTGGGATCACTGTGGGTTCACTGGAACATTCTGGGATCACTGTGGGTTCACTGGAACATTCTGGGATCACTGTGGCTTTGCTGGAACATTCTGGGATCACTGTGCGTTCACTGGAACATTCTGGGATCACTGTGGGTTCACTGGAACATTCTGGGATCACTGTGGGTTTGCTGGAACATTCTGGGATCACTGTGGTATCACTGGAACATTCTGGGATCACTGGAACATTCTGGGATCACTGTGGTATCACTGGAACATTCTGGGATCACTGTGGTATCACTGTAACATTCTGGGATCACTGTGGGTTCACTGGAACATTCTGGGATCACTGTGGGTTCACTGGAACATTCTGGGATCACTGTGGGTTTGCTGGAACATTCTGGGATCACTGTCGTATCACTGGAAAATTCTGGGATCACTGTGGTATCACTGGAACATTCTGGGATCACTGTGGGTTCACTGGAACATTCTGGGATCACTGTGGGTTCACTGGAACATTCTGGGATCACTGTGGGTTCACTGGCACATTCTGGGATCACTGTGGGTTTGCTGGAACATTCTGGGATCACTGTGGTATCACTGGAACATTCTGGGATCACTGTGGTATCACTGGAACATTCTGGGATCACTGTGGTATCACTGGAACATTCTGGGATCACTGTGGTTTCACTGGAACATTCTGGGATCACTGTGGGTTCACTGGAACATTCTGGGATCACTGTGGGTTCACTGGAACATTCTGGGATCACTGTGGTATCACTGGAACATTCTGGGATCACTGTGGGTTCACTGGAACATTCTGGGATCACTGTGGGTTCACTGGAACATTCTGGGATCACTGTGGTATCACTGGAACATTCTGGGATCATTGTGGGTTCACTGGAACATTCTGGGATCACTGTGGGTTTGCTGGAACATTCTGGGATCACTGTGGTATCACTGGAACATTCTGGGATCACTGTGGGTTCACTGGAACATTCTGGGATCACTGTGGGTTCACTGGAACATTCTGGGATCACTGTGGTATCACTGGAACATTCTGGGATCACTGTGGGTTCACTAGAACATTCTGGGATCACTGTGGGTTTGCTTGAACATTCTGGGATCACTGTGGTATCACTGGAACATTCTGGGATCACTGGAACATTCTGGGATCACTGTGGTATCACTGGAACATTCTGGGATCACTGTGGTATCACTGTAACATTCTGGGATCACTGTGGGTTCACTGGAACATTCTGGGATCACTGTGGGTTCACTGGAACATTCTGGGATCACTGTGGGTTTGCTGGAACATTCTGGGATCACTGTGGTATCACTGGAACATTCTGGGATCACTGTGGGTTCACTGGAACATTCTGGGATCACTGTGGGTTCACTGGAACATTCTGGGATCACTGTGGGTTCACTGGAACATTCTGGGATCACTGTGGGTTCACTGGAACATTCTGGGATCACTGTGGTATCACTGGAACATTCTGGGATCACTGTGGGTTCACTGGAACATTCTGGGATCACTGTGGGTTCGCTGGAACATTCTGGGATCACTGCGGTATCACTGGAACATTCTGGGATCACTGTGGGTTCACTGGAACATTCTGGGATCACTGTGGGTTCACTGGAACATTCTGGGATCACTGTGGTATCACTGGAACATTCTGGGATCACTGTGGGTTTACTGGAACATTCTGGGATCACTGTGGGTTTGCTGGAACATTCTTGGATCACTGTGGTATCACTGGAACATTCTGGGTTCACTGTGGGTTCACTGGAACATTCTGGGATCACTGTGGGTTCACTGGAACATTCTGGGATCACTGTGGGTTTGCTGGAACATTCTGGGATCACTGTGGGTTCACTGGAACATTCTGGGATCACTGTGGTATCACTGGAACATTCTGGGATCACTGTGGGTTCACTGGAACATTCTGGGATCACTGTGGGTTTGCTGGAACATTCTGGGATCACTGTGGTATCACCGGAACATTCTGGGATCACTGTGGGTTCACTGGAACATTCTGGGATCACTGTGGGTTTGCAGGAACATTCTGGGATCACTGTGGGTTCACTGGAACATTCTGGGATCACTGTGGTATCAATGGAATATTCTGGGATCATTGTGGGTTCACTGGAACATTCTGGGATCACTGTGGGTTTGCTGGAACATTCTGGGATCACTGTGGTATCACTGGAACATTCTGGGATCACTGTGGGTTCACTGGAACATTCTGGGATCACTGTGGGTTCACTGGAACATTCTGGGATCACTGTGGTATCACTGGAACATTCTGGGATCACTGTGGGTTCACTAGAACATTCTGGGATCACTGTGGGTTTGCTTGAACATTCTGGGATCACTGTGGTATCACTGGAACATTCTGGGATCACTGTGGGTTCACTGGAACATTCTGGGATCACTGTGGGTTCACTGGAACATTCTGGGATCACTGTGGTATCACTGGAACATTCTGGGATCACTGTGGGTTCACTAGAACATTCTGGGATCACTGTGGGTTTGCTTGAACATTCTGGGATCACTGTGGTATCACTGGAACATTCTGGGATCACTGGAACATTCTGGGATCACTGTGGTATCACTGGAACATTCTGGGATCACTGTGGTATCACTGTAACATTCTGGGATCACTGTGGGTTCACTGGAACATTCTGGGATCACTGTGGGTTCACTGGAACATTCTGGGATCACTGTGGGTTTGCTGGAACATTCTGGGATCACTGTGGTATCACTGGAACATTCTGGGATCACTGTGGGTTCACTGGAACATTCTGGGATCACTGTGGGTTCACTGGAACATTCTGGGATCACTGTGGGTTCACTGGAACATTCTGGGATCACTGTGGGTTCACTGGAACATTCTGGGATCACTGTGGTATCACTGGAACATTCTGGGATCACTGTGGGTTCACTGGAACATTCTGGGATCACTGTGGGTTCGCTGGAACATTCTGGGATCACTGCGGTATCACTGGAACATTCTGGGATCACTGTGGGTTCACTGGAACATTCTGGGATCACTGTGGGTTCACTGGAACATTCTGGGATCACTGTGGTATCACTGGAACATTCTGGGATCACTGTGGGTTTACTGGAACATTCTGGGATCACTGTGGGTTTGCTGGAACATTCTTGGATCACTGTGGTATCACTGGAACATTCTGGGTTCACTGTGGGTTCACTGGAACATTCTGGGATCACTGTGGGTTCACTGGAACATTCTGGGATCACTGTGGGTTTGCTGGAACATTCTGGGATCACTGTGGGTTCACTGGAACATTCTGGGATCACTGTGGTATCACTGGAACATTCTGGGATCACTGTGGGTTCACTGGAACATTCTGGGATCACTGTGGGTTTGCTGGAACATTCTGGGATCACTGTGGTATCACCGGAACATTCTGGGATCACTGTGGTATCACCGGAACATTCTGGGATCACTGTGGGTTCACTGGAACATTCTGGGATCACTGTGGGTTTGCAGGAACATTCTGGGATCACTGTGGGTTCACTGGAACATTCTGGGATCACTGTGGTATCAATGGAATATTCTGGGATCATTGTGGGTTCACTGGAACATTCTGGGATCACTGTGGGTTTGCTGGAACATTCTGGGATCACTGTGGTATCACTGGAACATTCTGGGATCACTGTGGGTTCACTGGAACATTCTGGGATCACTGTGGGTTCACTGGAACATTCTGGGATCACTGTGGTATCACTGGAACATTCTGGGATCACTGTGGGTTCACTAGAACATTCTGGGATCACTGTGGGTTTGCTTGAACATTCTGGGATCACTGTGGTATCACTGGAACATTCTGGGATCACTGGAACATTCTGGGATCACTGTGGTATCACTGGAACATTCTGGGATCACTGTGGTATCACTGTAACATTCTGGGATCACTGTGGGTTCACTGGAACATTCTGGGATCACTGTGGGTTCACTGGAACATTCTGGGATCACTGTGGGTTTGCTGGAACATTCTGGGATCACTGTGGTATCACTGGAACATTCTGGGATCACTGTGGGTTCACTGGAACATTCTGGGATCACTGTGGGTTCACTGGAACATTCTGGGATCACTGTGGGTTCACTGGAACATTCTGGGATCACTGTGGGTTCACTGGAACATTCTGGGATCACTGTGGTATCACTGGAACATTCTGGGATCACTGTGGTATCACTGGAACATTCTGGGATCACTGTGGTATCACTGGAACATTCTGGGATCACTGTGGTATCACTGGAACATTCTGGGATCACTGTGGGTTCACTGGAACATTCTGGGATCACTGTGGGTTCACTGGAACATTCTGGGATCACTGTGGTATCACTGGAACATTCTGGGATCACTGTGGGTTTACTGGAACATTCTGGGATCACTGTGGGTTTGCTGGAACATTCTGGGATCACTGTGGTATCACTGGAACATTCTGGGTTCACTGTGGGTTCACTGGAACATTCTGGGATCACTGTGGGTTCACTGGAACATTCTGGGATCACTGTGGGTTTGCTGGAACATTCTGGGATCACTGTGGGTTCACTGGAACATTCTGGGATCACTGTGGTATCACTGGAACATTCTGGGATCACTGTGGGTTCACTGGAACATTCTGGGATCACTGTGGGTTTGCTGGAACATTCTGGGATCACTGTGGTATCACCGGAACATTCTGGGATCACTGTGGGTTCACTGGAACATTCTGGGATCACTGTGGGTTTGCAGGAACATTCTGGGATCACTGTGGGTTCACTGGAACATTCTGGGATCACTGTGGTATCACTGGAACATTCTGGGATCACTGTGGGTTCACTGGAACATTCTGGGATCACTGTGGGTTTGCTGGAACATTCTGGGATCACTGTGCGTTCACTGGAACATTCTGGGATCACTGTGGGTTCACTGGAACATTCTGGGATCACTGTGGGTTTGCTGGAACATTCTGGGATCACTGTGGTATCACTGGAACATTCTGGGATCACTGGAACATTCTGGGATCACTGTGGTATCACTGGAACATTCTGGGATCACTGTGGTATCACTGTAACATTCTGGGATCACTGTGGGTTCACTGGAACATTCTGGGATCACTGTGGGTTCACTGGAACATTCTGGGATCACTGTGGGTTTGCTGGAACATTCTGGGATCACTGTGGGTTTGCTGGATAATTCTGGGATCACTGTGGTATCACTGGGACATTCTGGGATCACTGTGGGTTCACTGGAACATTCTGGGATCACTGTGGGTTCACTGGAACATTCTGGGATCACTGTGGGTTCACTGGCACATTCTGGGATCACTGTGGGTTTGCTGGAACATTCTGGGATCACTGTGGTATCACTGGAACATTCTGGGATCACTGTGGGTTCACTGGAACATTCTGGGATCACTGTGGGTTCACTGGAACATTCTGGGATCACTGTGGTATCACTGGAACATTCTGGGATCACTGTGGGTTCACTAGAACATTCTGGGATCACTGTGGGTTTGCTTGAACATTCTGGGATCACTGTGGTATCACTGGAACATTCTGGGATCACTGGAACATTCTGGGATCACTGTGGTATCACTGGAACATTCTGGGATCACTGTGGTATCACTGTAACATTCTGGGATCACTGTGGGTTCACTGGAACATTCTGGGATCACTGTGGGTTCACTGGAACATTCTGGGATCACTGTGGGTTTGCTGGAACATTCTGGGATCACTGTGGTATCACTGGAACATTCTGGGATCACTGTGGGTTCACTGGAACATTCTGGGATCACTGTGGGTTCACTGGAACATTCTGGGATCACTGTGGGTTCACTGGAACATTCTGGGATCACTGTGGGTTCACTGGAACATTCTGGGATCACTGTGGTATCACTGGAACATTCTGGGATCACTGTGGGTTCACTGGAACATTCTGGGATCACTGTGGGTTCGCTGGAACATTCTGGGATCACTGCGGTATCACTGGAACATTCTGGGATCACTGTGGGTTCACTGGAACATTCTGGGATCACTGTGGGTTCACTGGAACATTCTGGGATCACTGTGGTATCACTGGAACATTCTGGGATCACTGTGGGTTTACTGGAACATTCTGGGATCACTGTGGGTTTGCTGGAACATTCTTGGATCACTGTGGTATCACTGGAACATTCTGGGTTCACTGTGGGTTCACTGGAACATTCTGGGATCACTGTGGGTTCACTGGAACATTCTGGGATCACTGTGGGTTTGCTGGAACATTCTGGGATCACTGTGGGTTCACTGGAACATTCTGGGATCACTGTGGTATCACTGGAACATTCTGGGATCACTGTGGGTTCACTGGAACATTCTGGGATCACTGTGGGTTTTCTGGAACATTCTGGGATCACTGTGGTATCACCGGAACATTCTGGGATCACTGTGGGTTCACTGGAACATTCTGGGATCACTGTGGGTTTGCAGGAACATTCTGGGATCACTGTGGGTTCACTGGAACATTCTGGGATCACTGTGGTATCAATGGAACATTCTGGGATCATTGTGGGTTCACTGGAACATTCTGGGATCACTGTGGGTTTGCTGGAACATTCTGGGATCACTGTGGTATCACTGGAACATTCTGGGATCACTGTGGGTTCACTGGAACATTCTGGGATCACTGTGGGTTCACTGGAACATTCTGGGATCACTGTGGTATCACTGGAACATTCTGGGATCACTGTGGGTTCACTAGAACATTCTGGGATCACTGTGGGTTTGCTTGAACATTCTGGGATCACTGTGGTATCACTGGAACATTCTGGGATCACTGGAACATTCTGGGATCACTGTGGTATCACTGGAACATTCTGGGATCACTGTGGTATCACTGTAACATTCTGGGATCACTGTGGGTTCACTGGAACATTCTGGGATCACTGTGGGTTCACTGGAACATTCTGGGATCACTGTGGGTTCACTGGAACATTCTGGGATCACTGTGGGTTCACTGGAACATTCTGGGATCACTGTGGGTTCACTGGAACATTCTGGGATCACTGTGGTATCACTGGAACATTCTGGGATCACTGTGGTATCACTGGAACATTCTGGGATCACTGTGGTATCACTGGAACATTCTGGGATCACTGTGGTATCACTGGAACATTCTGGGATCACTGTGGGTTCACTGGAACATTCTGGGATCACTGTGGGTTCACTGGAACATTCTGGGATCACTGTGGTATCACTGGAACATTCTGGGATCACTGTGGGTTTACTGGAACATTCTGGGATCACTGTGGGTTTGCTGGAACATTCTGGGATCACTGTGGTATCACTGGAACATTCTGGGTTCACTGTGGGTTCACTGGAACATTCTGGGATCACTGTGGGTTCACTGGAACATTCTGGGATCACTGTGGGTTTGCTGGAACATTCTGGGATCACTGTGGGTTCACTGGAACATTCTGGGATCACTGTGGTATCACTGGAACATTCTGGGATCACTGTGGGTTCACTGGAACATTCTGGGATCACTGTGGGTTTGCTGGAACATTCTGGGATCACTGTGGTATCACCGGAACATTCTGGGATCACTGTGGGTTCACTGGAACATTCTGGGATCACTGTGGGTTTGCAGGAACATTCTGGGATCACTGTGGGTTCACTGGAACATTCTGGGATCACTGTGGTATCACTGGAACATTCTGGGATCACTGTGGGTTCACTGGAACATTCTGGGATCACTGTGGGTTTGCTGGAACATTCTGGGATCACTGTGGTATCACTGGAACATTCTGGGATCACTGTGGGTTCACTGGAACATTCTGGGATCACTGTGGGTTCACTGGAACATTCTGGGATCACTGTGGGTTTGCTGGAACATTCTGGGATCACTGTGCGTTCACTGGAACATTCTGGGATCACTGTGGGTTCACTGGAACATTCTGGGATCACTGTGGCTTTGCTGGAACATTCTGGGATCACTGTTGTATCACTGGAACATTCTGGGATCACTGGAACATTCTGGGATCACTGTGGTATCACTGGAACATTCTGGGATCACTGTGGTATCACTGTAACATTCTGGGATCACTGTGGGTTCACTGGAACATTCTGGGATCACTGTGGGTTCACTGGAACATTCTGGGATCACTGTGGGTTTGCTGGAACATTCTGGGATCACTGTGGTATCACTGGAAAATTCTGGGATCACTGTGGTATCACTGGAACATTCTGGGATCACTGTGGGTTCACTGGAACATTCTGGGATCACTGTGGGTTCACTGGAACATTCTGGGATCACTGTGGGTTCACTGGAACATTCTGGGATCACTGTGGGTTTGCTGGAACATTCTGGGATCACTGTGGTATCACTGGAACATTCTGGGATCACTGTGGTATCACTGGAACATTCTGGGATCACTGTGGTATCACTGGAACATTCTGGGATCACTGTGGTTTCACTGGAACATTCTGGGATCACTGTGGGTTCACTGGAACATTCTGGGATCACTGTGGGTTCACTGGAACATTCTGGGATCACTGTGGTATCACTGGAACATTCTGGGATCACTGTGGGTTTGCTGGAACATTCTGGGATCACTGTGGGTTCACTGGAACATTCTGGGATCACTGTGGTATCACTGGAACATTCTGGGATCACTGTGGGTTCACTGGAACATTCTGGGATCACTGTGGGTTTGCTGGAACATTCTGGGATCACTGTGGTATCACCGGAACATTCTGGGATCACTGTGGGTTCACTGGAACATTCTGGGATCACTGTGGGTTTGCAGGAACATTCTGGGATCACTGTGGGTTCACTGGAACATTCTGGGATCACTGTGGTATCACTGGAACATTCTGGGATCACTGTGGGTTCACTGGAACATTCTGGGATCACTGTGGGTTTGCTGGAACATTCTGGGATCACTGTGGTATCACTGGAACATTCTGGGATCATTGTGGGTTCACTGGAACATTCTGGGATCACTGTGGGTTCACTGGAACATTCTGGGATCACTGTGGGTTTGCTGGAACATTCTGGGATCACTGTGCGTTCACTGGAACATTCTGGGATCACTGTGGGTTCACTGGAACATTCTGGGATCACTGTGGGTTTGCTGGAACATTCTGGGATCACTGTGGTATCACTGGAACATTCTGGGATCACTGGAACATTCTGGGATCACTGTGGTATCACTGGAACATTCTGGGATCACTGTGGTATCACTGTAACATTCTGGGATCACTGTGGGTTCACTGGAACATTCTGGGATCACTGTGGGTTCACTGGAACATTCTGGGATCACTGTGGGTTTGCTGGAACATTCTGGGATCACTGTGGTATCACTGGAAAATTCTGGGATCACTGTGGTATCACTGGAACATTCTGGGATCACTGTGGGTTCACTGGAACATTCTGGGATCACTGTGGGTTCACTGGAACATTCTGGGATCACTGTGGGTTCACTGGAACATTCTGGGATCACTGTGGGTTTGCTGGAACATTCTGGGATCACTGTGGTATCACTGGAACATTCTGGGATCACTGTGCTATCACTGGAACATTCTGGGATCACTGTGGTATCACTGGAACATTCTGGGATCACTGTGGTTTCACTGGAACATTCTGGGATCACTGTGGGTTCACTGGAACATTCTGGGATCACTGTGGGTTCACTGGAACATTATGGGATCACTGTGGTATCACTGGAACATTCTGGGATCACTGTGGGTTCACTGGAACATTCTGGGATCACTGTGGGTTCACTGGAACATTCTGGGATCACTGTGGTATCACTGGAACATTCTGGGATCATTGTGGGTTCACTGGAACATTCTGGGATCACTGTGGGTTTGCTGGAACATTCTGGGATCACTGTGGTATCACTGGTACATTCTGGGATCACTGTGGGTTCACTGGAACATTCTGGGATCACTGTGGGTTCACTGGAACATTCTGGGATCACTGTGGTATCACTGGAACATTCTGGGATCACTGTGGGTTCACTAGAACATTCTGGGATCACTGTGGGTTTGCTTGAACATTCTGGGATCACTGTGGTATCACTGGAACATTCTGGGATCACTGGAACATTCTGGGATCACTGTGGTATCACTGGAACATTCTGGGATCACTGTGGTATCACTGTAACATTCTGGGATCACTGTGGGTTCACTGGAACATTCTGGGATCACTGTGGGTTCACTGGAACATTCTGGGATCACTGTGGGTTTGCTGGAACATTCTGGGATCACTGTGGTATCACTGGAACATTCTGGGATCACTGTGGGTTCACTGGAACATTCTGGGATCACTGTGGGTTCACTCGAACATTCTGGGATCACTGTGGGTTCACTGGAACATTCTGGGATCACTGTGGGTTCACTGGAACATTCTGGGATCACTGTGGTATCACTGGAACATTCTGGGATCACTGTGGGTTCACTGGAACATTCTGGGATCACTGTGGGTTCGCTGGAACATTCTGGGATCACTGTGGTATCACTGGAACATTCTGGGATCACTGTGGGTTCACTGGAACATTCTGGGATCACTGTGGGTTCACTGGAACATTCTGGGATCACTGTGGTATCACTGGAACATTCTGGGATCACTGTGGGTTTACTGGAACATTCTGGGATCACTGTGGGTTTGCTGGAACATTCTGGGATCACTGTGGTATCACTGGAACATTCTGGGTTCACTGTGGGTTCACTGGAACATTCTGGGATCACTGTGGGTTCACTGGAACATTCTGGGATCACTGTGGGTTTGCTGGAACATTCTGGGATCACTGTGGGTTCACTGGAACATTCTGGGATCACTGTGGTATCACTGGAACATTCTGGGATCACTGTGGGTTCACTGGAACATTCTGGGATCACTGTGGGTTTGTGGAACATTCTGGGATCACTGTGGTATCACCGGAACATTCTGGGATCACTGTGGGTTCACTGGAACATTCTGGGATCACTGTGGTATCACTGGAACATTCTGGGATCACTGTGGGTTCACTGGAACATTCTGGGATCACTGTGGGTTTGCTGGAACATTCTGGGATCACTGTGGTATCACTGGAACATTCTGGGATCACTGTGGGTTCACTGGAACATTCTGGGATCACTGTGGGTTCACTGGAACATTCTGGGATCACTGTGGGTTTGCTGGAACATTCTGGGATCACTGTGCGTTCACTGGAACATTCTGGGATCACTGTGGGTTCACTGGAACATTCTGGGATCACTGTGGCTTTGCTGGAACATTCTGGGATCACTGTTGTATCACTGGAACATTCTGGGATCACTGGAACATTCTGGGATCACTGTGGTATCACTGGAACATTCTGGGATCACTGTGGTATCACTGTAACATTCTGGGATCACTGTGGGTTCACTGGAACATTCTGGGATCACTGTGGGTTCACTGGAACATTCTGGGATCACTGTGGGTTTGCTGGAACATTCTGGGATCACTGTGGTATCACTGGAAAATTCTGGGATCACTGTGGTATCACTGGAACATTCTGGGATCACTGTGGGTTCACTGGAACATTCTGGGATCACTGTGGGTTCACTGGAACATTCTGGGATCACTGTGGGTTCACTGGAACATTCTGGGATCACTGTGGGTTTGCTGGAACATTCTGGGATCACTGTGGTATCACTGGAACATTCTGGGATCACTGTGGTATCACTGGAACATTCTGGGATCACTGTGGTATCACTGGAACATTCTGGGATCACTGTGGTTTCACTGGAACATTCTGGGATCACTGTGGGTTCACTGGAACATTCTGGGATCACTGTGGGTTCACTGGAACATTCTGGGATCACTGTGGTATCACTGGAACATTCTGGGATCACTGTGGGTTCACTGGAACATTCTGGGATCACTGTGGGTTCACTGGAACATTCTGGGATCACTGTGGTATCACTGGAACATTCTGGGATCATTGTGGGTTCACTGGAACATTCTGGGATCACTGTGGGTTTGCTGGAACATTCTGGGATCACTGTGGTATCACTGGAACATTCTGGGATCACTGTGGGTTCACTGGAACATTCTGGGATCACTGTGGGTTCACTGGAACATTCTGGGATCACTGTGGTATCACTGGAACATTCTGGGATCACTGTGGGTTCACTAGAACATTCTGGGATCACTGTGGGTTTGCTTGAACATTCTGGGATCACTGTGGTATCACTGGAACATTCTGGGATCACTGGAACATTCTGGGATCACTGTGGTATCACTGGAACATTCTGGGATCACTGTGGTATCACTGTAACATTCTGGGATCACTGTGGGTTCACTGGAACATTCTGGGATCACTGTGGGTTCACTGGAACATTCTGGGATCACTGTGGGTTCACTGGAACATTCTGGGATCACTGTGGGTTCGCTGGAACATTCTGGGATCACTGTGGTATCACTGGAACATTCAGGGATCACTGTGGGTTCACTGGAACATTCTGGGATCACTGTGGGTTCACTGGAACATTCTGGGATCACTGTGGGTTCACTGGAACATTCTGGGATCACTGTGGTATCACTGGAACATTCTGGGATCACTGTGGTATCACTGGAACATACTGGGATCACTGTGGGTTCACTGGAACATTCTTGGATCACTGTGGGTTCACTGGAACATTCTGGGATCACTGTGGGTTCACTGGAACATTCTGGGATCACTGTGGTATCACTGGAACATTCTGGGATCACTGTGGGTTCACTGGAACATTCTGGGATCACTGTGGGTTCACTGGAACATTCTGGGATCACTGTGGGTTTGCTGGAACATTCTGGGATCACTGTGGTATCACTGGAACATTCTGGGATCACTGTGGTATCACTGGAACATTCTGGGATCACTGTGGTATCACTGGAACATTCTGGGATCACTGTGGTATCACTGGAACATTCTGGGATCACTGTGGGTTCACTGGAACATTCTGGGATCACTGTGGGTTCACTGGAACATTCTGGGATCACTGTGGTATCACTGGAACATTCTGGGATCACTGTGGGTTCACTGGAACATTCTGGGATCACTGTGGGTTCACTGGTACATTCTGGGATCACTGTGGGTTCACTGGAACATTCTGGGATCACTGTGGGTTTGCTGGAACATTCTGGGACCACTGTGGTATCACTGGAACATTCGGGGATCACTGTGGGTTCACTGGAACATTCTGGGATCACTGTGGGTTCACTGGAACATTCTGGGATCACTGTGGTATCACTGGAACATTCTGGGATCACTGTGGGTTCACTAGAACATTCTGGGATCACTGTGGGTTTGCTGGAACATTCTGGGATCACTGTGGTATCACTGGAACATTCTGGGATCACTGTGGTATCACTGGAACATTCTGGGATCACTGTGGGTTCACTGGAACATTCTGGGATCACTGTGGTATCACTGGAACATTCTGGGATCACTGTGGTATCACTGGAACATTCTGGGATCACTGTGGTATCACTGTAACATTCTGGGATCACTGTGGGTTCACTGGAACATTCTGGGATCACTGTGGTATCACTGGAACATTCTGGGATCACTGTGGTATCACTGGAACATTCTGGGATCACTGTGGGTTCACTGGAACATTCTGGGATCACTGTGGGTTCACTGGAACATTCTGGGATCACTGTGGGTTCACTGGAACATTCTGGGATCACTGTGGTATCACTGGAACATTCTGGGATCACTGTGGGTTCACTGGAACATTCTGGGATCACTGTGGGTTCGCTGGAACATTCTGGGATCACTGTGGTATCACTGGAACATTCTGGGATCACTGTGGGTTCACTGGAACATTCTGGGATCACTGTGGGTTCACTGGAACATTCTGGGATCACTGTGGTATCACTGGAACATTCTGGGATCACTGTGGGTTCACTGGAACATTCTGGGATCACTGTGGGTTTGCTGGAACATTCTGGGATCACTGTGGTATCACTGGAACATTCTGGGTTCACTGTGGGTTCACTGGAACATTCTGGGATCACTGTGGGTTCACTGGAACATTCTGGGATCACTGTGGGTTTGCTGGAACATTCTGGGATCACTGTGGGTTCACTGGAACATTCTGGGATCACTGTGGTATCACTGGAACATTCTGGGATCACTGTGGGTTCACTGGAACATTCTGGTATCACTGTGGTATCACTGGAACATTCTGGGATCACTGTGGGTTCATTGGAACATTCTGGGATCACTGTGGTATCACTGGAACATTCTGGGATCACTGTGGTATCACTGGAACATTCTGGGATCACTGTGGGTTCGCTGGAACATTCTGGGATCACTGTGGTATCACTGGAACATTCTGGGATCACTGTGGGTTCACTGGAACATTCTGGGATCACTGTGGGTTCACTGGAACATTCTGGGATCACTGTGGGTTCACTGGAACATTCTGGGATCACTGTGGTATCACTGGAACATTCTGGGATCACTGTGGGTTTACTGGAACATTCTGGGATCACTGTGGGTTTGCTGGAACATTCTGGGATCACTGTGGTATCACTGGAACATTCTGGGATCACTGTGGGTTCACTGGAACATTCTGGGATCACTGTGGTATCACTGGAACATTCTGGGATCACTGTGGGTTCACTGGAACATTCTGGGATCACTGTGGGTTCACTGGTACATTCTGGGATCACTGTGGTATCACTGGAACATTCTGGGATCACTGTGGGTTCACTGGAACATTCTGGGATCACTGTGGGTTCACTGGAACATTCTGGGATCACTGTGGGTTTGCTGGAACATTCTGGGATCACTGTGGTATCACTGGAACATTCGGGGATCACTGTGGGTTCACTGGAACATTCTGGGATCACTGTGGTATCACTGGAACATTCTGGGATCACTGTGGGTTCACTAGAACATTCTGGGATCACTGTGGGTTTGCTGGAACATTCTGGGATCACTGTGGTATCACTGGAACATTCTGGGATCACTGTGGGTTCACTGGAACATTCTGGGATCACTGTGGGTTCACTGGAACATTCTGGGATCACTGTGGTATCACTGGAACATTCTGGGATCACTGTGGTATCACTGGAACATTCTGGGATCACTGTGGTATCACTGGAACATTCTGGGATCACTGTGGGTTCACTGGAACATTCTGGGATCACTGTGGTATCACTGGAACATTCTGGGATCACTGTGGTATCACTGGAACATTCTGGGATCACTGTGGGTTCACTGGAACATTCTGGGATCACTGTGGGTTCACTGGAACATTCTGGGATCACTGTGGGTTCACTGGAACATTCTGGGATCACTGTGGTATCACTGGAACATTCTGGGATCACTGTGGGTTCACTGGAACATTCTGGGATCACTGTGGGTTCACTGGAACATTCTGGGATCACTGTGGTATCACTGGAACATTCTGGGATCACTGTGGGTTTGTGGAACATTCTGGGATCACTGTGGTATCACCGGAACATTCTGGGATCACTGTGGGTTCACTGGAACATTCTGGGATCACTGTGGGTTTGCAGGAACATTCTGGGATCACTGTGGGTTCACTGGAACATTCTGGGATCACTGTGGTATCACCGGAACATTCTGGGATCACTGTGGGTTCACTGGAACATTCTGGGATCACTGTGGGTTTGCAGGAACATTCTGGGATCACTGTGGGTTCACTGGAACATTCTGGGATACTGTGGTATCACTGGAACATTCTGGGATCACTGTGGGTTCACTGGAACATTCTGGGATCACTGTGGGTTTGCTGGAACATTCTGGGATCACTGTGGTATCACTGGAACATTCTAGGATCACTGTGGGTTCACTGGAACATTCTGGGATCACTGTGGTATCACTGGAACATTCTGGGATCACTGTGGGTTTACTGGAACATTCTGGGATCACTGTGGGTTTGCTGGAACATTCTGGGATCACTGTGGTATCACTGGAACATTCTGGGTTCACTGTGGGTTCACTGGAACATTCTGGGATCACTGTGGGTTCACTGGAACATTCTGGGATCACTGTGGGTTTGCTGGAACATTCTGGGATCACTGTGGGTTCACTGGAACATTCTGGGATCACTGTGGTATCACTGGAACATTCTGGGATCACTGTGGGTTCACTGGAACATTCTGGGATCACTGTGGGTTTGCTGGAACATTCTGGGATCACTGTGGTATCACCGGAACATTCTGGGATCACTGTGGGTTCACTGGAACATTCTGGGATCACTGTGGGTTTGCAGGAACATTCTGGGATCACTGTGGGTTCACTGGAACATTCTGGGATACTGTGGTATCACTGGAACATTCTGGGATCACTGTGGGTTCACTGGAACATTCTGGGATCACTGTGGGTTTGCTGGAACATTCTGGGATCACTGTGGTATCACTGGAACATTCCGGGATCACTGTGGGTTCACTGGAACATTCTGGGATCACTGTGGCTTCACTGGAACATTCTGGGATCACTGTGGGTTTGCTGGAACATTCTGGGATCACTGTGCGTTGACTGGAACATTCTGGGATCACTGTGGGTTCACTGGAACATTCTGGGATCACTGTGGGTTTGCTGGAACATTCTGGGATCACTGTGGTATCACTGGAACATTCTGGGATCACTGGAACATTCTGGGATCACTGTGCTGTCACTGGAACATTCTGGGATCACTGTGGTATCACTGTAACATTCTGGGATCACTGTGGGTTCACTGGAACATTCTGGGATCACTGTGGTATCACTGTAACATTCTGGGATCACTGTGGGTTCACTGGAACATTCTGGGATCACTGTGGTATCACTGGAACATTCTGGGATCACTGTGGGTTCACTGGAACATTCTGGGATCACTGTGGGTTCACTGGTACATTCTGGGATCACTGTGGGTTCACTGGAACATTCTGGGATCACTGTGGGTTTGCTGGAACATTCTGGGACCACTGTGGTATCACTGGAACATTCGGGGATCACTGTGGGTTCACTGGAACATTCTGGGATCACTGTGGGTTCACTGGAACATTCTGGGATCACTGTGGTATCACTGGAACATTCTGGGATCACTGTGGGTTCACTAGAACATTCTGGGATCACTGTGGGTTTGCTGGAACATTCTGGGATCACTGTGGTATCACTGGAACATTCTGGGATCACTGTGGTATCACTGGAACATTCTGGGATCACTGTGGGTTCACTGGAACATTCTGGGATCACTGTGGTATCACTGGAACATTCTGGGATCACTGTGGTATCACTGGAACATTCTGGGATCACTGTGGTATCACTGGAACATTCTGGGATCACTGTGGGTTCACTGGAACATTCTGGGATCACTGTGGTATCACTGGAACATTCTGGGATCACTGTGGTATCACTGGAACATTCTGGGATCACTGTGGGTTCACTGGAACATTCTGGGAACACTGTGGGTTCACTGGAACATTCTGGGATCACTGTGGGTTCACTGGAACATTCTGGGATCACTGTGGTATCACTGGAACATTCTGGGATCACTGTGGGTTCACTGGAACATTCTGGGATCACTGTGGGTTCGCTGGAACATTCTGGGATCACTGTGGTATCACTGGAACATTCTGGGATCACTGTGGGTTCACTGGAACATTCTGGGATCACTGTGGGTTCACTGGAACATTCTGGGATCACTGTGGTATCACTGGAACATTCTGGGATCACTGTGGGTTCACTGGAACATTCTGGGATCACTGTGGGTTTGCTGGAACATTCTGGGATCACTGTGGTATCACTGGAACATTCTGGGTTCACTGTGGGTTCACTGGAACATTCTGGGATCACTGTGGGTTCACTGGAACATTCTGGGATCACTGTGGGTTTGCTGGAACATTCTGGGATCACTGTGGGTTCACTGGAACATTCTGGGATCACTGTGGTATCACTGGAACATTCTGGGATCACTGTGGGTTCACTGGAACATTCTGGGATCACTGTGGGTTCACTGGAACATTCTGGGATCACTGTGGGTTCACTGGAACATTCTGGGATCACTGTGGTATCACTGGAACATTCTGGGATCACTGTGGGTTTACTGGAACATTCTGGGATCACTGTGGGTTTGCTGGAACATTCTGGGATCACTGTGGTATCACTGGAACATTCTGGGATCACTGTGGGTTCACTGGAACATTCTGGGATCACTGTGGTATCACTGGAACATTCTGGGATCACTGTGGGTTCACTGGAACATTCTGGGATCACTGTGGGTTCACTGGTACATTCTGGGATCACTGTGGTATCACTGGAACATTCTGGGATCACTGTGGGTTCACTGGAACATTCTGGGATCACTGTGGGTTTGCTGGAACATTCTGGGATCACTGTGGTATCACTGGAACATTCGGGGATCACTGTGGGTTCACTGGAACATTCTGGGATCACTGTGGTATCACTGGAACATTCTGGGATCACTGTGGGTTCACTAGAACATTCTGGGATCACTGTGGGTTTGCTGGAACATTCTGGGATCACTGTGGTATCACTGGAACATTCTGGGATCACTGTGGGTTCACTGGAACATTCTGGGATCACTGTGGTATCACTGGAACATTCTGGGATCACTGTGGGTTCACTGGAACATTCTGGGATCACTGTGGGTTTGCTGGAACATTCTGGGATCACTGTGGTATCACTGGAACATTCTGGGTTCACTGTGGGTTCACTGGAACATTCTGGGATCACTGTGGGTTCACTGGAACATTCTGGGATCACTGTGGGTTTGCTGGAACATTCTGGGATCACTGTGGGTTCACTGGAACATTCTGGGATCACTGTGGTATCACTGGAACATTCTGGGATCACTGTGGGTTCACTGGAACATTCTGGGATCACTGTGGGTTTGTGGAACATTCTGGGATCACTGTGGTATCACCGGAACATTCTGGGATCACTGTGGGTTCACTGGAACATTCTGGGATCACTGTGGGTTTGCAGGAACATTCTGGGATCACTGTGGGTTTGCTGGAACATTCTGGGATCACTGTGGTATCACTGGAACATTCTGGGTTCACTGTGGGTTCACTGGAACATTCTGGGATCACTGTGGGTTCACTGGAACATTCTGGGATCACTGTGGGTTTGCTGGAACATTCTGGGATCACTGTGGGTTCACTGGAACATTCTGGGATCACTGTGGTATCACTGGAACATTCTGGGATCACTGTGGGTTCACTGGAACATTCTGGGATCACTGTGGGTTTGCTGGAACATTCTGGGATCACTGTGGTATCACCGGAACATTCTGGGATCACTGTGGGTTCACTGGAACATTCTGGGATCACTGTGGGTTTGCTGGAACATTCTGGGATCACTGTGGGTTCACTGGAACATTCTGGGATCACTGTGGGTTCACTGGAACATTCTGGGATCACTGTGGGTTTGCAGGAACATTCTGGGATCACTGTGGGTTCACTGGAACATTCTGGGATACTGTGGTATCACTGGAACATTCTGGGATCACTGTGGGTTCACTGGAACATTCTGGGATCACTGTGGGTTTGCTGGAACATTCTGGGATCACTGTGGTATCACTGGAACATTCCGGGATCACTGTGGGTTCACTGGAACATTCTGGGATCACTGTGGGTTCACTGGAACATTCTGGGATCACTGTGGGTTTGCTGGAACATTCTGGGATCACTGTGCGTTCACTGGAACATTCTGGGATCACTGTGGGTTCACTGGAACATTCTGGGATCACTGTGGGTTTGCTGGAACATTCTGGGATCACTGTGGTATCACTGGAACATTCTGGGATCACTGGAACATTCTGGGATCACTGTGGTATCACTGGAACATTCTGGGATCACTGTGGTATCACTGTAACATTCTGGGATCACTGTGGGTTCACTGGAACATTCTGGGATCACTGTGGGTTCACTGGAACATTCTGGGATCACTGTGGGTTCACTGGAACATTCTGGGATCACTGTGGGTTTGCTGGAACATTCTGGGATCACTGTGGTATCACTGGAACATTCAGGGATCACTGTGGGTTCACTGGAATATTCTGGGATCACTGTGGGTTCACTGGAACATTCTGGGATCACTGTGGGTTTGCAGGAACATTCTGGGATCACTGTGGGTTCACTGGAACATTCTGGGATCACTGTGGTATCACTGGAACATTCTGGGATCACTGTGGGTTCACTGGAACATTCTGGGATCACTGTGGGTTTGCTGGAACATTCTGGGATCACTGTGGTATCACTGGAACATTCTGGGATCACTGTGGGTTCACTGGAACATTCTGGGATCACTGTGGGTTCACTGGAACATTCTGGGATCACTGTGGGTTTGCTGGAACATTCTGGGATCACTGTGCGTTCACTGGAACATTCTGGGATCACTGTGGGTTCACTGGAACATTCTGGGATCACTGTGGGTTTGCTGGAACATTCTGGGATCACTGTGGTATCACTGGAACATTCTGGGATCACTGTGGTATCACTGGAACATTCTGGGATCACTGGAACATTCTGGGATCACTGTGGTATCACTGGAACATTCTGGGATCACTGTGGTATCACTGTAACATTCTGGGATCACTGTGGGTTCACTGGAACATTCTGGGATCACTGTGGGTTCACTGGAACATTCTGGGATCACTGTGGGTTCACTGGAACATTCTGGGATCACTGTGGGTTTGCTGGAACATTCTGGGATCACTGTGGGTTCACTGGAACATTCTGGGATCACTGTGGGTTCACTGGAACATTCTGGGATCACTGTGGGTTCACTGGAACATTCTGGGATCACTGTGGGTTTGCTGGAACATTCTGGGATCACTGTGGTATCACTGGAACATTCTGGGATCACTGTGGTATCACTGGAACATTCTGGGTTCACTGTGGGTTCACTGGAACATTCTGGGATCACTGTGGGTTCACTGGAACATTCTGGGTTCACTGTGTGTTTGCTGGAACATTCTGGGATCACTGTGGTATCACTGGAACATTCTGGGATCACTGTTGGTTTGCTGGAACATTCTGGGATCACTGTGGTATCACTGGAACATTCTGGGATCACTGTGGTATCACTGGAACATTCTGGGATCACTGTGGTATCACTGGAACATTCTGGGATCACTGTGGTATCACTGGAACATTCTGGGATCACTGTGGGTTCACTGGAACATTCTGGGATCACTGTGGGTTTACTGGAACATTCTGGGATCACTGTGGTATCACTGGAACATTCTGGGATCACTGTGGGTTCACTGGAACA
This sequence comes from Heptranchias perlo, assembly GCF_035084215.1. NCBI lineage: Eukaryota > Metazoa > Chordata > Chondrichthyes > Hexanchiformes > Hexanchidae > Heptranchias > Heptranchias perlo. The sequence continues at coordinate 5,468,256 of NW_027139612.1, read as the reverse complement.
TTCTGGGATCACTGTGGGTTCACTGGAACATTCTGGGATCACTGTGGTATCACTGGAACATTCTGGGATCACTGTGGGTTCACTGGAACATTCTGGGATCACTGTGGGTTCACTGGAACATTCTGGGATCACTGTGGGTTTGCTGGAACATTCTGGGATCACTGTGGTATCACTGGAACATTCTGGGTTCACTGTGGGTTCACTGGAACATTCTGGGATCACTGTGGGTTCACTGGAACATTCTGGGATCACTGTGGGTTTGCTGGAACATTCTGGGATCACTGTGCGTTCACTGGAACATTCTGGGATCACTGTGGGTTCACTGGAACATTCTGGGATCACTGTGGGTTTGCTGGAACATTCTGGGATCACTGTGGTATCACTGGAACATTCTGGGATCACTGGAACATTCTGGGATCACTGTGGTATCACTGGAACATTCTGGGATCACTGTGGTATCACTGTAACATTCTGGGATCACTGTGGGTTCACTGGAACATTCTGGGATCACTGTGGGTTCACTGGAACATTCTGGGATCACTGTGGGTTCACTGGAACATTCTGGGATCACTGTGGGTTTGCTGGAACATTCTGGGATCACTGTGGTATCACTGGAACATTCAGGGATCACTGTGGGTTCACTGGAACATTCTGGGATCACTGTGGGTTCACTGGAACATTCTGGGATCACTGTGGGTTTGCAGGAACATTCTGGGATCACTGTGGGTTCACTGGAACATTCTGGGATCACTGTGGTATCACTGGAACATTCTGGGATCACTGTGGGTTCACTGGAACATTCTGGGATCACTGTGGGTTTGCTGGAACATTCTGGGATCACTGTGGTATCACTGGAACATTCTGGGATCACTGTGGGTTCACTGGAACATTCTGGGATCACTGTGGGTTCACTGGAACATTCTGGGATCACTGTGGGTTTGCTGGAACATTCTGGGATCACTGTGCGTTCACTGGAACATTCTGGGATCACTGTGGGTTCACTGGAACATTCTGGGATCACTGTGGGTTTGCTGGAACATTCTGGGATCACTGTGGTATCTCTGGAACATTCTGGGATCACTGGAACATTCTGGGATCACTGTGGTATCACTGGAACATTCTGGGATCACTGTGGTATCACTGTAACATTCTGGGATCACTGTGGGTTCACTGGAACATTCTGGGATCACTGTGGGTTCACTGGAACATTCTGGGATCACTGTGGGTTCACTGGAACATTCTGGGATCACTGTGGGTTTGCTGGAACATTCTGGGATCACTGTGGTATCACTGGAACATTCAGGGATCACTGTGGGTTCACTGGAACATTCTGGGATCACTGTGGGTTCACTGGAACATTCTGGGATCACTGTGGGTTTGCTGGAACATTCTGGGATCACTGTGGTATCACTGGAACATTCTGGGATCACTGTGGTATCACTGGAACATTCTGGGTTCACTGTGGGTTCACTGGAACATTCTGGGATCACTGTGGGTTCACTGGAACATTCTGGGTTCACTGTGTGTTTGCTGGAACATTCTGGGATCACTGTGGTATCACTGGAACATTCTGGGATCACTGTTGGTTTGCTGGAACATTCTGGGATCACTGTGGTATCACTGGAACATTCTGGGATCACTGTGGTATCACTGGAACATTCTGGGATCACTGTGGTATCACTGGAACATTCTGGGATCACTGTGGTATCACTGGAACATTCTGGGATCACTGTGGGTTCACTGGAACATTCTGGGATCACTGTGGGTTTACTGGAACATTCTGGGATCACTGTGGTATCACTGGAACATTCTGGGATCACTGTGGGTTCACTGGAACATTCTGGGATCACTGTGGGTTCACTGGAACATTCTGGGATCACTGTGGTATCACTGGAACATTCTGGGATCACTGTGGGTTCACTGGAACATTCTGGGATCACTGTGGGTTCACTGGAACATTCTGGGATCACTGTGGGTTTGCTGGAACATTCTGGGATCACTGTGGTATCACTGGAACATTCTGGGTTCACTGTGGGTTCACTGGAACATTCTGGGATCACTGTGGGTTCACTGGAACATTCTGGGATCACTGTGGGTTTGCTGGAACATTCTGGGATCACTGTGCGTTCACTGGAACATTCTGGGATCACTGTGGGTTCACTGGAACATTCTGGGATCACTGTGGGTTTGCTGGATAATTCTGGGATCACTGTGGTATCACTGGGACATTCTGGGATCACTGTGGGTTCACTGGAACATTCTGGGATCACTGTGGGTTCACTGGAACATTCTGGGATCACTGTGGGTTTGCTGGAACATTCTGGGATCACTGTGGTATCACTGGAACATTCTGGGATCACTGTGGGTTCACTGGAACATTCTGGGATCACTGTGGGTTCACTGGAACATTCTGGGATCAATGTGGGTTTGCTGGAACATTCTGGGATCACTGTGGTAACACTTGAACATTCTGGGATCACTGTGGGTTCACTGGAACATTCTGGGATCACTGTGGTATCACTGGAACATTCTGGGATCACTGTGGTATCACTGGAACATTCTGGGATGACTGTGGGTTCACTGGAACATTCTGGGATCACTGTGGTATCACTGGAACATTCTGGGATCACTGTGGGTTCACTGGAACATTCTGGGATCACTGTGGGTTCACTGGAACATTCTGGGATCACTGTGGTATCACTGGAACATTCTGGGATCACTGTGGGTTCACTGGAACATTCTGGGATCACTGTGGGTTCACTGCAACATTCTGGGATCACTGTGGTATCACTGGAACATTCTGGGATCACTGTGGGTTCACTGGAACATTCTGGGATCACTGTGGTTTTGCTGGAACATTCTGGGATGACTGTGGTATCACTGGAACATTCTGGTATCACTGTGGGTTCACTGGAACATTCTGGGATCACTGTGGTATCACTGGAACATTCTGGGATCACTGTGGTATCACTGGAACATTCTGGGAACACTGTGGTATCACTGGAACATTCTGGGATCACTGTGGGTTCACTGGAACATTCTGGGATCACTGTGGGTTCACTGGAACATTCTGGGATCACTGTGGTATCACTGGAACATTCTGGGATGACTGTGGTATCACTGGAACATTCTGGGATCACTGTGGGTTCACTGGAAAATTCTTGGATCACTGTGGTATCACTGGAACATTCTGGGATCACTGTGGTATCACTGGAACATTCTGGGATCACTGTGGTATCACTGGAACATTCTGGGATCACTGTGGGTTCACTGGAACATTCTGGGATCACTGTGGGTTCACTGGAACATTCTGGGATCACTGTAGTATCACTGGAACATTCTGGGATCACTGTGGGTTCACTGGAACATTCTGGGATCACTGTGGGTTTGCTGGAACATTCTGGGATCACTGTGGTATCACTGGAACATTCTGGGATCACTGTGGGTTCACTGGAACATTCTGGGATCACTGTGGGTTCACTGGAACATTCTGGGATCACTGTGGTATCACTGGAACATTCTGGGATCACTGTGGTATCACTGGAACATTCTGGGAACACTGTGGTATCACTGGAACATTCTGGGATCACTGTGGGTTCACTGGAACATTCTGGGATCACTGTGGGTTCACTGGAACATTCTGGGATCACTGTGGTATCACTGGAACATTCTGGGATGACTGTGGTATCACTGGAACATTCTGGGATCACTGTGGGTTCACTGGAAAATTCTGGGATCACTGTGGTATCACTGGAACATTCTGGGATCACTGTGGTATCACTGGAACATTCTGGGATCACTGTGGTATCACTGGAACATTCTGGGATCACTGTGGGTTCACTGGAACATTCTGGGATCACTGTGGGTTCACTGGAACATTCTGGGATCACTGTAGTATCACTGGAACATTCTGGGATCACTGTGGGTTCACTGGAACATTCTGGGATCACTGTGGGTTTGCTGGAACATTCTGGGATCACTGTGGTATCACTGGAACATTCTGGGATCACTGTGGGTTCACTGGAACATTCTGGGATCACTGTGGGTTCACTGGAACATTCTGGGATCACTGTGGTATCACTGGAACATTCTGGGATCACTGTGGGTTTGCTGGAACATTCTGGGATCACTGTGGTATCACTGGAACATTCTGGGTTCACTGTGGGTTCACTGGAACATTCTGGGATCACTGTGGGTTCACTGCAATATTCTGGGATCACTGTGGGTTTGCTGGAACATTCTGGGATCACTGTGGGTTCACTGGAACATTCTAGGATCACTGTGGTATCACTGGAACATTCTGGGATCACTTTGGCTTCACTGGAACATTCTGGGATCACTGTGGTATCACTGGAACATTCTGGGATCACTGTGGTATCACTGGAACATTCTGGGATCACTGTGGTATCACTGGAACATTCTGGGATCACTGTGGGTTCACTGGAACATTCTGGGATCACAGTGGTATCACTGGAACATTCTGGGATCACTGTGGTATCACTGGAACATTCTGGGATCACTGTGGGTTCACTGGAACATTCTGGGATCACTGTGGGTTCACTGGAACATTCTGGGATCACTGTGGGTTCACTGGAACATTCTGGGATCACTGTGGTATCACTGGAACATTCTGGGATCACTGTGGGTTCACTGGAACATTCTGGGATCACTGTGGGTTCGCTGGAACATTCTGGGATCACTGTGGTATCACTGGAACATTCTGGGATCACTGTGGGTTCACTGGAACATTCTGGGATCACTGTGGGTTCACTGGAACATTCTGGGATCACTGTGGTATCACTGGAACATTCTGGGATCACTGTGGGTTCACTGGAACATTCTGGGATCACTGTGGGTTTGCTGGACCATTCTGGGATCACTGTGGTATCACTGGAACATTCTGGGTTCACTGTGGGTTCACTGGAACATTCTGGGATCACTGTGGGTTCACTGGAACATTCTGGGATCACTGTGGGTTTGCTGGAACATTCTGGGATCACTGTGGGTTCACTGGAACATTCTGGGATCACTGTGGTATCACTGGAACATTCTGGGATCACTGTGGGTTCACTGGAACATTCTGGGATCACTGTGGGTTTGTGGAACATTCTGGGATCACTGTGGTATCACCGGAACATTCTGGGATCACTGTGGGTTCACTGGAACATTCTGGGATCACTGTGGGTTTGCAGGAACATTCTGGGATCACTGTGGGTTCACTGGAACATTCTGGGATCACTGTGGTATCACTGGAACATTCTGGGATCACTGTGGGTTCACTGGAACATTCTGGGATCACTGTGGGTTTGCTGGAACATTCTGGGATCACTGTGGTATCACTGGAACATTCTGGGATCACTGTGGGTTCACTGGAACATTCTGGGATCACTGTGGGTTCACTGGAACATTCTGGGATCACTGTGGGTTCACTGGAACATTCTGGGATCACTGTGGGTTCACTGGAACATTCTGGGATCACTGTGGTATCACTGGAACATTCTGGGATCACTGTGGGTTCACTGGAACATTCTGGGATCACTGTGGGTTCGCTGGAACATTCTGGGATCACTGTGGTATCACTGGAACATTCTGGGATCACTGTGGGTTCACTGGAACATTCTGGGATCACTGTGGGTTCACTGGAACATTCTGGGATCACTGTGGTATCACTGGAACATTCTGGGATCACTGTGGGTTTACTGGAACATTCTGGGATCACTGTGGGTTTGCTGGAACATTCTGGGATCACTGTGGTATCACTGGAACATTCTGGGTTCACTGTGGGTTCACTGGAACATTCTGGGATCACTGTGGGTTCACTGGAACATTCTGGGATCACTGTGGGTTTGCTGGAACATTCTGGGATCACTGTGGGTTCACTGGAACATTCTGGGATCACTGTGGTATCACTGGAACATTCTGGGATCACTGTGGGTTCACTGGAACATTCTGGGATCACTGTGGGTTTGCTGGAACATTCTGGGATCACTGTGGTATCACCGGAACATTCTGGGATCACTGTGGGTTCACTGGAACATTCTGGGATCACTGTGGGTTTGCAGGAACATTCTGGGATCACTGTGGGTTCACTGGAACATTCTGGGATACTGTGGTATCACTGGAACATTCTGGGATCACTGTGGGTTCACTGGAACATTCTGGGATCACTGTGGGTTTGCTGGAACATTCTGGGATCACTGTGGTATCACTGGAACATTCCGGGATCACTGTGGGTTCACTGGAACATTCTGGGATCACTGTGGGTTCACTGGAACATTCTGGGATCACTGTGGGTTTGCTGGAACATTCTGGGATCACTGTGCGTTCACTGGAACATTCTGGGATCACTGTGGGTTCACTGGAACATTCTGGGATCACTGTGGGTTTGCTGGAACATTCTGGGATCACTGTGGTATCACTGGAACATTCTGGGATCACTGGAACATTCTGGGATCACTGTGGTATCACTGGAACATTCTGGGATCACTGTGGTATCACTGTAACATTCTGGGATCACTGTGGGTTCACTGGAACATTCTGGGATCACTGTGGGTTCACTGGAACATTCTGGGATCACTGTGGGTTCACTGGAACATTCTGGGATCACTGTGGGTTTGCTGGAACATTCTGGGATCACTGTGGTATCACTGGAACATTCAGGGATCACTGTGGGTTCACTGGAACATTCTGGGATCACTGTGGGTTCACTGGAACATTCTGGGATCACTGTGGGTTTGCAGGAACATTCTGGGATCACTGTGGGTTCACTGGAACATTCTGGGATCACTGTGGTATCACTGGAACATTCTGGGATCACTGTGGGTTCACTGGAACATTCTGGGATCACTGTGGGTTTGCTGGAACATTCTGGGATCACTGTGGTATCACTGGAACATTCTGGGATCACTGTGGGTTCACTGGAACATTCTGGGATCACTGTGGGTTCACTGGAACATTCTGGGATCACTGTGGGTTTGCTGGAACATTCTGGGATCACTGTGCGTTCACTGGAACATTCTGGGATCACTGTGGGTTCACTGGAACATTCTGGGATCACTGTGGGTTTGCTGGAACATTCTGGGATCACTGTGGTATCACTGGAACATTCTGGGATCACTGGAACATTCTGGGATCACTGTGGTATCACTGGAACATTCTGGGATCACTGTGGTATCACTGTAACATTCTGGGATCACTGTGGGTTCACTGGAACATTCTGGGATCACTGTGGGTTCACTGGAACATTCTGGGATCACTGTGGGTTCACTGGAACATTCTGGGATCACTGTGGGTTTGCTGGAACATTCTGGGATCACTGTGGTATCACTGGAACATTCAGGGATCACTGTGGGTTCACTGGAACATTCTGGGATCACTGTGGGTTCACTGGAACATTCTGGGATCACTGTGGGTTTGCTGGAACATTCTGGGATCACTGTGGTATCACTGGAACATTCTGGGATCACTGTGGTATCACTGGAACATTCTGGGTTCACTGTGGGTTCACTGGAACATTCTGGGATCACTGTGGGTTCACTGGAACATTCTGGGTTCACTGTGTGTTTGCTGGAACATTCTGGGATCACTGTGGTATCACTGGAACATTCTGGGATCACTGTTGGTTTGCTGGAACATTCTGGGATCACTGTGGTATCACTGGAACATTCTGGGATCACTGTGGTATCACTGGAACATTCTGGGATCACTGTGGTATCACTGGAACATTCTGGGATCACTGTGGTATCACTGGAACATTCTGGGATCACTGTGGGTTCACTGGAACATTCTGGGATCACTGTGGGTTTACTGGAACATTCTGGGATCACTGTGGTATCACTGGAACATTCTGGGATCACTGTGGGTTCACTGGAACATTCTGGGATCACTGTGGGTTCACTGGAACATTCTGGGATCACTGTGGTATCACTGGAACATTCTGGGATCACTGTGGGTTCACTGGAACATTCTGGGATCACTGTGGGTTCACTGGAACATTCTGGGATCACTGTGGGTTTGCTGGAACATTCTGGGATCACTGTGGTATCACTGGAACATTCTGGGTTCACTGTGGGTTCACTGGAACATTCTGGGATCACTGTGGGTTCACTGGAACATTCTGGGATCACTGTGGGTTTGCTGGAACATTCTGGGATCACTGTGCGTTCACTGGAACATTCTGGGATCACTGTGGGTTCACTGGAACATTCTGGGATCACTGTGGGTTTGCTGGATAATTCTGGGATCACTGTGGTATCACTGGGACATTCTGGGATCACTGTGGGTTCACTGGAACATTCTGGGATCACTGTGGGTTCACTGGAACATTCTGGGATCACTGTGGGTTTGCTGGAACATTCTGGGATCACTGTGGTATCACTGGAACATTCTGGGATCACTGTGGGTTCACTGGAACATTCTGGGATCACTGTGGGTTCACTGGAACATTCTGGGATCAATGTGGGTTTGCTGGAACATTCTGGGATCACTGTGGTAACACTGGAACATTCCGGGATCACTGTGGGTTCACTGGAACATTCTGGGATCACTGTGGTATCACTGGAACATTCTGGGATCACTGTGGTATCACTGGAACATTCTGGGATGACTGTGGGTTCACTGGAACATTCTGGGATCACTGTGGTATCACTGGAACATTCTGGGATCACTGTGGGTTCACTGGAACATTCTGGGATCACTGTGGGTTCACTGGAACATTCTGGGATCACTGTGGTATCACTGGAACATTCTGGGATCACTGTGGGTTCACTGGAACATTCTGGGATCACTGTGGGTTCACTGCAACATTCTGGGATCACTGTGGTATCACTGGAACATTCTGGGATCACTGTGGGTTCACTGGAACATTCTGGGATCACTGTGGTTTTGCTGGAACATTCTGGGATGACTGTGGTATCACTGGAACATTCTGGGATCACTGTGGGTTCACTGGAACATTCTGGGATCACTGTAGTATCACTGGAACATTCTGGGATCACTGTGGTATCACTGGAACATTCTGGGAACACTGTGGTATCACTGGAACATTCTGGGATCACTGTGGGTTCACTGGAACATTCTGGGATCACTGTGGGTTCACTGGAACATTCTGGGATCACTGTGGTATCACTGGAACATTCTGGGATGACTGTGGTATCACTGGAACATTCTGGGATCACTGTGGGTTCACTGGAAAATTCTGGGATCACTGTGGTATCACTGGAACATTCTGGGATCACTGTGGTATCACTGGAACATTCTGGGATCACTGTGGTATCACTGGAACATTCTGGGATCACTGTGGGTTCACTGGAACATTCTGGGATCACTGTGGGTTCACTGGAACATTCTGGGATCACTGTAGTATCACTGGAACATTCTGGGATCACTGTGGGTTCACTGGAACATTCTGGGATCACTGTGGGTTTGCTGGAACATTCTGGGATCACTGTGGTATCACTGGAACATTCTGGGATCACTGTGGGTTCACTGGAACATTCTGGGATAACTGTGGGTTCACTGGAACATTCTGGGATCACTGTGGTATCACTGGAACATTCTGGGATCACTGTGGTATCACTGGAACATTCTGGGAACACTGTGGTATCACTGGAACATTCTGGGATCACTGTGGGTTCACTGGAACATTCTGGGATCACTGTGGGTTCACTGGAACATTCTGGGATCACTGTGGTATCACTGGAACATTCTGGGATGACTGTGGTATCACTGGAACATTCTGGGATCACTGTGGGTTCACTGGAAAATTCTGGGATCACTGTGGTATCACTGGAACATTCTGGGATCACTGTGGTATCACTGGAACATTCTGGGATCACTGTGGTATCACTGGAACATTCTGGGATCACTGTGGGTTCACTGGAACATTCTGGGATCACTGTGGGTTCACTGGAACATTCTGGGATCACTGTAGTATCACTGGAACATTCTGGGATCACTGTGGGTTCACTGGAACATTCTGGGATCACTGTGGGTTTGCTGGAACATTCTGGGATCACTGTGGTATCACTGGAACATTCTGGGATCACTGTGGGTTCACTGGAACATTCTGGGATCACTGTGGGTTCACTGGAACATTCTGGGATCACTGTGGTATCACTGGAACATTCTGGGATCACTGTGGGTTTGCTGGAACATTCTGGGATCACTGTGGTATCACTGGAACATTCTGGGTTCACTGTGGGTTCACTGGAACATTCTGGGATCACTGTGGGTTCACTGCAATATTCTGGGATCACTGTGGGTTTGCTGGAACATTCTGGGATCACTGTGGGTTCACTGGAACATTCTAGGATCACTGTGGTATCACTGGAACATTCTGGGATCACTTTGGCTTCACTGGAACATTCTGGGATCACTGTGGGTTTGCTGGAACATTCTGGGATCGCTGTGGTATCACTGGAACATTCTGGGATCACTGTGGGTTCACTGCAACATTCTGGGATCACTGTGGGTTCACTGGAACATTCTGGGATCACTGTGGGTTCACTGGAACATTCTGGGATCACTGTGGGTTCACTGGAACATTCTGGGATCACTGTGGGTTCACTGGAACATTCTGGGATCACTGTGGGTTCACTGGAACATTCTGGGATCACTGTGGGTTCACTGGAACATTCTGGTATCACTGTGGGTTTGTTGGAACATTCTGGGATCACTGTGGTATCACTGGAACATTCTGGGATCACTGTGGGTTCACTGAAACATTCTGGGATCACTGTGGGTTCACTGGAACATTCTGGGATCACTGTGGGTTTGCTGGAACATTCTGGGATCACTGTGGGTTCACTGGAACATTCTGGGATCACTGTGGGTTCACTGGAACATTCAGGGATCACTGTGGGTTCACTGGAACATTCTGGGATCACTGTGGTATCACTGGAACATTCTGGGATCACTGTGGTATCACTGGAACATTCTGGGATCACTGTGGGTTTGCTGGAACATTCTGGGATCACTGTGGTATCACTGGAACATTCTGGGTTCACTGTGGGTTCACTGGAACATTCTGGGATCACTGTGGGTTCACTGCAACATTCTGGGATCACTGTGGGTTTGCTGGAACATTCTGGGATCACTGTGGGTTAACTGGAACATTCTAGGATCACTGTGGTATCACTGGAACATTCTGGGATCACTTTGGCTTCACTGGAACATTCTGGGATCACTGTGGGTTTGCTGGAACATTCTGGGATCACTGTGCTATCACTGGAACATTCTGGGATCACTGTGGGTTCACTGCAACATTCTGGGATCACTGTGGGTTCACTGGAACATTCTGGGATCACTGTGGGTTTGCTGGAACATTCTGGGATCACTGTGGGTTCACTGGAACATTCTGGGATCACTGTGGGTTCACTGGAACATTCTGGGATCACTGTGGGTTTGCTGGAACATTCTGGGATCACTGTGGGTTCACTGGAACATTCTGGGATCACTGTGGGTTCACTGGAACATTCTGGGATCACTGTGGGTTTGCTGGAACATTCTGGGATCACTGTGGGTTCACTCGAACATTCGGGGATCACTGTGGGTTCACTGGAACATTCTAGGATCACTGTGGGTTTGCTGGAACATTCTGGGATCACTGTGGGTTCACTGGAACATTCTGGGATCACTGTGGGTTCACTGGAACATTCTGGGATCACTGTGGGTTCACTGAAACATTCTGGTATCACTGTGGGTTCACTGGAACATTCTGGGATCACTGTGGGTTTGCTGGAACATTCTGGGATCACTGTGGGTTCACTGGAACATTCTGGGATCACTGTGGGTTCACTGGAACATTCTGGGATCACTGTGGGTTCACTGGAACATTCTGGGATCACTGTGGGTTCACTGGAACATTCTGGGATCACTGTGGGTTCACTGGAACATTCTGGGATCACTGTGGGTTCACTGGAACATTCTGGGATCACTGTGGGTTCACTGGAACATTCTGGGATCACTGTGGGTTTGCTGGAACATTCTGGGATCACTGTGGGTTCACTGGAACATTCTGGGATCACTGTAGTATCACTGGAACATTCTGGGATCACTGTGGGTTCACTGGAACATTCTGGGATCACTGTGGGTTTGCTGGAACATTCTGGGATCACTGTGGTATCACTGGAACATTCTGGGATCACTGTGGGTTCACTGGAACATTCTGGGATAACTGTGGGTTCACTGGAACATTCTGGGATCACTGTGGTATCACTGGAACATTCTGGGATCACTGTGGTATCACTGGAACATTCTGGGAACACTGTGGTATCACTGGAACATTCTGGGATCACTGTGGGTTCACTGGAACATTCTGGGATCACTGTGGGTTCACTGGAACATTCTGGGATCACTGTGGTATCACTGGAACATTCTGGGATGACTGTGGTATCACTGGAACATTCTGGGATCACTGTGGGTTCACTGGAAAATTCTGGGATCACTGTGGTATCACTGGAACATTCTGGGATCACTGTGGTATCACTGGAACATTCTGGGATCACTGTGGTATCACTGGAACATTCTGGGATCACTGTGGGTTCACTGGAACATTCTGGGATCACTGTGGGTTCACTGGAACATTCTGGGATCACTGTAGTATCACTGGAACATTCTGGGATCACTGTGGGTTCACTGGAACATTCTGGGATCACTGTGGGTTTGCTGGAACATTCTGGGATCACTGTGGTATCACTGGAACATTCTGGGATCACTGTGGGTTCACTGGAACATTCTGGGATCACTGTGGGTTCACTGGAACATTCTGGGATCACTGTGGTATCACTGGAACATTCTGGGATCACTGTGGGTTTGCTGGAACATTCTGGGATCACTGTGGTATCACTGGAACATTCTGGGTTCACTGTGGGTTCACTGGAACATTCTGGGATCACTGTGGGTTCACTGCAATATTCTGGGATCACTGTGGGTTTGCTGGAACATTCTGGGATCACTGTGGGTTCACTGGAACATTCTAGGATCACTGTGGTATCACTGGAACATTCTGGGATCACTTTGGCTTCACTGGAACATTCTGGGATCACTGTGGGTTTGCTGGAACATTCTGGGATCGCTGTGGTATCACTGGAACATTCTGGGATCACTGTGGGTTCACTGCAACATTCTGGGATCACTGTGGGTTCACTGGAACATTCTGGGATCACTGTGGGTTCACTGGAACATTCTGGGATCACTGTGGGTTCACTGGAACATTCTGGGATCACTGTGGGTTCACTGGAACATTCTGGGATCACTGTGGGTTCACTGGAACATTCTGGGATCACTGTGGGTTCACTGGAACATTCTGGTATCACTGTGGGTTTGTTGGAACATTCTGGGATCACTGTGGTATCACTGGAACATTCTGGGATCACTGTGGGTTCACTGAAACATTCTGGGATCACTGTGGGTTCACTGGAACATTCTGGGATCACTGTGGGTTTGCTGGAACATTCTGGGATCACTGTGGGTTCACTGGAACATTCTGGGATCACTGTGGGTTCACTGGAACATTCAGGGATCACTGTGGGTTCACTGGAACATTCTGGGATCACTGTGGTATCACTGGAACATTCTGGGATCACTGTGGTATCACTGGAACATTCTGGGATCACTGTGGGTTTGCTGGAACATTCTGGGATCACTGTGGTATCACTGGAACATTCTGGGTTCACTGTGGGTTCACTGGAACATTCTGGGATCACTGTGGGTTCACTGCAACATTCTGGGATCACTGTGGGTTTGCTGGAACATTCTGGGATCACTGTGGGTTAACTGGAACATTCTAGGATCACTGTGGTATCACTGGAACATTCTGGGATCACTTTGGCTTCACTGGAACATTCTGGGATCACTGTGGGTTTGCTGGAACATTCTGGGATCACTGTGCTATCACTGGAACATTCTGGGATCACTGTGGGTTCACTGCAACATTCTGGGATCACTGTGGGTTCACTGGAACATTCTGGGATCACTGTGGGTTTGCTGGAACATTCTGGGATCACTGTGGGTTCACTGGAACATTCTGGGATCACTGTGGGTTCACTGGAACATTCTGGGATCACTGTGGGTTTGCTGGAACATTCTGGGATCACTGTGGGTTCACTGGAACATTCTGGGATCACTGTGGGTTCACTGGAACATTCTGGGATCACTGTGGGTTTGCTGGAACATTCTGGGATCACTGTGGGTTCACTCGAACATTCGGGGATCACTGTGGGTTCACTGGAACATTCTAGGATCACTGTGGGTTTGCTGGAACATTCTGGGATCACTGTGGGTTCACTGGAACATTCTGGGATCACTGTGGGTTCACTGGAACATTCTGGGATCACTGTGGGTTCACTGAAACATTCTGGTATCACTGTGGGTTCACTGGAACATTCTGGGATCACTGTGGGTTTGCTGGAACATTCTGGGATCACTGTGGGTTCACTGGAACATTCTGGGATCACTGTGGGTTCACTGGAACATTCTGGGATCACTGTGGGTTCACTGGAACATTCTGGGATCACTGTGGGTTCACTGGAACATTCTGGGATCACTGTGGGTTCACTGGAACATTCTGGGATCACTGTGGGTTCACTGGAACATTCTGGGATCACTGTGGGTTCACTGGAACATTCTGGGATCACTGTGGGTTTGCTGGAACATTCTGGGATCACTGTGGGTTCACTCGAACATTCTGGGATCACTGTGGGTTCACTGGAACATTCTAGGATCACTGTGGGTTTGCTGGAACATTCTGGGATCACTGTGGGTTCACTGGAACATTCTGGGATCACTGTGGTATCACTGGAACATTCTGGGATCACTGTGGGTTCACTGGAACATTCTGGGATCACTGTGGGTTTGCTGGAACATTCTGGGATCACTGTGGGTTCACTCGAACATTCGGGGATCATTGTGGGTTCACTGGAACATTCTAGGATCACTGTGGGTTTGCTGGAACATTCTGGGATCACTGTGGGTTCGCTGGAACATTCTGGGATCACTGTGGGTTCACTGGAACATTCTGGGATCACTGTGGGTTCACTGAAACATTCTGGGACCACTGTGGGTTCACTGGAACATTCTGGGATCACTGTGGGTTTGCTGGAACATTCTGGGATCACTGTGGGTTCACTGGAACATTCTGGGATCACTGTGGGTTCACTGGAACATTCTGGGATCACTGTGGGTTCACTGGAACATTCTGGGATCACTGTGGGTTCACTGGAACATTCTGGGATCACTGTGGGTTCACTGGAACATTCTGGGATCACTGTGGGTTCACTGGAACATTCTGGGATCACTGTGGGTTCACTGGAACATTCTGGGATCACTGTGGGTTTGCTGGAACATTCTGGGATCACTGTGGGTTCACTCGAACATTCTGGGATCACTGTGGGTTCACTGGAACATTCTGGGATCACTGTGGGTTCACTGGAACATTCTGGGATCACTGTGGGTTCACTGGAACATTATGGGATCACTGTGGTATCACTGGAACATTCTGGGATCACTGTGGGTTCACTGGAACATTCTGGGATCACTGTGGGTTTGCTGGAACATTCTGGGATCACTGTGGTATCACTGGAACATTCTGGGATCACTGTGGGTTCACTGGAACATTCAGGGATCACTGTGGGTTCACTGGAACATTCTGGGATCACTGTGGTATCACTGGAACATTCTGGGATCACTGTGGGTTCACTGGAACATTATGGGATCACTGTGGTATCACTGGAACATTCTGGGATCACTGTGGGTTCACTGGAACATTATGGGATCACTGTGGTATCACTGGAACATTCTGGGATCACTGTGGGTTCACTGGAACATTCTGGGATCACTGTGGGTTCACTGGAACATTCTGGGATCACTGTGGGTTCACTGGAACATTCTGGGATCACTGTGGGTTTGCTGGAACATTCTGGGATCACTGTGGTATCACTGGAACATTCTGGGATCACTGTGGGTTCACTGGAACATTCTGGGATCACTGTGGGTTCACTGGAACATTCTGGGATCACTGTGGTATCACTGGAACATTCTGGGATCACTGTGGGTTCACTGGAACATTATGGGATCACTGTGGTATCACTGGAACATTCTGGCATCACTGTGGGTTCACTGGAACATTCTGGGATCACTGTGGGTTTGCTGGAATATTCTGGGATCACTGTGGGTTCACTGGAACATTCTGGGATCACTGTGGGTTCACTGGAACATTCGGGGATCACTGTGGGTTCACTGGAACATTCTGGGATCATTGTGGTATCACTGGAACATTCTGGGATCACTGTGGGTTCACTGGAACATTCTGGGATCACTGTGGGTTCACTGGAACATTCTGGGATCACTGTGGGTTCATTGGAACATTCTGGGATCAATGTGGGTTCACTGGAACATTCTGGGATCACTGTGGGTTCACTGGAACATTCTGGGATCACTGTGGTATCACTGGAACATTCAGGGATCACTGTGGGTTCACTGGAACATTCTGGGATCACTGTGGGTTCACTGGAACATTCTGGGATCACTGTGGGTTTGCAGGAACATTCTGGGATCACTGTGGGTTCACTGGAACATTCTGGGATCACTGTGGTATCACTGGAACATTCTGGGATCACTGTGGGTTCACTGGAACATTCTGGGATCACTGTGGGTTTGCTGGAACATTCTGGGATCACTGTGGTATCACTGGAACATTCTGGGATCACTGTGGGTTCACTGGAACATTCTGGGATCACTGTGGGTTCACTGGAACATTCTGGGATCACTGTGGGTTTGCTGGAACATTCTGGGATCACTGTGCGTTCACTGGAACATTCTGGGATCACTGTGGGTTCACTGGAACATTCTGGGATCACTGTGGGTTTGCTGGAACATTCTGGGATCACTGTGGTATCACTGGAACATTCTGGGATCACTGGAACATTCTGGGATCACTGTGGTATCACTGGAACATTCTGGGATCACTGTGGTATCACTGTAACATTCTGGGATCACTGTGGGTTCACTGGAACATTCTGGGATCACTGTGGGTTCACTGGAACATTCTGGGATCACTGTGGGTTCACTGGAACATTCTGGGATCACTGTGGGTTTGCTGGAACATTCTGGGATCACTGTGGTATCACTGGAACATTCAGGGATCACTTTGGGTTCACTGGAACATTCTGGGATCACTGTGGGTTCACTGGAACATTCTGGGATCACTGTGGGTTTGCTGGAACATTCTGGGATCACTGTGGTATCACTGGAACATTCTGGGATCACTGTGGTATCACTGGAACATTCTGGGTTCACTGTGGGTTCACTGGAACATTCTGGGATCACTGTGGGTTCACTGGAACATTCTGGGTTCACTGTGTGTTTGCTGGAACATTCTGGGATCACTGTGGTATCACTGGAACATTCTGGGATCACTGTTGGTTTGCTGGAACATTCTGGGATCACTGTGGTATCACTGGAACATTCTGGGATCACTGTGGTATCACTGGAACATTCTGGGATCACTGTGGTATCACTGGAACATTCTGGGATCACTGTGGTATCACTGGAACATTCTGGGATCACTGTGGGTTCACTGGAACATTCTGGGATCACTGTGGGTTTACTGGAACATTCTGGGATCACTGTGGTATCACTGGAACATTCTGGGATCACTGTGGGTTCACTGGAACATTCTGGGATCACTGTGGGTTCACTGGAACATTCTGGGATCACTGTGGTATCACTGGAACATTCTGGGATCACTGTGGGTTCACTGGAACATTCTGGGATCACTGTGGGTTCACTGGAACATTCTGGGATCACTGTGGGTTTGCTGGAACATTCTGGGATCACTGTGGTATCACTGGAACATTCTGGGTTCACTGTGGGTTCACTGGAACATTCTGGGATCACTGTGGGTTCACTGGAACATTCTGGGATCACTGTGGGTTTGCTGGAACATTCTGGGATCACTGTGCGTTCACTGGAACATTCTGGGATCACTGTGGGTTCACTGGAACATTCTGGGATCACTGTGGGTTTGCTGGATAATTCTGGGATCACTGTGGTATCACTGGGACATTCTGGGATCACTGTGGGTTCACTGGAACATTCTGGGATCACTGTGGGTTCACTGGAACATTCTGGGATCACTGTGGGTTTGCTGGAACATTCTGGGATCACTGTGGTATCACTGGAACATTCTGGGATCACTGTGGGTTCACTGGAACATTCTGGGATCACTGTGGGTTCACTGGAACATTCTGGGATCAATGTGGGTTTGCTGGAACATTCTGGGATCACTGTGGTAACACTGGAACATTCCGGGATCACTGTGGGTTCACTGGAACATTCTGGGATCACTGTGGTATCACTGGAACATTCTGGGATCACTGTGGTATCACTGGAACATTCTGGGATGACTGTGGGTTCACTGGAACATTCTGGGATCACTGTGGTATCACTGGAACATTCTGGGATCACTGTGGGTTCACTGGAACATTCTGGGATCACTGTGGGTTCACTGGAACATTCTGGGATCACTGTGGTATCACTGGAACATTCTGGGATCACTGTGGGTTCACTGGAACATTCTGGGATCACTGTGGGTTCACTGCAACATTCTGGGATCACTGTGGTATCACTGGAACATTCTGGGATCACTGTGGGTTCACTGGAACATTCTGGGATCACTGTGGTTTTGCTGGAACATTCTGGGATGACTGTGGTATCACTGGAACATTCTGGGATCACTGTGGGTTCACTGGAACATTCTGGGATCACTGTAGTATCACTGGAACATTCTGGGATCACTGTGGTATCACTGGAACATTCTGGGAACACTGTGGTATCACTGGAACATTCTGGGATCACTGTGGGTTCACTGGAACATTCTGGGATCACTGTGGGTTCACTGGAACATTCTGGGATCACTGTGGTATCACTGGAACATTCTGGGATGACTGTGGTATCACTGGAACATTCTGGGATCACTGTGGGTTCACTGGAAAATTCTGGGATCACTGTGGTATCACTGGAACATTCTGGGATCACTGTGGTATCACTGGAACATTCTGGGATCACTGTGGTATCACTGGAACATTCTGGGATCACTGTGGGTTCACTGGAACATTCTGGGATCACTGTGGGTTCACTGGAACATTCTGGGATCACTGTAGTATCACTGGAACATTCTGGGATCACTGTGGGTTCACTGGAACATTCTGGGATCACTGTGGGTTTGCTGGAACATTCTGGGATCACTGTGGTATCACTGGAACATTCTGGGATCACTGTGGGTTCACTGGAACATTCTGGGATAACTGTGGGTTCACTGGAACATTCTGGGATCACTGTGGTATCACTGGAACATTCTGGGATCACTGTGGTATCACTGGAACATTCTGGGAACACTGTGGTATCACTGGAACATTCTGGGATCACTGTGGGTTCACTGGAACATTCTGGGATCACTGTGGGTTCACTGGAACATTCTGGGATCACTGTGGTATCACTGGAACATTCTGGGATGACTGTGGTATCACTGGAACATTCTGGGATCACTGTGGGTTCACTGGAAAATTCTGGGATCACTGTGGTATCACTGGAACATTCTGGGATCACTGTGGTATCACTGGAACATTCTGGGATCACTGTGGTATCACTGGAACATTCTGGGATCACTGTGGGTTCACTGGAACATTCTGGGATCACTGTGGGTTCACTGGAACATTCTGGGATCACTGTAGTATCACTGGAACATTCTGGGATCACTGTGGGTTCACTGGAACATTCTGGGATCACTGTGGGTTTGCTGGAACATTCTGGGATCACTGTGGTATCACTGGAACATTCTGGGATCACTGTGGGTTCACTGGAACATTCTGGGATCACTGTGGGTTCACTGGAACATTCTGGGATCACTGTGGTATCACTGGAACATTCTGGGATCACTGTGGGTTTGCTGGAACATTCTGGGATCACTGTGGTATCACTGGAACATTCTGGGTTCACTGTGGGTTCACTGGAACATTCTGGGATCACTGTGGGTTCACTGCAATATTCTGGGATCACTGTGGGTTTGCTGGAACATTCTGGGATCACTGTGGGTTCACTGGAACATTCTAGGATCACTGTGGTATCACTGGAACATTCTGGGATCACTTTGGCTTCACTGGAACATTCTGGGATCACTGTGGGTTTGCTGGAACATTCTGGGATCGCTGTGGTATCACTGGAACATTCTGGGATCACTGTGGGTTCACTGCAACATTCTGGGATCACTGTGGGTTCACTGGAACATTCTGGGATCACTGTGGGTTCACTGGAACATTCTGGGATCACTGTGGGTTCACTGGAACATTCTGGGATCACTGTGGGTTCACTGGAACATTCTGGGATCACTGTGGGTTCACTGGAACATTCTGGGATCACTGTGGGTTCACTGGAACATTCTGGTATCACTGTGGGTTTGTTGGAACATTCTGGGATCACTGTGGTATCACTGGAACATTCTGGGATCACTGTGGGTTCACTGAAACATTCTGGGATCACTGTGGGTTCACTGGAACATTCTGGGATCACTGTGGGTTTGCTGGAACATTCTGGGATCACTGTGGGTTCACTGGAACATTCTGGGATCACTGTGGGTTCACTGGAACATTCAGGGATCACTGTGGGTTCACTGGAACATTCTGGGATCACTGTGGTATCACTGGAACATTCTGGGATCACTGTGGTATCACTGGAACATTCTGGGATCACTGTGGGTTTGCTGGAACATTCTGGGATCACTGTGGTATCACTGGAACATTCTGGGTTCACTGTGGGTTCACTGGAACATTCTGGGATCACTGTGGGTTCACTGCAACATTCTGGGATCACTGTGGGTTTGCTGGAACATTCTGGGATCACTGTGGGTTAACTGGAACATTCTAGGATCACTGTGGTATCACTGGAACATTCTGGGATCACTTTGGCTTCACTGGAACATTCTGGGATCACTGTGGGTTTGCTGGAACATTCTGGGATCACTGTGCTATCACTGGAACATTCTGGGATCACTGTGGGTTCACTGCAACATTCTGGGATCACTGTGGGTTCACTGGAACATTCTGGGATCACTGTGGGTTTGCTGGAACATTCTGGGATCACTGTGGGTTCACTGGAACATTCTGGGATCACTGTGGGTTCACTGGAACATTCTGGGATCACTGTGGGTTTGCTGGAACATTCTGGGATCACTGTGGGTTCACTGGAACATTCTGGGATCACTGTGGGTTCACTGGAACATTCTGGGATCACTGTGGGTTTGCTGGAACATTCTGGGATCACTGTGGGTTCACTCGAACATTCGGGGATCACTGTGGGTTCACTGGAACATTCTAGGATCACTGTGGGTTTGCTGGAACATTCTGGGATCACTGTGGGTTCACTGGAACATTCTGGGATCACTGTGGGTTCACTGGAACATTCTGGGATCACTGTGGGTTCACTGAAACATTCTGGTATCACTGTGGGTTCACTGGAACATTCTGGGATCACTGTGGGTTTGCTGGAACATTCTGGGATCACTGTGGGTTCACTGGAACATTCTGGGATCACTGTGGGTTCACTGGAACATTCTGGGATCACTGTGGGTTCACTGGAACATTCTGGGATCACTGTGGGTTCACTGGAACATTCTGGGATCACTGTGGGTTCACTGGAACATTCTGGGATCACTGTGGGTTCACTGGAACATTCTGGGATCACTGTGGGTTCACTGGAACATTCTGGGATCACTGTGGGTTTGCTGGAACATTCTGGGATCACTGTGGGTTCACTGGAACATTCTGGGATCACTGTAGTATCACTGGAACATTCTGGGATCACTGTGGGTTCACTGGAACATTCTGGGATCACTGTGGGTTTGCTGGAACATTCTGGGATCACTGTGGTATCACTGGAACATTCTGGGATCACTGTGGGTTCACTGGAACATTCTGGGATAACTGTGGGTTCACTGGAACATTCTGGGATCACTGTGGTATCACTGGAACATTCTGGGATCACTGTGGTATCACTGGAACATTCTGGGAACACTGTGGTATCACTGGAACATTCTGGGATCACTGTGGGTTCACTGGAACATTCTGGGATCACTGTGGGTTCACTGGAACATTCTGGGATCACTGTGGTATCACTGGAACATTCTGGGATGACTGTGGTATCACTGGAACATTCTGGGATCACTGTGGGTTCACTGGAAAATTCTGGGATCACTGTGGTATCACTGGAACATTCTGGGATCACTGTGGTATCACTGGAACATTCTGGGATCACTGTGGTATCACTGGAACATTCTGGGATCACTGTGGGTTCACTGGAACATTCTGGGATCACTGTGGGTTCACTGGAACATTCTGGGATCACTGTAGTATCACTGGAACATTCTGGGATCACTGTGGGTTCACTGGAACATTCTGGGATCACTGTGGGTTTGCTGGAACATTCTGGGATCACTGTGGTATCACTGGAACATTCTGGGATCACTGTGGGTTCACTGGAACATTCTGGGATCACTGTGGGTTCACTGGAACATTCTGGGATCACTGTGGTATCACTGGAACATTCTGGGATCACTGTGGGTTTGCTGGAACATTCTGGGATCACTGTGGTATCACTGGAACATTCTGGGTTCACTGTGGGTTCACTGGAACATTCTGGGATCACTGTGGGTTCACTGCAATATTCTGGGATCACTGTGGGTTTGCTGGAACATTCTGGGATCACTGTGGGTTCACTGGAACATTCTAGGATCACTGTGGTATCACTGGAACATTCTGGGATCACTTTGGCTTCACTGGAACATTCTGGGATCACTGTGGGTTTGCTGGAACATTCTGGGATCGCTGTGGTATCACTGGAACATTCTGGGATCACTGTGGGTTCACTGCAACATTCTGGGATCACTGTGGGTTCACTGGAACATTCTGGGATCACTGTGGGTTCACTGGAACATTCTGGGATCACTGTGGGTTCACTGGAACATTCTGGGATCACTGTGGGTTCACTGGAACATTCTGGGATCACTGTGGGTTCACTGGAACATTCTGGGATCACTGTGGGTTCACTGGAACATTCTGGTATCACTGTGGGTTTGTTGGAACATTCTGGGATCACTGTGGTATCACTGGAACATTCTGGGATCACTGTGGGTTCACTGAAACATTCTGGGATCACTGTGGGTTCACTGGAACATTCTGGGATCACTGTGGGTTTGCTGGAACATTCTGGGATCACTGTGGGTTCACTGGAACATTCTGGGATCACTGTGGGTTCACTGGAACATTCAGGGATCACTGTGGGTTCACTGGAACATTCTGGGATCACTGTGGTATCACTGGAACATTCTGGGATCACTGTGGTATCACTGGAACATTCTGGGATCACTGTGGGTTTGCTGGAACATTCTGGGATCACTGTGGTATCACTGGAACATTCTGGGTTCACTGTGGGTTCACTGGAACATTCTGGGATCACTGTGGGTTCACTGCAACATTCTGGGATCACTGTGGGTTTGCTGGAACATTCTGGGATCACTGTGGGTTAACTGGAACATTCTAGGATCACTGTGGTATCACTGGAACATTCTGGGATCACTTTGGCTTCACTGGAACATTCTGGGATCACTGTGGGTTTGCTGGAACATTCTGGGATCACTGTGCTATCACTGGAACATTCTGGGATCACTGTGGGTTCACTGCAACATTCTGGGATCACTGTGGGTTCACTGGAACATTCTGGGATCACTGTGGGTTTGCTGGAACATTCTGGGATCACTGTGGGTTCACTGGAACATTCTGGGATCACTGTGGGTTCACTGGAACATTCTGGGATCACTGTGGGTTTGCTGGAACATTCTGGGATCACTGTGGGTTCACTGGAACATTCTGGGATCACTGTGGGTTCACTGGAACATTCTGGGATCACTGTGGGTTTGCTGGAACATTCTGGGATCACTGTGGGTTCACTCGAACATTCGGGGATCACTGTGGGTTCACTGGAACATTCTAGGATCACTGTGGGTTTGCTGGAACATTCTGGGATCACTGTGGGTTCACTGGAACATTCTGGGATCACTGTGGGTTCACTGGAACATTCTGGGATCACTGTGGGTTCACTGAAACATTCTGGTATCACTGTGGGTTCACTGGAACATTCTGGGATCACTGTGGGTTTGCTGGAACATTCTGGGATCACTGTGGGTTCACTGGAACATTCTGGGATCACTGTGGGTTCACTGGAACATTCTGGGATCACTGTGGGTTCACTGGAACATTCTGGGATCACTGTGGGTTCACTGGAACATTCTGGGATCACTGTGGGTTCACTGGAACATTCTGGGATCACTGTGGGTTCACTGGAACATTCTGGGATCACTGTGGGTTCACTGGAACATTCTGGGATCACTGTGGGTTTGCTGGAACATTCTGGGATCACTGTGGGTTCACTCGAACATTCTGGGATCACTGTGGGTTCACTGGAACATTCTAGGATCACTGTGGGTTTGCTGGAACATTCTGGGATCACTGTGGGTTCACTGGAACATTCTGGGATCACTGTGGTATCACTGGAACATTCTGGGATCACTGTGGGTTCACTGGAACATTCTGGGATCACTGTGGGTTTGCTGGAACATTCTGGGATCACTGTGGGTTCACTCGAACATTCGGGGATCATTGTGGGTTCACTGGAACATTCTAGGATCACTGTGGGTTTGCTGGAACATTCTGGGATCACTGTGGGTTCGCTGGAACATTCTGGGATCACTGTGGGTTCACTGGAACATTCTGGGATCACTGTGGGTTCACTGAAACATTCTGGGACCACTGTGGGTTCACTGGAACATTCTGGGATCACTGTGGGTTTGCTGGAACATTCTGGGATCACTGTGGGTTCACTGGAACATTCTGGGATCACTGTGGGTTCACTGGAACATTCTGGGATCACTGTGGGTTCACTGGAACATTCTGGGATCACTGTGGGTTCACTGGAACATTCTGGGATCACTGTGGGTTCACTGGAACATTCTGGGATCACTGTGGGTTCACTGGAACATTCTGGGATCACTGTGGGTTCACTGGAACATTCTGGGATCACTGTGGGTTTGCTGGAACATTCTGGGATCACTGTGGGTTCACTCGAACATTCTGGGATCACTGTGGGTTCACTGGAACATTCTGGGATCACTGTGGGTTCACTGGAACATTCTGGGATCACTGTGGGTTCACTGGAACATTATGGGATCACTGTGGTATCACTGGAACATTCTGGGATCACTGTGGGTTCACTGGAACATTCTGGGATCACTGTGGGTTTGCTGGAACATTCTGGGATCACTGTGGTATCACTGGAACATTCTGGGATCACTGTGGGTTCACTGGAACATTCAGGGATCACTGTGGGTTCACTGGAACATTCTGGGATCACTGTGGTATCACTGGAACATTCTGGGATCACTGTGGGTTCACTGGAACATTATGGGATCACTGTGGTATCACTGGAACATTCTGGGATCACTGTGGGTTCACTGGAACATTATGGGATCACTGTGGTATCACTGGAACATTCTGGGATCACTGTGGGTTCACTGGAACATTCTGGGATCACTGTGGGTTTGCTGGAACATTCTGGGATCACTGTGGTATCACTGGAACATTCTGGGATCACTGTGGGTTCACTGGAACATTCTGGGATCACTGTGGGTTCACTGGAACATTCTGGGATCACTGTGGTATCACTGGAACATTCTGGGATCACTGTGGGTTCACTGGAACATTATGGGATCACTGTGGTATCACTGGAACATTCTGGCATCACTGTGGGTTCACTGGAACATTCTGGGATCACTGTGGGTTTGCTGGAATATTCTGGGATCACTGTGGGTTCACTGGAACATTCTGGGATCACTGTGGGTTCACTGGAACATTCGGGGATCACTGTGGGTTCACTGGAACATTCTGGGATCATTGTGGTATCACTGGAACATTCTGGGATCACTGTGGGTTCACTGGAACATTCTGGGATCACTGTGGGTTCACTGGAACATTCTGGGATCACTGTGGGTTCATTGGAACATTCTGGGATCAATGTGGGTTCACTGGAACATTCTGGGATCACTGTGGGTTCACTGGAACATTCTGGGATCACTGTGGTATCACTGGAACATTCTGGGATCACTGTGGTATCACTGGAACATTCTGGGATCACTGTGGGTTCATTGGAACATTCTGGGATCACTGTGGGTTCACTGGAACATTCAGGGATCACTGTGGGTTCACTGGAACATTCTGGGATCACTGTGGGTTCACTGGAACATTCTGGGATCACTGTGGTATCACTGGAACATTCTGGGATCACTGTGGGTTCACTGGAACATTCTCGGATCACTGTGGGTTCACTGGAACATTCTGGGATCACTGTGGGTTCACTGGAACATTCTGGGATCACTGTGGGTTCACTGGAACATTCTGGGATCACTGTGGGTTCACTGGAACATTCTGGGATCACTGTGGTATCACTGGAACATTCTGGGATCACTGTGGGTTCACTGGAACATTCTGGGATTACTGTGGGTTCACTGGAACATTCTGGGATCACTGTGGGTTCACTGGAACATTCTGGGATCACTGTGGGTTTGCTGGAACATTCTGGGATCACTGCGGGTTCACTGGAACATTCTGGGATCACTGTGGGTTCATTGGAACATTCTGGGATCACTGTGGGTTTGCTGGAACATTCTGGGATCACTGTGGTATCACTGGAACATTCTGGGATCACTGTGGGTTCACTGGAACATTCTGGGATCACTGTGGGTTCACTGGAACATTCAGGGATCACTATGGGTTTACTGGAACATTCTGGGATCACTGTGGGTTCACTGGAACATTCTGGGATCACTGTGGTATCACTGGAACATTCTGGGATCACTGTGGGTTCACTGGAACATTCTGGGATCACTGTGGGTTCACTGGAACATTCTGGGATTACTGTGGGTTCGCTGGAACATTCTGGGATCACTGTGGGTTCACTGGAACATTCTGGGATCACTGTGGGTTCACTGGAACATTCTGGGATCACTGTGGTATCACTGGAACATTCTGGGATCACTGTGGGTTCACTGGAACATTCTGGGATCACTGTGGTATCACTGGAACATACTGGGATCACTGTGGGTTCACTGGAACATTCTGGGATCACTGTGGGTTTGCTGGAACATTCTGGGATCACTGTGGGTTCACTGGAACATTCTGGGATCACTGTGGGTTCATTGGAACATTCTGGGATCACTGTGGGTTTGCTGGAACATTCTGGGATCACTGAGGTATCACTGGAACATTCTGGGTTCACTGTGGTATCACTGGAACATTCTGGGATCACTGTGGGTTCACTGGAACATTCTGGGATCACTGTGGGTTCACTGGAACATTCTGGGATCACTGTGGGTTCACTGGAACATTCTGGGATCACTGTGGGTTCACTGGAACATTCTGGGATCACTGTGGTATCACTGGAACATTCTGGGATCACTGTGGGTTCACTGTAACATTCTGGGATCACTGTGGGTTCACTGGAACATTCTGGGATCACTGTGGGTTCACTGGAACATTCTGGGATCACTGTGGGTTTGCTGGAACATTCTGGGATCACTGTGGGTTCACTGGAACATTCTGGGATCACTGTGGGTTCATTGGAACATTCTGGGATCACTGTGGGTTTGCTGGAACATTCTGGGATCACTGTGGTATCACTGGAACATTCTGGGTTCACTGTGGTATCACTGGAACATTCTGGGATCACTGTGGGTTCACTGGAACATTCTGGGATCACTGTGGGTTCACTGGAACATTCTGGGATCACTGTGGGTTCACTGGAACATTCTGGGATCACTGTGGTTTCACTGGAACATTCTGGGATCACTGTGGTTTCACTGGAACATTCTGGGATCACTGTGGGTTCACTGGAACATTCTGGGATCACTGTGGTATCACTGGAACATTCTGGGATCACTGTGGGTTCACTGGAACATTCTGGGATCACTGTGGTATCACTGCCGACACTCTGCATTGTAATTTGACCTAAATGTCTGTCGCACTTTCCGCCATGTTGTCCAAGATGGCCGCCATACCTGCGGCAATTTTTTCCAAGATGGATGACGAAAATGCGCCCGCTTTTCCAAGATGGCTGCTGTATTTCGCCACTTTGGCCCAGAGAACCGTTGTACTTCCCGTCACTGTGGAGTGACTGGATGCATTCTCGGATCTGATGTCAATGGGTTCACTCTGGGATCCTGCGAGAACTCTGGTATCACTTTTGGATGACTGGGCGCACTCTGGGATCCCTGGTTGTACTCTGGGGTCAATGTGGGTTCAGGGAGACGTTCTGGGGTCACTGTCATCTGACTGTTGACACTCTGCGTGGTAATTTCCGCCATTTTTTCCAAGATGGCAGGCTATTTGCCGACATTGTGCCCAGGATGTCTGCCGTACTTGCCGCCATGTTATTCAAGATGACCGCTGTACTTGCCGCCAGTTTGTCCTAGATGGTTGCCATGGTTGCAGCAATTTTGTCCAAGTGACCGACGTTCGTGCCACCAATTGGTCCAAGATGGCCGCCATATTATTGGCAATTTTTTCCAAGATGGCCACCGAACTTGCCGCCATTTTGTCCCAGAGGGCCGCCGTACTTGCAGCAAGGCTGGGATCACTGTGTGGTCACTGGATGCATTCTGGAATTTCTGGGTGCACTCTGTGATCACTCTGGTTTGACTGGGACATTCTGGGATCAGTGTGAGATCACTGGGCACACTCTGAGCGGTGCTCCGCACCATTTCGACCAAGATGGCTGCCGTACTTGCCGCCATTTTGTCTAAGATGGTCGCCGTACTTGCCGCTATGCTGGCCCATGTGTAAATACACATGCACAGGTTATATATCTTATATATTATAAATACCAGTTGTTGTTGAAGTCGTAGTTGTTGTGGTGGTGTTCTAAATATAAAGACTGTAATTTGGGATCTCTCTGGTGTGATTGGGTGCACTCCGTGGTCATTGTAGGGTCACTGGGACATTCTGGGCTCACCGGGAGATCACTGCGGACACTCTGCGTGGTACTTGCCGACATTTCCTCCGTGATGGCTGCCGTACTCGCCGCCATTTTATCCAAGATGTCCACCGTGCTTGCAGCCATGTTGACCAAGGTGACCGCCATACTTGCCGCCATTTTGTCCAATTTGGCTGCTGTACTTGCCACCATTTGATCCAAGATGCCGCCATGCTGGCCGTGTGTAAATACATATATATAGTATCTATATATAATAAATACAAGTCGTTGTTTTTGTAGCAGTAGTTGTAGTGGGGGTCTAAATATAAAGATTGTCACTCTGGGATTCCTGGTTGCACTCTGGGATCACTCCGGGGTGACTGGTGCACTTCGGGATCCCTGAGTATATTCTATCATCACTCCGGGGTGACTGGTGCACTTCGGGATCCCTGAGTATATTCTATCATCACTCCGGGGTGACTGGTGCACTTCGGGATCCCTGAGTATATTCTATCATCACTCTGGGGTGACTGGTGCACTTCGGGATCCCTGAGTATATTCTATCATCACTCTGGGGTGACTGGTGCACTTCGGGATCCCTGAGTATATTCTATCATCACTCCGGGGTGACTGGTGCACTTCGGGATCCCTGAGTATATTCTATCATCACTCCGGGGTGACTGGTGCACTTCGGGATCCCTGAGTATATTCTATCATCACTCCGGGGTGACTGGTGCACTTCGGGATCCCTGAGTATATTCTATCATCACTCCGGGGTGACTGGTGCACTTCGGGATCCCTGAGTATATTCTATCATCACTCCGGGGTGACTGGTGCACTTCGGGATCCCTGAGTATATTCTATCATCACTCTGGGGTGACTGGTGCACTTCGGGATCCCTGAGTATATTCTATCATCACTCTAGGGTGACTGGTGCACTTCGGGATCCCTGAGTATATTCTATCATCACTCTGGGGTGACTGGTGCACTTCGGGATCCCTGAGTATATTCTATCATCACTCTGGGGTGACTGGCTCAACGCTGAGTTCCCTGGGTGCATTCTGGGTTCACTCTGGGGTGACTGGCTTTAGCCTGGAGCGGCTGGGAGCACTCTGGCATCCCGGGATGCACTCTGGGATCAGTCTGGGTTGACTGGGTGCACTCTGGAATCACTCTGGTATGACCGAGTGCACTCTGGGATCATTAGATGCACACTGGAATCACTCTGGTATGACCGAGTGCACTCTGGGATCACTCGATGCACTCTGGAATCACTCTGGTATGACCGAGTGCACTCTGGGATCACTAGATGCACTCTGGAATCACTCTGGTATGACCGAGTGCACTCTGGGATCACTCGATGCACTCTGGAATCACTCTGGTATGACCGAGTGCACTCTGGGATCACTCGATGCACTCTGGAATCACTCTGGTATGACTGAGTGCACTCTGGGGTCACCGTGTGATCATTGAGCACTCTGTGCGCAATAGTTGCCGCCATTTTTACAAGATGGCCGGCGTATTTGGCGCCATTTATCCAACATGGCCGCCGTACTTTCTGCCATTTAGTCCAAAATGCCGCCATGTTGGCCGTGTGTAAATATATATATAATATAAAGCAAGTTGTTGTTGTTGTTGTTGTGATAGTAGTTGTGGTGGTCTAAATATAAAGACTGCCACTCTGCGATCCCTCTGGGGGGAATGGGTGCACTGTGGGATTTCTGGGTGCAATTTGGGATAACATTGGGGTGATTGGGTGCACTCCACACAAACTGTGATATCACTGGGGGCACTCTGCGCGAGGCTTGCCCACATTTTCTCCAAGATGGCCGCAATACTTACAACTATTATGTCCAAGATGAATGCCGTACTTGCGGACCTTTTGTCCAAGTTGGCCGCCGTACTTGCAGCCTTTTTGTCCAAGTTGGCCGCCGTGCTGGCCGTGTGTAGATACACACGTGTATATATTAGGAATAGAAGTTATTGTTGTTGCACGAGCAGTTATTGATGTGGTGGTCTAAGTATAAAGACTGCCACTCTGGATCACACTGGGGTGCCCATTGCCTCCCCGAGAGGGGACCGGCGCAGGCCTCCTCCCCAGAGAGGACCGACCGAGGCCTCCTCCACAGGCTGCACCCAAACAGGGCCCAGGTGAGTTCGGTCTGTTCATTGCCCTGGGGTTTAATTTCCTCTCTGGGTCCTGGTTTTGAGGCCTCGGTTTAACATGTTCCTGTTCGATTGTGACCGTTGTGATTTAACCAGGTTAAAGCCTGGGGTTAAAGTAGCCCGGCCTGCAATGTTATACAAACACGTTAACCCAGAGTGAGACAAACAGTGGCCGAGAGGAGATTAACGTCAGAAACGTGAACCCCTGTACGGGCTTCGAGGGTTTGTTATCATTTCAAAATGATGATAGTGTTTCGGGGAGATGGGACAACTTTGAGTTGTCAGTCGGTAACCAGAGGACACAGATTCAAAATAATTGTCAAAAGCATCAGAGGTGACATGAGGAAGAATTATTTTTACGCAACGAGTTGTTATGATCTGCAATTCACTGCCTGAAAGGGAAGTGGAAGCAGATTCAATGGTAACTTTCAAAAGGAAATTGGATAAACACTTGAAAAGGAACACATTGTTCGGTTTGGGGAAAGGAATGGGACCAACTGCAAAGAGCCTGCACAGGCACGAAGGGCCGAATGGCCTGCTTCAGTGATATTGCTGGCTGGTTCTTGGCAGCCATTTTGCAAAAGGTGCCTGGTCGTCATTTTGCGCTGCATTGTGGCCATTTTACGTCACATATCGGGCGGCCATTTTCTGGAGACCCAGCTGATGTCGAAAAAAATTGTGTAAATTGCATATCCAGCCTCCCACTCCGGGTAAGGCCCAACCGGTTCAATAGACAGACCAGTCACATCTATGATACCAGTTAGAGGATGTGTGATGTTGTTTCCAGAAAAAAAATATTCAATATTCAGGACGTTATGGGAGGTTAGGGAGGAAATTGCGGGTCCCCTAGCAGAGTTATTTGAATCATCGACAGCTAAAGGTGAGGTGCCTGAAGATTGGAGGGTAGCAAATGTTGTGCCTTTGTTTTAGAAGGGCGGCAGGGAAAAGCCTGGGAACTACAGACCGTTGTGCCTGACATCTGTAGTGGGTAAGTTGTTAGAGGGTATTCTGAGGGACAGGATCTACAGGCATTTGGAGAGGCAGGGACTGATTAGGAAAAGTCAGCATGGTTTTGTGAGAGAAAATCATGTCTCACGAATTTGATTGAGTTTGTTGAAGGGGTAACCAAGAAGATAGATGAGGGCTGTGCAGGAGACGTGGTCTACATGGACTTTAGCAAAGCCTTTGACAAGGTACCGCATGGTAGGTTGTTACATAAGGTTAAATCTCATGGGATCAAAGGTGAGGTAGCCAATTGGATACAAAATTGGCTTGACGACAGATGACAGAGGGTGGTTGCAGAGGGTTGTTTTTCAAAATGGAGGCCTGTGTCCAGCGGTGTGCCTCAGGGATCGGTGCTGGGTCCGCTGTTATTTGTTATTTATATTAATGATTTGGATGAGAATTTAGGAGGCATGGTTAGTAAGTTTGCAGATGACACCAAGATTGGTGGCATTGTGGACAGTGAAGAAGGTTATCTAGGATTGCAACGGGACCTTGATAAATTGGGCCAGTGGGCCGATGAATGGCAGATGGAGTTTAATTTAGATAAATGTGAGGTGATGCATTTTGGGAGATCGAATCGGGCCAGGACCTGCTCCG
Source organism: Heptranchias perlo (assembly GCF_035084215.1). Taxonomy (NCBI): domain Eukaryota; kingdom Metazoa; phylum Chordata; class Chondrichthyes; order Hexanchiformes; family Hexanchidae; genus Heptranchias; species Heptranchias perlo. Next base: position 5,435,421 of record NW_027139612.1, on the reverse strand, counting down.
TTAATGGTAGGGCGTTGGGGAGAGTTATAGAACAAAGAGATCTAGGAGTACAGGTTCATAGCTCCTTGAAAGTGGAGTCACAGGTGGATAGGATGGTGAAGAAGGCATTCGGCATGCTTGGTTTCATTGGTCAGAACATTGAATGCAGGAGTTGGGATGTCTTGTTGAAGTTGTACAGGACATTAGTAAGGACACACTTGGAATACTGTGTACAGTTCTGGTCACACTATTATAGAAAGGATATTATTAAACTAGAAAGAGTGCAGAAAAGATTTACTAGGATGCTACCGGGACTTGATGGTTTGACTTATAGGGAGAGGTTAGATAGACTGGGACTTTTTTCCCTGGAGAGTAGGAGGTTAAGGGGTGATCTTATAGAAGTCTATAAAATAATGAGGGGCATAGATAAGATAGATAGTCAAAATATTTTCCCAAAGGTAGGGGAGTCTATAACGAGGGGACATAGATTTAAGGTGAGAGGGGAGAGATACAAAAGGGTCCAGAGGGGCAATGTTTTCACTCAAAGGGTGGTGAGTGTCTGGAACGAGCTGCCAGAGGCAGTAGTAGAGGCGGGTACAATTTTGTCTTTTAAAAAACATTTGGACAGTTACATGAGTAAGATGGGTATAGAGTGATATCGACCAAGTGCTGGCAACTGGGACCAGCTTCGTGGTATGAACTGGGCGACATGGACATGTTGGGCCGAAGGGCCTGTTTCCATGTTGTAACTTCTATGATATGATTCTATGATTTTAAAATACGAAAACCATAATTTTATTTTATATAATGAGGAGACCAGGCCGGAGCTGAAGTAAACAGTGGAGTTTTATTAACACAGCATATGGAAAACAATTTACATTGATATAGCGCCTTTATAGTGGTGAAACTTCCCAAGGTACTTAACGGGAGCTTTTCGACAAAATTTGACATTGAGCCACGTAAGGAAATATTAGGACAGGTGGGAAAACACTTGATCAAAGAAGTAGATTACAAGGAGGCGAGAGAGGTTGAGAGATGGAAAGGTTCAGGGAGGGAATTCAAGAGCATAGGGCCTCGGCAGCTGAAGGCACGGTACACAGGAACAAGTTCCAGATTCTCACTCGTCAAAGGGAGAGTCACTCAGGAGTACTGAGTCCAAATATCAGTGTCTTACTGCAGTCCAGACTGAGCCCCCAAGCTGGGACCTTCCAGTCTGTTCATTGACCCAGTATCCCACTGCAGCTCCGACTGAGCCACACCCAGGGCCCTTCCTGTCTGTAAATTCACTCAGTGACTCACCGCAGCCCAGACGGAGCACCACCCTGGGCCCTTCCTGTCGGGGACATTGACCCAGTGTCCCACTGCAGCCCAGAATGAGACCCTCCTTGGGCCCTTCCTGTCTGTACATTGACCCAGTGTCCCACTGCAGCCCAGACAGAGCCCCACCCTGGGTCCTTCCTGTCTGTACATTGACCCAGTGTCCCACTGCAACCCAGACTGAGCACCACCCTGGGCCCTTCCTGTCTGTACATTGACCCAGTGTCCCACTGCAGCCCAGACTGAGCCCCACCCTGGGCCCCTCCTGTCTGTACATTGAACTAGTGTCCCACTGCAGCACAGACTGAGCCCCACCCTGGGCCCTTCCTGTCTGTGCATTGACCCAGTGTCCCACTGCAGCCCAGACTGAGCCCCACCCTGGGCCCGTCCTAAATGTCCATTGAACCAGTGTCCCACTGCAGCCCAGACTGAGCTCCAACCTGGGCCCTTTCTGTCTGTACATTGACCCAGTGTCCCACTGCAGCCCAGACAGAGCCCCACCCTGGGTCCTTCCTGTCTGTACATTGAACCAGTGTCCCACTGCAACCCAGACTGAGCACCACCCTGGGCCCTTCCTGTCTGTACATTGACCCAGTGTCCCACTGCAGCCCAGACTGAGCCCCACCCTGGGCCCGTCCTAACTGTCCATTGAACCAGTGTCCCACTGCAGCCCAGACTGAGCTCCAACCTGGGCCCTTTCTGTCTGTACATTGACCCAGTGTCCCACTGCAGCCCAGACTGAGCCACACCCTGGGCCCTTCCTGTCTGTACATTGACCCAGTGTCCCACTGCAGCCCAGAGTGAGCCCCACCCTGGGCCCTTCCTGTCTGTACATTGACCCAGTTTCCCACTGCAGCCCAGACTGAGCCCCACCCTGTGCACTTCCTGTCTGTACATTGACCCAGTGTCCCACTGCATCCCAGACTGAGCCCCAACCTGGGCCCTTCCTGTCTGTACATTGACCCAGTGGCCCACTGCAGCCCAGACTGAGCTCCACCCTGGGCCCTTCCTGTCTGTGCATTGTCCCAGTGTCCCACTGCAGCCCAGACTGAGCCCCACCCTGGGCCCTTCCTGTCTGTCCATTGAACCAGTGGCCCACTGCAGCCCAGACTGAGCTCCACCCTGGGCCCTTGCTGTCTGTACATTGACCCAGTGTCCCACTGCAGCCCAGACTGAGCTCCACCCTGGGCCCTTCCTATCTGTACATTGACCCAGTGCCCCACTGCAGCCCAGACTGAGCCCCACCCTGGGCCCTTCCTGTCTGTGCATTGACCCAGTGTCCCACTGCAGCCCAGACTGAGCCCCACCCTGGGCCCGTCCTAAATGTCCATTGAACCAGTGTCCCACTGCAGCCCAGACTGAGCTCCAACCTGGGCCCTTTCTGTCTGTACATTGACCCAGTGTCCCACTGCAGCCCAGACAGAGCCCCACCCTGGGTCCTTCCTGTCTGTACATTGACCCAGTGTCCCACTGCAACCCAGACTGAGCACCACCCTGGGCCCTTCCTGTCTGTACATTGACCCAGTGTCCCACTGCAGCCCAGACTGAGCCCCACCCTGGGCCCGTCCTAACTGTCCATTGAACCAGTGTCCCACTGCAGCCCAGACTGAGCTCCAACCTGGGCCCTTTCTGTCTGTACATTGACCCAGTGTCCCACTGCAGCCCAGACTGAGCCACACCCTGGGCCCTTCCTGTCTGTACATTGACCCAGTGTCCCACTGCAGCCCAGAGTGAGCCCCACCCTGGGCCCTTCCTGTCTGTACATTGACCCAGTTTCCCACTGCAGCCCAGACTGAGCCCCACCCTGTGCACTTCCTGTCTGTACATTGACCCAGTGTCCCACTGCATCACAGACTGAGCCCCAACCTGGGCCCTTCCTGTCTGTACATTGACCCAGTGGCCCACTGCAGCCCAGACTGAGCTCCACCCTGGGCCCTTCCTGTCTGTGCATTGTCCCAGTGTCCCACTGCAGCCCAGACTGAGCCCCACCCTGGGCCCTTCCTGTCTGTCCATTGAACCAGTGGCCCACTGCAGCCCAGACTGAGCTCCACCCTGGGCCCTTGCTGTCTGTACATTGACCCAGTGTCCCACTGCAGCCCAGACTGAGCCCCACCCTGGGCCCTTCCTAACTGTCCATTGACCCAGTGTCCCACTGCAGCCCAGACTGAGCCCCACCCTGGGCCCTTCCTGTCTGTGCATTGACCCAGTGTCCCACTGCAGCCCAGACTGAGCTCCACCCTGGGCCCTTCCTATCTGTACATTGACCCAGTGCCCCACTGCAGCCCAGACTGAGCCCCACCCTGGGCCCTTCCTGTCTGTGCATTGACCCAGTGTCCCACTGCAGCCCAGAGTGAGCTCCACCCTGGGCCCTTCCTATCTGTACATTGACCCAGTGCCCCACTGCAGCCCAGACTGAGCCCCACCCTGGGCCCTTCCTGTCTGTACATTGACCCAGTGTCCCACTGCAGCCCAGACTGAGCCCCACCCTGGGCCCTTCCTGTCTGTACATTGACCCAGTGACCCACTGCAGCCCAGACTGAGCCCCACCCTGGGCTCTTCCTGTCTGTGCATTGACCCAGTGTCCCACTGCAGCCCAGACTGAGCTCCACCCTGGGCCCTTCCTATCTGTACATTGACCCAGTGCCCCACTGCAGCCCAGACTAAGCCCCACCCTGGGCCCTTCCTGTCTGTGCATTGACCCAGTGTCCCACTGCAGCCCAGACTGAGCTCCACCCTGGGCCCTTCCTATCTGTACATTGACCCAGTGCCCCACTGCAGCCCAGACTGAGCCCCACCCTGGGCCCTTCCTGTCTGTACATTGACCCAGTGTCCCATTGGGGACCATCCAGCCCCGGATATCCGGCAGAATCAGCGCTGGGGGACCGGGTGACTGAGTCTCGTGACCCTGTCGCTGGGCCTCTGACGTCACAATGGGAGACGACGCTCGCTCAGCTCGAGCTGGAAACCGTTAAAGGGCCGTTCGGATTTCAACCTGGAGCGCGGCCGGTTAAAGGGGAGGTACAGAGAATCGGCCAAAAATGTTCATATCATGAGACCAGGAATGGTTATAAATTGAAATGTTCATATAATGAGACCAGGAATGGTTATAAATTGAAATGTTCATATAATGAGACCAGGAATGGTTATTAATTGAAATGTTCATATAATGAGACCAGGAATGGTTATAAATTGAAATGTTCATATAATGAGACCAGGAATGGTTATAAATTGAAATGTTCATATAATGAGACCAGGAATGGTTATAAATTGAAATGTTCATATAATGAGACCAGGAATGGTTATAAATTGAAATGTTCATATAATGAGACCAGGAATGGTTATAAATTGAAATGTTCATATAATGAGACCAGGAATGGTTATTAATTGAAATGTTCATATAATGAGACCAGGAATGGTTATAAATTGAAATGTTCATATCATGAGACCAGGAATGGTTATCAATTGAAATGTTCACACTTTCACTCTCAGTCCGGGTCTGGTTCCCTGCAGTGACTCCAGGTGTCTCTTTCCGTTTGGACTGAATTGATTCCCCCCCAGACTGAAAGAGATTAAAGATTAAACAGGAAATAAACAAATTGAAAACAGTGTAAATAACAGGGAGACTGGGGTTAATATTTCAATAATAATTACAGACAAATATTACCCATGAAAGGGACTGAATCCCATTGATATTTTATTTATTACATTGAACATTACACAAACACTCACCCGATCCGCTCCAGACTCCTGCAGGTCAGTATGAGGGAGCAGAGAGCGGGGACAGATCGGTCTTTGAAGGAGTTTGTTCCCAGGTTCAGATCCGTCAGTGACCGGTTTGTACTGAGAGCGGAGACGAGATCCTCGGTACCAGAATCTGTGAGACCGACATTGTACAGACTGGGGATCAGAGAGAGAAATAACAGGAATCAGGTTAAATCCCCAGTGTTTATTAATAACATTATTACTGATACTAATAATAATGTACAGTTTCAGACATCCAGTTAATATAAACACAAGCTCTCACAGTTTGATACTTACTCCAGTTTCTGTATTTTACAGTCCGGGTTCCTCAGAGCCGCAGACAGTCGTTTCACGCCTGAATCTCCCAGTTTATTGTTACCCAGGTTCAGAACCGTCAGTGACCGGTTTGTACTGAGAGCGGAGGAGAGACCCTCGGTACAAGATTCTGTGAGATCGTTATCCCATAACCTGGAGATCAGAGAGAGAGAGAGAGACAGATATGAGCAGAGATAATAGGAATCAGAGTAAATTCTCAGTATTTATTGAATTATTATTGCTTATACTGACATTCATGTATCCTGTTCAGCATCCAGTTATTATAAACACAATCTCACACAGTCTGGTACTCACCACAGTTTCTGTATTTTACAGTCCGGGTTCCTCAGAGCCGCAGACAGTAGTTTCCCTCCGAAATCTCCCAGTTCATTGCCCCCCAGTCTGAATACAAACGGACAGAGAGTGAGAAACAAACTGAATCCAATCCCCGATCTGACAATTTTTCTCTGATATTACAGGAAACACTGAAAAATCTTCAGGAAATCAATATCCAGATTTCCGTGTCACTGACAATGAATCTTACTCTGCCCAACTCCCCATAATTCAGGGACTGTCAGTAAATGTAATCATTAAATAAACTGCTGTTTGTGTGAAGCCTTTAAATGTCCCTCAGTCCGGTCTCATTCCCTGATGATCAGAATTACCCTCCTGGAGGTCAGTGACCTGTCCCTTCATGTTTGCGGAAACTTGTCTCATTTCTGCTGCTCCTTGAATCCCAGATTTGAAGGGAATGGGGCAATTTTCCCTCAATTAAATGATAAAGCGGTGTTTACCTTTACTTTATGCAGTATTATATTAATCTGTATAATAACTCGGGGTGAGTTATATTGTGAAACGGCGCTAACGGCTGCTGTAAAGTCCATCCCACAGGATTTCATGTAACAAGGAGAGTTTATTCTGTCCTGTTACAAGTTTTAAATGTCCCTGTACTCCGAGTTTATAGGGGAGGGGAGTCTCTCTCTTTATTCCCATTAAACTGACTCTACATTTATTTCAGGTGTAACGGGCTAGTCAGTTTTTGGGGGATTTTATGAAGTTCCCTCCCCGAGCGGGACCTCACACACAGGGGGCAGATTATGGGAAATTCCCGGGTTCACTGCCCCTGGTTAACCCAGGAGCCTCCCGCTGTGTGTGGGTCCCCACCGCTGGCCGGTGTGTGTCTGTACTCCTGGCTAATACCCCACAACCCGTCAGATTGGAACATTTTTACCGGCAGATTTTCGTTCCCAAATCCCACTGAAATGTCGGCCTGGATTAATGAGCGAGGGGCCTGAATCCACGACCTTCTGACTCAGAGGCACGAGTGCTGCGAGCTGGGTGAAGAGATGGTGGATGTATTGGAGAGTGTGAAGGGCTGTGTCATTGATGAGTTAAGGTAACTTACTGACGTCCTGCGGGGAAAGCTCAGCTCGCCCACTGACGGTTGACTGCCCGAAAGCTGTGTTTTGCTCTTTGTTACTGAATGTTTGGTGTTTCTGCTTCCCTCTCCAACACACATTGACAGTCCGGTGACTGTCACTTGTCCCCACACCTCGGTAAGAGGGTGGGATGCTCCGACACACAGACTGCTGCAGTTAGTGTCGGTCTCCGTGTCAGGAAAAGTGAGAAGGAGTCTCTTCAATGGACATATCTCAGGCAGTGAGAAAAACAGCAATAAATATCATTTATTGCAATTAAATTATCAGACTCTTTCAGTGACCTGTATTTACTGATCCGATAAAGACTGTAAAATCCCCACTTGTTCACAACGATCCATTTTAGATTCTCCAGTCCTCAGGGAATTACTAACCGATCCTCTTATAATTTGTCATATTTGTGTTGAATCTGCTTCTCTCTGGTTTAACTGAACTGTTTGTTTCCCTTCATGACGGAGCAACAATTCAATCCTTGATTATTCCACAATTGGCCGAACAGATAGAGACAAATAAACAGTTACCTCAACACCTGACATTTGTGCAGTGCGGGTCCCAGCCGTTGGAGTCCTTCACTCTGAATGGAGCAGTTCTCCAGATCGAGGACTTTTATTGTATCACAGAGTCCAATGACATGAGACAGGACCGCATTGTCAATCGGGGTCAGTCGCAATCCACTAAATGTAAGTGTTTCCACAGATCCCACTGTGACCCGAGCCAGTGTTTGATTCTGAGACTCAAACAGGTAGTGGAATGTGTTCAGGAGGTTCCTTTTACCAGTTTCACTCCCTGTGTTTCTAATCTCTCCTTCAACCTTCTCCTTAACCCAGTCAATCACTCCGCAGATTATTTGATGAAGAAATGGACCCAGAAACTCCTCCAGAGGCCGAGCTGACTGTGAGGAGGAGAGACCAACAACGAAACGGAGAAATATCTCAAATCGCCCATTTCCTTGCTGTGGGCTTCACTGACGAGTTTCCGGATGTCCCCTGGATCTGGAGTCAGGAATTGTGCGAGTGCGGCTACAAACTCTTGGATGGTGAGGTGTGGGAATGTGTAAACCACACTCTGGGCAGAATCATCTCTCTCCAATAGTTCCATCATGAACCCAGACAGGAACTGGGAAGGTTGCAGATTGTACTTGATCAAATCTCCATTTCTAAACACAATCTTCTTCTCGGAGACTCCAGTGAAGGCCATCTCACCGATCTTCAGCAACACATCCCGGGGGGATTCAGTCTCTCGGCCATGGTTTTTCAGAATGTTGTAAATATAGTAGGAATATAGTTGGGTGATGGTCTTGGGAACTTGCTGCTGTTTCCTGTCTCTTTGTGTGAAAAAGGGACCCAGAGACAGACCGAGGATCCAGCAGTAGGAAGGGTTGTAACACATGGTGTACAGGAGCTCGTTCTCCTTCACATGTTTGAAAACAGCTGCTGCCACCGCCTGATCTTCAAAATACTTGTTGAAATATTCCTTCCGTTCTTCACCAACAAATCCCAGGATTTCAGCCCAGACACTGATCTCAGCCTTTTCCAATACATGAAGTGCAGTGGGGCGGCTGGTCACTAGCACTGAACATCCTGGGAGCAGCTTGTGCTCTATTAAACTATACACAATGTCAGACACTTCACACCAGTCTTCAGGATCTGTGCAGATGTAATCAGCCTCTGTATTTCTCCGATTGTCAGCAAAATCGATACTGTCCTTGAATTCATCCAAACCATCGAATATAAACAGTAATCCCTCTGGGTTCTTCCAGAGCTCTCCCAGAATATTCCCAAAGTAAGAATACAGATCCAGTATCAGATTCCTCAGGTTTATTCTGCAGTTAATCGCGTTCAAATCCCGGAATTTAAAACTGAAAACAAATTGAAAGTGTGGGTATATTTTCCCAGTGGCCCAGTCATAAACAATCTTTTGTACCATTGTTGTTTTTCCAATCCCCGCGACTCCGCTCACTGCTGCTGAACTCCCAGATCTGGATTTTCTCTGGGAAAAACTGCTCTGGAACAATTGATCAGTTCGGATTTTTTCCAGTTCTCTCCGGAGATGTTTCTCTCTCCACTCTTCATGGTCTCGGCCTCTTGCCAGCAGTTCATGTTCGACAAGTTTCCGATCTCGAACAGTAGAAATGACCGTTAGCTCAGTGTATAGAGTGACCAGCTGGAATATCTTAACCTTCTCCTTTATTAGGATCGTGTTCACTCTCAGTGTTTCAGTTTGGACCCGGAGTGTTTCCTTGTGTTTCTGTTGAACATCTTCAATTAGAACAGACAGAAAGTGGTTCTCAATGTCAGTTGCATTGACATAAAAACAAATTCTCAATCTCACTTTACTATTCAGTGAAATGTTCCGAGATTGAATTCCCAGCTACAAACGAGGTGTGAGCAGGAAATTAAACTCAGTTGCTGTAAACCTCGCTTGAAGGTGAACAAGGGCTCGGAGAAGTTTCAAATCCTCACCTGATTCTAATACTTACTGAACATGGAGATTTCTATGAAGGTGATATTTTCCCTCTGATGGTTAATACGATCAGCCCTGCCCTGTACTATAGAAATCTCATTACAAATCATCACATCATCCTGGTTATCCGACAGTGCAGGTTCTAATGGATCAATCATTGAAACTGTCAGTGTTGCTGACCTTTTGTGGAAATGGGAAATGCGGTTTTGGGTATCAGTGGGAGAGGGACAGACTGTGAATGAACAGAAGTTCCACTGTTATTGTATCAGACCTCGGGCAGGTTATCTGGGATATTTTGGGCACTGGGAGAGGGACAGACTGTGAATGGACAGAAGTTCCACTGTTATTGTATCAGACCTCGGGCAGGTTAACTGGGATATTTTGGGCACTGGGAGAGGCATAGACTGTGAATGGACAGAAGTTCCACTGTTATTGTATCAGACCTCGGGCAGTTTATCTGGGCATTGTGGGCACAGGGAGAGGGACAGACTGTGAATGGACAGAAGTCCCAATGTTATTGTATCAGACCTCGGGGAGGTTATCCGGGATATTGTGGGCACTGGGAGAGGGACAGACTGTGAATGGACAGAAGTTCCACTGTTATTGCATCAGACCTCGGGCAGGTTATCTGGGATATTGTGGGCACTGGGAGGAAGACAGACAGTGAATCGACAGAAGTTCCACTGTTACTGTATCAGACCTCGGGCAGGTTATCTGGGATATTGTGGGCACGGGGAGAGGGACAGACTGTGAATGGACAGAAGTTCCACTGTTATTGTATCAGACCTCGGGCAGTTTATCTGGGCATTGTGGGCACAGGGAGAGGGACAGACTGTGAATGGACAGAAGTCCCAATGTTATTGTATCAGACTTCGGGGAGGTTATATGGAATATTGTGGGCACTGGGAGAGGGACAGACTGTGAATGGACAGAAGTTCCACTGTTATTGCATCAGACCTCGGGCAGGTTATCTGGGTTATTTTGGGCACTGGGAGAGGGACAGACTGTGAATGGACAGAAGTTCCACTGTTATTGTATCAGACCTCGGGCAGGTTATCTTGGATATTGTGGGCACGGGGAGAGGGACAGAAAGTGAATGGACAGAAGTCCCACTGTTATTGTATCAGACCTCGGTCAGGTTATCTGGGATATTGTGGGCATTGGGAGATGGAAAGACTGTGAATGGACATAAGTACCATTGATATTGTATCAGACCTCGGGCAGGTTATCTGGGTTATTGTGGGCACTGGGAGAGGAAAAGACTGTTAATGCACAGAAGTTCCACGCTGATTGTATTGGACCTCTGGCAGGTTATCTGGGTTTTTGTGGGCACTGGGAGAGGGACAGACTGCGAATGGGCAGAAGTTCCAATGTTATTGTATCAGACCTCGGTCAGGTTATCTGTGATATTGTGGGCACTGAGAGAGGGACAGACTGTGAATGGACATAAGTTCCACTGTTATTATGTCATACATCGGGCAGGTTATCTGGGATATTGTGGGCACTGGGAGAGGGACAGACTGCGAATGAACAGAAGTTTCACTTCAATTGCATCAGACCTCGGTCAGGTTATCTGGGATATTGTGGGCACTGGGAGAGGGACAGACTGTGAATGGACAGAAGTCCCACTGTTATTGTATCAGACCTCGGGCAGGTTATCTGGGATATTGTGGGCACTGGGAGAAAGACAGACAGTGAATGGACAGAAGTTCCACTGTTATTGTATCAGACCTCGGGCAGGTTATCTTGGATATTGTGGGCACGGGGAGAGGGACAGACTGTGAATGGACAGAAGTTCCACTGTTATTGTATCAGACCTCGGGCAGGTTATCTTGGATATTGTGGGCACGGGGAGAGGGACAGACTGTGAATGGACAGAAGTACCACAGTTATTGTATCAGACCTCGGGCAGGTTATCTTGTATATTGTGGGCACGGGGAGAGGGACAGACTGTGAATGGACAGAAGTTCCACTGTTATTGTATCAGACCTCGGGCAGGTTAACTGGAATATTTTGGGCACTGGGAGAGGCATAGACTGTGAATGGACAGAAATTCCACCGTTATTGTATCAGACTTCGGGCAGTTTATCTGGGCATTGTGGGCACAAGGAGAGGGACAGACTGTGAATGGACAGAAGTCCCAATGTTATTGTATCAGACTTCGGGGAGGTTATCTGGAATATTGTGGGCACTGGGAGAGTGACAGACTGTGCATGGACAGAAGTCCCACTGCTTTGTATCAGACCTCGGGCAGGTTATCTGGGACATTGTGGGCACTGGGAGAGGGACAGACTGTGAATGGACAGAAGTTCCACTGATATTGTATCAGACCTCGGGCAGGTTATCTGGGACATTGTTGGCACTGGGAGAGGGACAGACAGTGAATGGACAGACATTCCACTGTAATTGTATCAGAACTTGGACAGGTTATCTGGGATATTGTGGGCATTGGGAGAGAGACAGACTGTGAATGGACAGAAGTCCCACTGTTATTGTATTAGATCTCGGACAGGTGATCTGGGATATTGTGGGCACTGGGAGATGGACAGACTGTGAATGGACAGAAGTTCCACTGTTATTGTATCAGACCTTTGACAGGTTGTCTGGGATATTGTGGGCTTTGGGAGAGGGACAGACTGTGAATGGAGAGAAGTTCCACTGTTATTGTATCAGACCTCGTGCAGGTTATCTGGGATATTGTGGGCACTGGGAGAGGGACAGACTGCGAATGAACAGAAGTCCCACTGTTATTGTATCAGACCTCGGGCAGGTTATCTGGGATATTGTGGGGACTGGGAGAGGGACAGACTGTGAATGGACAGAAGTTCCACTGATATTGTATCAGACCTTGGACAGGTTATCTTGGATATTGTGGGCATTGGGAGAGGGACAGACTGTGAATGGACAGAAATTCCACTGTTATTGTATCAGACCTTGGACAGGTTATCTTGGATATTGTGGGCATTGGGAGAGGGACAGACTGTGAATGGACAGAAGTTCCACTGCTTTGTATCAGACCTCGGGCAGGTTATCTGCGATATTGTGGGCACTGGGAGAGGGACAGAGTGTGAATGAACAGAAGTCCCACTGTTATTGTATCAGAACTCGGGTAGGTTACGTGGGATATAATGGGCATTGGGAGAGAGACAGACTGTGAATGGACAGAAGTACCACTGTTATTGTCTCACACCTCGGGCAAGTTATCTTGGATATTGTGGGCACTGTGAGAGGAAAAGACTGTTCATGCACAGAAGTTCCACTGTTATTGTATTGTCCGCGGGCAGGTTATCAAGGTTTTTGTGGGCACTGGGAGAGTGATAGACTGTGAATGGACAGAAGTCCCACTGTTTGTGTATGTGACTTTGGTCAGGTTATCTGGGGTATGGTGGGCATTGGGAGACGGACAGACTGTGAATGGACAGAAGTTCCACTGTTGTTGGATCATGATGTGGAGATGCCGGTGATGGACTGGGGTTGTCAATTGTAAACAATTTTACAACACCAACTTATAGTCCAACAAATTTATTTTAAATTTCACAAGCTTTCGGAGGCTTCCTCCTTCCTCAGGTGAATTGTTGTGGAAATGAAGTTTTCGAATCCTTCGCATTTGTGAATCGCAGAACAATGCCTGGTGATTGCTGCCCGTTGCCAAGGCAATCACCGTGAGCAGACAGAGAGGTGGTCACCTAAATGGCCACCGAATATACAAACCCCCCCCCAAAAAAAAAGAGAGAGAAAGAAGGAAGGCAGCCAATGACCCGTTATATTATAAACAGATAACATTTGTTCGCTGGTGGGGTTACGTGTCGTGTGACATGAACCCAAGATCCCGGTTATCTGGGATGTTGTTTCCAATGGGAATGGGACAGTCTGTGAATGGACAGAATTCCCACTGTTATTGAATCAGACCTCGGGCTGGTTATCTGGGATATTGTGGGCATTGGGAGAGGGACAGACTGTGAACGGACATATATTAGACTGCTTAACCTCAGCGTTGGGGAAGCTTTTAGAAACGGGACTCGGGTCGGTTATCTGGGGTATGACCGGCAGTTCTTTCGTCACCTAAGCACAGGTAAAGATTACAGCAATTCTGAAGGTACAGAGGGGAATCAGAAAGATGATCCAAATAATTCGATTTCGGATTGAGGGAAGGGTGAAGGGGTTTATGTATTTTTGTTGGGCAAGAAACTTCGGTATTGAAATGTTTCAATGGAATTCCCAACATTCGTGCAGGAAAGAGGCTCACAATCAATGAAATAATTGATAACGAAGAAAATTGAAAGTCAGAAATACGAAGGGAATTCAGGGAAGAACACTAAAGGGCAGTGTAAGTTGGGTCAAGAGATAATTGAACGTGTTCCGATGGATACACTGAGAGGAGGGGTCGGTGGGGTCATCTCTCGAACAGGGACAGGTAGAATTGGGCCAAATGGCCTTTTCCTGTCCCTCATCAGTCTCCTGTTATATTGTGTTTCAGAAATTGTGAAAATGTTTTCACCAATTTACATCTCGATTGAATGTGTTTTTAGAACAGCCCTGTCATATCACCGATTAGTATTAGGATTCGAAATACTGCCCACATCACTCAGTTTAAAGTTTCAGCAGAAAACATTCACAGTTCATTTCAACTGTTCTCCCAATAATTATACTCCTTTGTTTTATTTTGGTCTGAATTTCCTCTAATGAAGGTTTGGGAAATTTAAATATATTTCCATTAGTCATTACATCGGGTCTAAAAAGAATCTTGAGTTAAAGGACTATTCTTTGAGTCGATAAGGTTCTCTCTTTCATTGACATTAGGAAGCTAGCCCATTACTTCCTAATTACCCTGAACATTGTCTTTCCCTCACATTTCTCCATGGCACTGCTATTTACTTGTGAGCGCTGAAAATCTGGGCAGCACGTCGGAGGTGTGTTTGTAGGCTCAAAGTGTCGGGATCCTGCCAGGTGTGTTTGGGGATTCACAGTGCATCCGGATCCTGTCAGGTGTGTATGGGGATTCACAGTGTATCAGGATCCTGTCAGGTGTGTATGGGGATTCACAGTGGATCAGGATCCTACCAGGTGTGTATGGGGATTCACAGTATATCAGGATCCTGCCAGGTGTGTATGGGGATTCACAGTGTGTCAGGATCCTGTCAGGTGTGTATGGGGATTCGAAGTGTATCAGGATCCTGCCAGTTGTGTATGGGGATTCGAAGTGTATCGGGATCCTGCCAGGTGTGTATGGGGATTCACAGTGTATCAGGATCCTGCCAGGTGTGTATGGGGATTCACAGTGTATCAGGATCCTGCCAGGTGTGTGTGGGGATTCACAGTGTATCAGGATCCTGCCAGCTGTGTATGGGGATTCACAGTGTGTCAGGATCCTGCCAGTTGTATTTGGGGTTCTCAGTGCATCAGGATCCTCCCAGGTGTGAACGCTTTTTCACAACTGTTAGCAATCAGCACCTGGATTAGCTGGAGTAATAAAACATCTGCAAATTTACAAATAATTGAGAACAGCGAATAGTAGCGGATCGCGCAGATGATTTGAAGATTATTAGCAAATCAAAATCTAACTTCATTCTGTTTCCTCCACCCTTTGAACTTGATTCCCAGATTCTGACAATCTCTAAATAAAATGCTACAATCAAACATTCTGATTCTCAGAAGTGAAATAAACGGTTTGAAATCTCCATTTCATCACTTACCTTTCAGGTGACTGGGTATTTCAGATAAACCTCGTCCGATGTTCATATAATCAAATGGATCAGGACCTGTTTAAATCAATGAGCTTTCATGAAATCAGATCTGTGTAATATTATAATAAATTCTGCAGTGTTTCAATCTGAAATTGAACTCAGTGTGTGATTTTAACGTACCAAGTTCCTGCATCTCTTTCAGTATTTTGTCCAATTTGGGTAACCTGTGGTGCATTTTCACAAAGGATTCCCACATCACCCTTCGGGCCCGAGAGCCTTTCTCCATCACCAGATTTAGGAGAAGTTTGGAACTGTCCGCCCTGTTTCCCTCCTTCGCGAGCTCAGTGATTTTCTGTAAAGAAAATTAATGAATATATTGAGGATTGGAGTGAAAGACAAAGACTGAGAATGAGAAGGAAAGGAGCTGCTCCGTGATGTGATCTCCCAGTTTATTTTGAGTGGAGTGGAGTGAAAGACAAAGACTGAGAATGAGAAGGATAGGAACTGCTCCGTGATGGGATCTCCCAGATTATATTGAGGAGTGGAGTGAAAGACAAAGACTGAGAATGAGAAGGAAAGGAGCTGCTCCGTGATGGGATCACCCACTTTATATTGAGGATTGGAGTGAAAGACAAAGACTGAGAATGAGACGGAAAGGAGCTGCTCCGTGATGGGATCTCCCAGTTTATATTGAGGAGTGGAGTGAAAGACAAAGACTGAGAATGAGAAGGAAAGGAGCTGCTCTGCGATGGGATCGCCCAGTTTATGTTGAGGAGTGGAGTGAAAGACAAAGACTGAGAATGAGAAGGAAAGGAGCTGCTCCGTGATGGGATCACCCACTTTATATTGAGGATTGGAGTGAAAGACAAAGACTGAGAATGAGACGGAAAGGAGCTGCTCCGTGATGGGATCTCCCAGTTTATATTGAGGAGTGGAGTGAAAGACAAAGACTGAGAATGAGAAGGAAAGGAGCTGCTCTGCGATGGGATCACCCACTTTATATTGAGGATTGGAGTGAAAGACAAAGACTGAGAATGAGAAGGAAAGGAGCTGCTCTGCGATGGGATCACCCACTTTATATTGAGGATTGGAGTGAAAGACAAAGACTGAGAATGAGACGGAAAGGAGCTGCTCCGTGATGGGATCTCCCAGTTTATATTGAGGAGTGGAGTGAAAGACAAAGACTGAGAATGAGAAGGAAAGGAGCTGCTCTGCGATGGGATCTCCCAGTTTATGTTGAGGAGTGGAGTGAAAGACAAAGACTGAGAATGAGAAGGAAAGGAGCTGCTCTGTGATGGGATCTCACAGTTCATATTGAACACAGAAAGTAATCACTTGGCCGGGTATAGATCCATTCTGTAAACATCTTGCTTCAATCGTTAACTGCAGAAAAAAGTGATGAAATTAAAAGAGAAATCAGCAATATCGCTCTCAGACAGTGAGGAATCACTGAGAATCTATAATAGTTTTAATGGCACTCATTTTCTCTGTCCTTCAGTGTCCAACATGACATGAGATTACTGATTGACAATATGATACTCTTGTTTCTCGCACTTACTTCCTGCTCTCATAATTTGTTGATTTGCCTAAAAATAAAACAGCAGCGAATCAGAACTGAAGTGACAGAGAAGGGACGATCCGAAAGTGAGGGAATCAGCTGGGAAACTGTCTGAGAAATTACCACTCCTGATTTACCAGTGAGGAGAGCCGACCAATAAATCAGTCACTTTTCAGTTCGTAATTAAATGTCTGACACCCAGTTTTCTGCACATCCGCTGTTGGTATGAAACCTCGGGAACCGGGAGCACATATCCAGCAATGGGGCTCGTGTAGTCAGGACTGTCATCAGTAACAACGTATATTTATATAATGCCTTTAATGCAGAAAGATTTCCCAACACTGGACCACTACTGCTTGGATGATGATGAGATGTACAAGATGCGAGAGCCAGAGTAATAAAGAATTCTAGGGGCGCAGGAGGGCTGTAAGGCTGGAGGAGGTTACAGAGATAGGGGGGGACGAGGCTCTGGTGTGGCTTAAACAGGAGGATGGGAATTCAAAACTGAAGGCATTTGAAAACTGTGAAGCAATAGGTGAGCTATCACCGGAGTGGGAGGTGAGCGGGACCTACGGAGGGACAGGGTACAGGCAGCAGCGTTTTGGATGAGCTGAAGTTTTCCGAAGGCAGAGGATGTGAAGCCGGCCAGGAACGCATTGGAATAGTTGAGTCTAGAGGAAATTTCCTCCAATGAAATATTGGAAAGACTAAATCCATCCCTTTGTCACCTGTAAACTCCACTGTTCCAATGCTTTCCTGGCCGGCATCCCATCTTCCACCATCCATAAACTTGAGCTCACCCAAAACTCTGTTGCCTGTATCCTAATTCGCACCACGTCCGATCACCCATCACCCCTGTACTCGCTGACCGACATTGGCTCCCGGTCCGACAAAGCCTCCATTTTAAAATGTCACCGTTGTTTTCAAATCACTCCTTGGCCCTCGCTCCTCCCGATCTCTGTAACCTCCTCCAGCCCCACAACCCTCTGAGATCTCTGCACTTCTCCAATTTTTGCCTTTTGCGCATCTCCAACGGGAATCGCTCCAAAATTGGCAGCCGTGCCTTTAGCTACCTTGCCCAAACTCTGGAAATCCCTCCCTCAACCTCTCTACCTCTCTCTCCTTTCCTTTAAAGACACTCCTTATAACCGACCTCTTTGACCAAGCTCTCCTAATATGTCTTCATGTGGCTTGGTAACAAAATTTATTTGATAATCGCTCCTGTGAAGCGCCTTGGGACGTTTCACTATGTAAAAAGCGCTGAACAAATGCAAGTTGTTGTTCCCCTGTCCGTTCTCTGTACAGATACTGACCGATCCGCTGGGTATTTCCATCTCATCGTATCATTGGTTCAGATTCAAAATATTTGTAGTTTCATCCATTTCTTCCCTATTTGGCCTGTTTCTGTTCTGTAACATTCTATGATTCTAAGATGTGATATTCTGTCAGTTCTGTTATGTTATGTTTAAATAATCCAAACTCATTCGGTGTCTCTCCCACTTACGTGGTACTCTTGTCCACTGAAATGTTTCTCATGCGTCAATACGAAGCTGAGTCCCTCCACCCCCTCTTCAATCGCCTGTTCTAGTCTGTCCCGGTAGAATTTTGTCAACTGGAACAGCTGGTAATCGTCGCACTTTGTCAGGAACTCAGTGATTGCAGTGTTCGGATCTGTGAACAAAAATGGAGAAAACTAAACACATTATCGACATTCTATCCGGGCGGTTACGTTTCCTCTTAAACCAAACGGCTGAAGCCTCCTGTGAGGCACATTATCAAACACCTTCTGAAAACCCATATACACCGCATGTGCTACATTCCATTGATCTGCACAGAAAATTCTTTAAAAAATAATGTTAAAATATGTCAAATACGAATTGTCCACAGCGAATCCGTCCCAGCCTCCCCCGATCATCCCCTGCACCTTTAAATGTTCACTAATTAGACCTGGAATTACAGATTCGAGGAGTTTGCCCACTGCTGACAGAGACTAATTGGTCTCCAGTTACCCGGTTTACCTTCTCTCTTTCTTGAACAGAGACATTAATTTGGCTCTTTTTAATCCATCAGCACAGTTTTTATATCCAAAGCTTCCTCCCTGACTTCATTTAACTGCATTAGTTGTGGGTCCAGACGCTTCTCCAATTTGGCTATTTGCGTCAGATCCAAATCCTTGTCCAGTTATCGAAAACTCTGGTCCCACATCCTCCTCCAGTACACTTACATTCCCACTAACACCATCAATGTAAGAATCTTCATTAATCGCTCATCTCAATGTTATAACCAGGAAGATTTTGCTCTGAGTCCCTCGTAAACCAAAACCATATGGTCTCATAGATACTGGATCATATCTCTTATGCTTCTGAATTTCCAAATGTGTTTGGAATTATTTGCACATTCACAGACATAACATTTAATCACACCTCCGATTTTGTCGGAAATTTAATCATTCTTCGTTTTCATTTCGACACCAATTACTATCTCTTACTACTTCAAAATAATAACTTTATCTCTCACTACATCAAAATAATAACTTTATCTCTCACTACTTCAAAACAATAATTTTATCTCTCACTACTTCAAAACAATAACTTTATCTCTCACTACTTCAAAACAATAACTTTATCTCTCACTACTTCTAAATAATAACATTATCTCTCACTACTTCAAAACAATAACTTTATCTCTCACTACTTCAAAACAATAATTTTATCTCTCACTACTTCAAAATAATAACTTTATCTCTCACTACTTCAAAATAACAACTTTATCTCTCACTACTTCAAAACAATATCTTTATCTCTCACTACTTCAAAACAATAACTTTATCTCTCACTACTTCAAAATAATAACTTTATCTCTCACTACTTCAAAACAATAACTTTATCTCTCACTACTTCAAAACAATAATTTTATCTCTCACTACTTCAAAACAATAACTTTATCTCTCACTACTTCAAAACAATAACTTTATCACTCACTACTTCAAAACAATAACTTTATCTCTCACTGCCTCAAAACAATAACTTTATCTCTCACTGCCTCAAAACAATAACTTTACCTCTCACGACATCAAAATAATAACTTTACCTCTCACTACATGAAAACAATAACTTTTATCTCTCATGACTTCAAAACAATAACTTTATCACCAACTCGGTAAAAACAATAACTTTATCTCTCACTATCTCAATACAACAAACTTATCTCTCACTACTTCAAAACAATAACTTTATCTCTCACTACATCAAAACAATAACTTTATCTCTCACTACTTCAAAACATTAACTTTATCTCTCACTACATCAAAACAATAACTTTATCTCTCACTACTTCAAAACAATAACTTTATCTCTCACTACATCAAAACAATAACTTTATCTCTCACTACTTTAAAACACTAACTTTATCTTTCACTACTTCAAAACAATAACTTTATCTCTCACGACTAAAAAACAATAACTTTATCACTAACTAGATAAAAACAATAACTTTAACTCACTATCTCAATACAACAACCTTATCTCTCACTACTTCAAAACAATAACCTTATCTCTCACTACTTCAAAACAATAACTTTATCTCTCACAACTTCAAAACAATAACTTTATCACTAACTAAATAAAAACAATAACTTTATCTCTCAATAATTCAAAACAATAAATTTATCTCTCAATACTTCAAAACAATAACTTTATCTCTCAATACTTCAAACAATAGATTTATCTCTCATTAATTTAAAACAATAACTTTATCACTCTCTACTTAAAAACAATAACTTTATCTCTCAATACATCAAAACTATAAATTTATCTCTCAATACCTAAAACAATAACTTTATCTGTCACTACTTCAAAACAATAAATGTATCTCTCAATACTTCAAAACAATAATTTTCTCGCTCACTACTTAAAAACAATAACTTTATCTCTCAATAATTCAAAACAATAACTTTATCTCTCATGCTTCAAAACAAAACTATCTCTCACTACTTCAAATCAATAACTTTATATCTCACTGCTTCAAAACAATAACTTTATATCTCAATACTTCAAAACAATAAATTTATCTCTCATTTCATCAAAACAATAACTTTGTCTCTCACTACTTCAAAACAATAACATTATCTCTCAATACTTCAAAAGAATAACTTTAATTCTCAATACTTCAAAACATTAACTTTATCACTCACTACTTAAAAACAATAACTTTAATTCTCAATACTTCAAAACATTAACTTTATCACTCACTACTTCAAAACAATAACTTTATCTCTCAATACTTCAAAACAATAACTTTATCTCCCAATACTTCAAAACAATAACTTTATCTCTCAATACTTCAAAACAATAACTTTATCTCTCAATACTTCAAAACAATAACTTTATCTCTCACTACTTCAGAACAATAACTTTATCTCTCAATACTTCAAAACAATAACTTCATCTCTCAATACTTCAAAACAATAACTTTATCTCTCAATGCTTCAAACCAGTAACTACATCTCTCAATACTTCAAAACGATAACTTTATTTTTCACGACTTCAAATCAATAACTTTATATCTCAATGCTTCGAAACAATAACTTCTTCTCTCACTGTGTCATACAATAACCTTATCTCTCACTACTTCAAAACAATAACTTTATTTCTCACTACTTCAAAACAATAACTTTATCTCTCACTACTTCAAAACAATAACTTTATCTCTCAATACTTCAAAACAATAACTTTATCTCTCACTACTTCAAAACAATAACTTTATCTCTCAATACTTCAAAACAATAACTTTATCTCTCAATACTTCAAAACAATAACTTTATCGCTCACTCCTTCAAAACAATAACTTTATCGCTCACTCCTTCAAAACAATAACTTTATCGCTCACTCCTTCAAACCAATAACTTTATCGCTCACTCCTTCAAAACAATAACTCTATCGCTCACTCCTTCAAAACAATAACTTCATCGCTCACTCCTTCAAAACAATAACTTTATCGCTCACTCCTTCAAAACAATAACTTCATCGCTCACTCCTTCAAAACAATAACTTTATCTCTCACTACTTCAACACCTCCTTCCTTTCTTCTTGCTCATAACTTTTCATTATTTCATAATTCTTCTGTTTCTGCTCCAACAATTTTATTAATTCCACTCTCGCGCCTCTGAATATTCCCCACCCTCCAGTCATATCAGCTGAAACCCTTGCCTCCTGCTCCATTCATCCAGTCTGTAAAACAATTGTTGGTCGGTTCAGATTGTGACCGTCCCTTCCCTTCTCCCTGAACTCACTCAGTCCCCAAAACCGTGAACCCTTCCCTCCTGCTCCATTCACCCATTCTGTAAAACCATTGTTGGTCAGTTCAGACCGTGACCGTCCCTTCCCTTCTCCCTGAACTCACTCAGTCCCCAAAACCGTGAATCCTTCCCTCCTGCTCCATTCACCCAGTCTGTAAAACCATTGTTGGTCGGTTCAGACCGTGACCGTCCCTTCCCTTCTCCCTGAACTCACTCTGTCCTCAAAACCGTGAATCCTTCCCTCCTGCTCCATTCACCCATTCTGTAAAACCATTCTTGGTCGGTTCAGACCGTGACCATCCCTTCCATTCTCCCTGAACTCACTCTAGATCCCCAAGACCGTGAACCCTTCTCTGCTGCTCCATTCACCCAGTCTGTAAAACCATTTTTGGTCGGGTCAGATCGTGACCGTCCCTTCCCTTCTCCCTGAACTCACTCCAGTGTCCTAAAACCGTGAACCCTTCCCTCCTGCTCCAGCCCTGCAGCCACACATTGACCTGTCTCATATTTCCCTCCTTAAGCGGCCCAGTGTAAATCTATCCGTAGTTCACAACCTGGAGGCCTTGTTTTTTAATCTACTGCCTCGGTCTTAATGTTCATTCCATAATCGTATTTCTAAGCTTGTTATTGGTTCCGACCTTGGCTATTCTCTGCTCTCCTTTTCTTCCCAGAGATGGTCCCGACCCGTTCCTGTGAATTCTTCCCTCTGGCACCAGGGAGGCAACTTGCCATTCGGGCCATGTTCAAGACTGCAGAAGAGCCTGTCTATTCCCCTGACGATAGAATCTTGCACCACTATCGCTCTCTTATTCCTGTGCGCACCTGCCTCTCAGCCCCGCCCCACTCGGGTTAGGGTTAGGGTTAGGGTCCCCCTGCTCCCCGGTCTCACACTGTTACTCAGGAAGACCATCCTCTGAGTCACTGCCTCTATCCACCTTACAGTCTCCAATACCAGGAGTCTATTGGACAGTTCCAGTATTCAGGAGATGCCTCCACCTGTGACTGCACTGCCCCATTAGATGGTCACTCACTTCCCTCTATCCACACAGCATTTGTGCTGTTACCTCTTCCTGTCTGAGCTGATGTTTCCTGTTCGTGATCTGAACTCTTTATAAGGACAGAAAGTCAATTTTGAAGAATTTTCTGAACCTACCTGTGTCAATTCTCATTCTTGTTGAAGATGTTGGATCTTCTCCCCTGTTTGGAGCTTCAGCCATGGAGGTGACAGACGTTCCCAGATTATAATACTCTGTATTAAATATAATATTAATCGGAGGCTTAGACAGAAATATTAAAATGAGCAAGAGAACATTGCCTTGTTAAACATGATAGCAATTACCCCCTCTCCCATCAGTACAACAGCTGTTAGCTCTGAGATGGAGCATTTCCCGAGTGTAATGATCAACACTCCACATCAAGTGTGACACAGACAGCTGCCCAGTGAAATCCAGTGAGCCCTTCTGATCTCCACATCCCAGTTCCAGTCGGGCTCCCGTCGGCCGAGACTCTGCACTGGGAGCGCCCATTGGTAAGATTTGCTTACAGTGCAGGCTAGAACCAGCCTTATTCCTGAGGTAGTGAATATTCTGGAGGAAATTCTGGAGCGGGATCAACATTGATGAACTAAATGACCCGTCACTCGGTTTGACACAGTTTGGGGCAATTGTGTTACTTTCATTCACAAAATTGTGTTGAATATTTTAGATTTGTTGGGTTTCGTTATTAAATTCAGATACTTTATGAATATGATATCTATCAACATACACAATATATAGCTGGGTGTGATTCCTCTGGTCTCTATGGGAAGTGACATTGTCCGTCTGTTCATGGAGATATGTCCTGGTTGGTGCATTTATTAGAATATATTTACCACATCGCTCATGGTGTCAGCACCTGACTAATGAGCACTGTGGGAGGTGAGGAAATTTACCATTGATCTAATATTAACACTAATGAGCACTGTAGGAGGTAAGGAGATTTATCACTGTTCTAATATTAACACTATTGTGCACTGTAGGAGTTGAGGAGATTTACCACTGTTCCAATATTAACACTAATGAGCACTGTGGGAGGTGAGGAAATTTACCATTGATCTAATATTAACACTAATGAGCACTGTAGGAGGTAAGGAGATTTATCACTGTTCTAATATTAACACTATTGTGCACTGTAGGAGTTGAGGAGATTTACCACTGTTCCAATATTAACACTAATGAGCACTGTGGGAGGTGAGGAAATTTACCATTGATCTAATATTAACACTAATGAGCACTGTAGGAGGTAAGGAGATTTATCACTGTTGTAATATTAACACTATTGTGCACTGTAGGAGTTGAGGAGATTTACCACTGTTCCAATATTAACACTAATGAGCACTGTAGGAGGTGAGGAGTGTTGTCAGTGTACATGTGAAAGCTGACCCCTTGTCTTCGAATAATGTCTCCAAGGGGCAGCATGTAGATGAGAAATAGACGGGCGAGGTTAGATCCACGGGGGGATTCCAGAGGTAACAGTGCGGGGGCGGCAAGAAAAGCCATTGATGGAGATTCTCCTGCAATGACTGAACAGGTAAAAGTGGAACCAAGTGAGGGCAGTCCCACTGAGCTGGACAATGGAGGAGAGGCGTTGGAGGAGGATAAAGTGATCGACCGTGTCAAAGACTGCAAAGGTGGTGAAGAATGAGGAGGGATAGTTTACCACGTTCACAGAAGGTGTTATTTGTGACATTGAGCATTGCTATTTCAGTGCTGTGACAGGAGGGGAAACCTGATTGTAGAGATTCAAACATGATGTTTTGAGAAAGATGAGCAGAGATTCGGGAGGCGACAAAACATTGAGAGGAAAGAGAGGCTGGAGCTGGAGATACACGTGTCTAACTATTCACCGACGGGTCAAACTGGGCGCCTCTCTTTGGCCAAACCCTCTCCCTCTGTAATACACAAATATCATTTGTGGTTTCATGTTATAGAACAAGTTAAACTCAGTCCACTTTTACATAACATTCCATTCTCTGGCTGGGAAACTGGAATTTTCCAGTTCCACCGGAGAAGTTCACTTATTGAAGGATAAAGAATTAGAGAAAAGATTCCGATATTCTCATTTTACAAAACTGATTCATAAAATGCAGCCTTGTCACATCCCTTTTCTACATCGAATTACACAGGATGTACAGCACAGAAATAGGCCATTCGGCCCGTCTGGTCCATGTGGAGTTGATGGTCCACTTGAGTCTCCTTCAAACTCTCTTCATGTAATCAGGATACCAGTCTATTCCTTACTCGCTCATGTGTTTATCTCGTTCCGCTAAAATACATCTTTTTTGTTCTGAGGGTCTGTATCCTACAGATTGCCGTCTCGCTGACGTGTTGTTGTTCCTCCGTCCCACAAACAGAATTCTGCGCCGACACCCCACCGACCCGGCCCCGCACCCACAGCCCACCGACCCGGCCCCGGGCCGACACCCCACCGCCACGGCCCCGCGCCGACACCCCACCGACCCGGCCCCGCGCCCACAGCCAACCGACACGGCCCCGCTCCGATACCCCACCGACACGGCCCCGGGCCGACACCCCACCGACACGGCCCCGCGCCGACACCCCACCGACACGGCCCCGGGCCGACACCCCACCGACACGGCCCCGCGCCGACACCCCACCGACCCCGCCCCGCTCCCACAGCCCACCGACCCGGCCCCGCGCCCTTAGCCCACCGACCCGGCCCCGCGCCCACAGCCCACCGACGCAGTCCCACACCGACACCCCACTTACCCAGTCCCACACCCATACCCCACTGACCCAGTCCCACACCCCACTGACCATTCCAACCACTAGATTACTGAACAAAGGCTCCCTACAGGCGGCTCTTTCAATTGACCACTTTCCTTACACAGATGTTCTTTCCTCCCGGTCTTACCGCTATCGCGGGTGCCTGTCTGCAGCCAATTCTGTTCACACCACGTGTGAATTAACAGGAGACAGTGAATACCTTGGGCCCTGACTGCATCTCACCATCGTGCTGAAGAACGAGCCGTCGCTCAAACTCTGGCAGTGCACCAATGTACAAGGTGGACGTGCTGTGTCCAGTGCACAGAATCAGGGTCTAATTGGACCCGGACAATCATCGCCCTATCAGTCACCTCTCAATCATCAGCAAAGTGATGAAGGGAGTTGGTCCATCAAGTAACACTTACTCATCAATAATCTGCTCGCCAGCGCTCACAAACCGATTCCGCCAGAACCACTCGGTTTCAGACTTCTTGAAAGTGTCAAATCACAAATGGATGCGAGAGTGGAGAACCAGGGTAGAAGTGAGGGGAACTCAACAAGCAGCGTTTGACAGAGTGCGGCACCAAAGAGCTCCAGCAAACTGAGGTCAACGGGAGTCAAAGGGAAAACCTCCAGTGGCTGGAATCAGACGGGCCACCGCATTGGGTTATGTTGGTGGTTGGGGGCTGTGTTGTATGTTGCAAAGTGTCGACCTCCAACTGTTTGTTCATAAGCGATGTAATAATTCAGAAATATCTTCCAATAATATTTTAAACAATAGGATTTTAGCGGGAGAAAATAGATTGAGGTTTTATTCTCTAAAATGACGCTGCCACGAATGTTAATTAAGGAAATAATCAACCTTTACACTCTGATCCGTGAGTAACTCCCCGACTTTCAATATAATTGAATTACTTCACAAGTAAACGGTGAAAGCCCCATTGGTCTACTTTAAAACACAATCATTGTGCTCAGTATATTCGGGGTCCTTACATTGTGCTGTGGCTCCTGATTCTGGTTCCACAGTGTACGGGTATGTTAGTGGGGTCTTCAGGTTAATGAACACACCCTGGGTAAAGATCAGTTACAAATCACCGTCATAAACACGACCTTCAGCCCGATCAGTACAATCCCTCCCCGCCCTGTTCTCTGGTGTGGGGCTCGGTCTGAATCAGACACGGTCTCATTCAAATTGAAATGGTCTGATAAATTACTGATATTTTAACCAAAGTCATTAATTCTTTGTGTGTAAAAAAATACCAACCCCACCCCACCCCCCAGCTCTTCCATCTGCGGTTCAGAAGGCCACGCGGTGAAACTGTATTCTGTAGCCGGATTCAGTTCCATGTCCTCAATTCTATTTCAATACTCACCATAAAATCCTGTTTATTATCGAACCATAAAAGGACACAGATAGCAAGGGGCAAAGCTCGCTGTTAGTTTATTGGGATCAAACACCAGAGGGAAGGACACAGTGAACTCTCTGAGATGAAACGTTAAGTGTTTGGAATTATCTCCCCTTTCGATAATTGACTGTTTCATTGTCCCGATTCTAACTCTGTATAAATGTAACACATTCCGATCCCGGCTCTATTAATCTCAGTATTGGGTCTATTATAATGTTAAGCTGATCCTATTGCCCTGAATTTGTACCATTCCTGTCACATGACTGGTTACAGTTTATCTTCCAATCATGTCCATTTGTTAACAACAGAACAATGATTATAATCTCCAGCAGAAAGTCTCCAGTTAATGAGTAACAATCTCGGCCTTGATCAGGATATTCACACCCTTCAGTATCAGGCTCCAGGTTTCACTCACTGGAACTGAATCAACAAATGTGTGCGGGAAACAAGTGACTTTTCAGTTCATCGGCCTGTTAATCTTTATTGAGGGTGATGGAATTTCACCCTTTCATTTAATATTTGTTACAAAAGTTTAGCAGCGGATTCAATTTATTGTGAGGCTGAGAAACTCTGAACATTAAATTCATTTCCAAATTAGCATTTGTATTTAATAGAAATATTAAAAGTCCATGCTACCCATTGCGTCTCCTCCATGTCTGATTCCCCTTCCTGCTTCTCTGTCCTCCCACTCCATTTACGGCTCCCCCTGCTTCGTGTGTGAAATCCCTGCCTTTTACCTGTTTACTTCCCCCCACCGATTCTGTACCTGACCGCTAATGTTTGCTGCACCCCCTCCACCGGTTCCATATCTGTTTCTCCCCTTGTTTCCATTCCCTCAGCTCTATGTCTGATTCAGTTCTAACTTGCCTTCCCCAGATGCACTTTCCATTCCACACGCTCCGTGACTGAATGTCCCCCTGCACCTGTAACCGCCTCCAGTTCGACGGCCTTCCCCCACTCCTATCTCTCCCCTAACCCCATATTCCATCCCCACCTGCTGCAATCCTAATTCTCCCCTTGCCCTTCCTTTCCTCCTGTTCGGTGCCTGATCTTCCTCACATCATTTCGCCCTCCTGCTCTGCATTTGATTCTCCCCCTCCTTTCCATTCCACCTGCCCCATGCCTGATTACCTTTCCTGCTTCCTTGCCCATCCAGCTGATTTCCCACCCACCACAAAGGATGCATCAAAGCTATTCTAAATACTCCAGTGTCACACTAAGTACGGGCAGAATCCAACATTAACTGCACAGCCCATCCCGTTTTATTTTCACTCAATGCAGTTACAGACTCGGGAAATAATCCCTACAATAATGAATCAACATCACGCTAATGTTTCTCTTCAATATTCTTTTCTGTTTGGTCACACATCTCCATGTAAAAGATTCCACTTGTGGTATTTTGCCTATTTTCTAGTCTCACTGGGTTAAGGCCTCATTCTTAGGTTCAATTATGCTGTTTTTCTCGTTCGCTTCTATTTCCACATTGAATGGACAGTTCACATCTGGATTTTTTAGTGATGCGTTATGTTCCAGGGCAGCAAGTCATCGATTGTCATGAAACATAGGAACAGGAGTAAACCATTCCGAACCTGGAGCCGGCTGCACTATTTTTTGACACCTTTATTTATCACAAAATCAAACGGAACCAGAATCAAATCCAAACGTTATTCTCAGTGTCGATGATGCACTCGAGTCCCTGCGGCGCCCACCGGTGGCGGAAAGCCTCAAGTGCATCCCTGCTCCAATATTGAGTGAGATGATGGCTGGTGTGTGTCTCAACTCCATTCACCCGCCTGAACTCCACATCCATTGAAACACTGACCGAACAAAAATCAACCGATCTCAGTATTGAAAGCACTAATTGTTCGACCTTCCGAAGACTCCGGCGGAAGAGAATTCCAGATTTCTACTACCCTTTGTGTGAAAAAGTGATTCCTGATTTCCCTTCCAAATGGTCTAACTTTAATTTAAGGTTATGTCCCCTCGTTCTTGGTTCCACATCAGAGGAAATAGTTTCTCTGCAACTACGCTATCGAACCCTTTTAACATTTTAAACATCCCGATCAGATCATTTCTCAATCTTCCAGACTCAAGGGAATAGAGGCCAATTTGATGCAACCTCTCAATCTGAGAACAGACCATTTATCCCCACGGCCTTCCATCTCCCCAACCTGTCAATCTGAGGACATACGATTTACCACACGGTCTCCCATCTACCCAACCTGTCAAACTGAGGACATACCATTTATCCCCACTGTATCCCAACTCCCTAACCTGTCAATCTGAGTACATACCATTTATCCCCACTGTCTCCCAACTCCCTAACCTGTCAATCTGAGTACATACCATTTATCCCCACTGTCTCCCAACTCCCTAACCTCTCAATCTGAGAACATACCATTTATCCCCACTGTCTCCCAACTCCCTAACCTGTCAATCTGAGAACATACCATTTATTCCCACTGTCTCCCAACTCCCTAACCTCTCAATCTGAGTACATACCATTTATCCCCACTATCTCCCAACTCCCTAACCTCTCAATCTGAGTACATACCATTTATCCCCACTGTCTCCCAACTCCCTAACCTCTCAACCTGAGTACATACCATTTATCCCCACTGTCTCCCAACTCCCTAACCTCTCAATCTGAGTACATACCATTTATCCCCACTGTCTCCCAACTCCCTAACCTCTCAATCTGAGAACATACCATTTATCCCCACTGTCTCCCAACTCCCTAAACTGTCAATCTGAGGACATACCATTTATCCCCACTGTCTCCCAACTCCCTAACCTCTCAATCTGAGAACATACCATTTATTCCCACTGTCTCCCAACTCCATAACCTGTCAATCTGAGAACATACCATTTATCCCCACTGTCTCCCAACTCCCTAAACTGTCAACCTGAGTACATACCATTTCTTCACACTGTTTCCCAACTCCCTAACCTCTCAATCTGATTACAGACCATTTATCCCCACTGTCTCCCAACTCCCTAACCTCTCAATCTGAGGACATACCATTTATCCCCACTGTCTCCCAACTCCCTAACCTGTCAATCTGAGTACATACCATTTATCCCCACTGTCTCCCAACTCCCTAACCTGTCAATCTGAGTACATACCATTTATCCCCACTGTCTCCCAACTCCCTAACCTGTCAATCTGAGAACATACCATTTATTCCCACTGTATCCCAACTCCCTAACCTCTCAATCTGAGGACATACCATTTATCCCCACTGTCTCCCAACTCCATAACCTCTCAATCAGAGAATATACCATTTATCCCCACTGTCTCCCAACTCCCTAACCTGTCAATCTGAGAACATACCATTTATTCCCACTGTATCCCAACTCCCTAACCTCTCAATCTGAGGACATACCATTTATCCCCACTGTCTCCCAACTCCATAACCTCTCAATCAGAGAATATACCATTTATCCCCACTGTCTCCCAACTCCCTAACCTGTCAATCTGAGAACATACCATTTATTCCCACTGTATCCCAACTCCCTAACCTCTCAACCTGAGTACATACCATTTATCCCCACTGTCTCCCAACTCCCTAACCTCTCAATCTGAGTACATACCATTTATCCCCACTGTCTCCCAACTCCCTAACCTCTCAATCTGAGAACATACCATTTATTCCCACTGTCTCCCAACTCCCTAAACTGTCAATCTGAGTACATACCATTTCTTCACACTGTTTCCCAACTCCCTAGCCTGTCAATCTGATTACAGACCATTTAACCCCACTGACTCCCAACACCCTAACAATTTCTAACACAAGTCGAAAGACTGCGTCCAATTCCAAGCCCTCTCGTTTTTGCCAATTATCTTTTGTGTGGAACCTTATCGAATGCCTCCTGGAAGTCCACATGGATAAAATCTATAGACACTCTTTTTCTACCTTATTAGTGATATCCCCAAAAAATTCAACTGAATCAGTCAGACATGAGATCGCTTTAACAGAGCCATGCGATCGCTCTCTGATCAGCTCATATTTGCTCAAGTGCTCAGTCACACTCTCATTAATCACCAATTCTGGTAACATCCCCGCAAACCGACGTTAAACTGACAGGCCTACAGTTACGTGGTTTCTCTATCTCACCCTAAATAATGCAATGACAACAGCAATTTTGCGGCACAGTCTAGCGGCACAATTCCCGAATCAAGAGAGCTTTGTAAGATTATGACTGACACTTCTGCAATTTCAACACCTCCTTGTTTTAATACCCTGGGCTGGATACCATTCGCCTTTATATTACTTGCAAGTCTTGTTTCCGGATTCCCTTTTTGCATCTCTTAATATTTTCTTCGTGTCCCTTTGTTGTTTCCTATATTTCTCCCAGTCCTCTGGATTGCTGCTTTACTTGGCATGTGTGCAAGTCACTTCCTTCCACCCCTCCCCTTCCCCCCGCCCTTTCCCTGACTCAGTACTTGCTTAAAAACTGTTAAATCTTTAGTTCTTCCAGTTATGATGAAAGCTACTTCAACCTGAAGCATTAAATCTTTCCTTCTACCCACAGATGCTGCCTGACCTGCTGAGTATTTCCAGCATTTTTCAGATTTGCAGCATCCGCATTATTTCATCAATAATCTGTTCAGATCCGCTCAGTTCGGATGGTGCCTCAAATCACCGGACCCTGACTTGTTCACAGATACAAGAGTTGAATACGAGAGAAGAAATGACAATAACTCGCCTGGACAGCAAGGCAGTGTTTGTCTGGGTTTGTCACGTAGGAGCCCCAGCATCCTGAGGTCAATGCGGGTCAAAGGGTAAACATTGGATTTCCGTGATGGTTCGGGGCTGTGATTTACATTCAAAAGTCTCAACCTCTAACCGTGTCGTAAACGAAAATTATCTTTGAAAATTATTTACAACAGCATGATTTTAGTGCGTGAGTTTACATTTGGAAATTTTATTCTGTTATTTGCGCTTCTTCCAGTAAGTTAACTTTTGTAAAAAAAAAATCGTTTCTTACCTGATCCAATATGGATACAACTTTTCAATCTCATTGAACTAATACACAAATACACTGCGATGGGTCAGTTCTGCTGCATTAAAACACTGTAATTGTGCTCAGTATATTCGGGGTCCTTACCTTGTGCTGCGGCTCCTGGTTCTGTTTCCACAGTGTCGGGCTATGATAGGGTTGTGGGGTCTGCAGGTTAACTAACACACCCTGGGTAAAGATCAGTTCCATACCACAGTCATAAACACGACCTTCAGCCTGATCAGTGCAATCCCTCCCCGCCCTGTTCTCCGGTGTGGGTCTCGGTCTGAATCACAAACAGTCTCATTCGGATTGAATAGTTCTGATAAATTACTGATCTTTTAGCCAAAGTCATTAATTCTTTGTGTGGTAACAATGATTAAATTGTCCCCCAGCTCTTCCATCTGTGGTTCAGGAGACCTCACAGAGAAACTGTGTTCTGTCGCCGGATTCAATTCTGTGTCCTAAATTCGATTTTATTGCTCATCATCAAACTTATTTATTATCGGAAAATAAAAGTGCAGAGACAGCAAGGGCAAAGCTCGCTGTTAGTTTATTGGCGTTAAAAACCAAAGGGAAGGACACAGTGAACTCTCTGAGTTGAAACGTTAAGTGTTTGGAATTATCTTGCCTTTCGATTAGTAGCTGTTTCTTTATCCCTAGTCTAATTCTGTGCAAATGAATTGCATTCGGATCCCGGCTTGATTAATCTCAGTATCAGGCCCTTTATAATGCCAATCTGATCCTTATTGCTCTGAATTTGTACAATTGCCCTCACAGGTTATTTTCCTATTAATAACAGAGCAATGATTACGCAGGCAGAAAGGAAATGGGTGACCGCCAGACAGAGGAAAAGGACTAGGCATGGAGAGCAGGAGTCCCGTGGGGCCATCTCCCTCTCGAACAGATATTCTGCTTTGGATACTTTTGGGGGAGATGGCTTAACAGGGGAAAGCAGCAAGAGCCAAGTTCGTGGCACCACGAGTGGCTCTGCTGCACAGGAGGGGAGGAAAGAAGTGGCAGGGCTATATTGATAGAGCATTCAGTTGTAAGGGGAACAGATAAGCGTGTCTGTGGCAGCAAACGCGACGCCAGGATGGTATGTTGCCTCCCTGGTGCTCGGGTCAAGGATGTCACGAAGCGGGGCTGCAGGGCATTCTGGAGGGGGAGGGTGAACAGCCAGTTATCGTGGGCCATATCGGTACCAACGACATAGGTAAAAAGGAATGAGGTAAATTTAAGGAGTTAGGAGAAAAATTAAAAAGCAGGACCTCAAAGGTATTGATCTCAGGATTACTACCAGTGCCACGTGCTAGTGAGTATAGCAACAGGAAAATAGACCGGATGAATGCGGGATGGTGTAGGAGGGAGGGATTTAGGTTCCTGGGACATTGGGACCGGTTCTGGGGGAGGTGGGCCCTGTACAAGCGGGAGAGGTTACAGCCGAGCAGGACCGGGACCAATGTCCTCGCGGATGGTTTTGCTAGTGCTGTTGCAGAAGGTTTAAACTGGAGTGGCAGGGGGATGGGAATCTGAAGGGGAGTCAGAAAAGAATAAAGTTGAGAGCAGCAAGAGAGGGGAAGACCCAGGGGAAATTTTCAATACAAATAGTACAAACAGTTGTTCAAGAACAAGTGAAAGGGAAAAGCAGAGAGCAGCAGAAAGAAAGTGTACTTTAGGCATTACAGATAAAGTGAAAACTCAAAGGCGTAAAACGATTAACCCAGCATCAAAGCTGAAGGTCAGGCTAGGGTGTGTGGCCCAACTAAGAGTTCCAAATACAAATGCACGGAGTATAAGGAATAATTTAAATGAACAACAGGTTCAGATTCAAATTGGAGGGTATGACATGATAGCTATTACTGAGACATGGCTGCAGATTGGTCAGGATTGGGAACTAAATATACTGGATTATAAGGTCCACAGGAGAGATAGGGAAAATGGAAGAGGGGGAGGAGTAGCCTCAGTGATAAGAGATGAAATCGCTTTAATGATAAAGGAGGATATAACGAGAGGTAAGCAGCCACCAGAGACCTTATGGGTTGAATTGAGAAATAAGAAAGGATCTAAGACCATAGTGGGAGTTTTGTATAGGACCCCTGGAAGCAGCTCTGAAGTGCTAGATTGGATAAATGCAGAGATTAGACAAGCGTGTAAGAAAGGCATAGTGGTCTTAATGGGGGTCTTTAACCTTCACATAGTTTGGGAAAAGCAGACTAGCAACTGTCAGAAAGATAGTGAATTTCTTGAGTGTGTCCGGGATAGTTTTCTACAGCAGTATGTCCTAGAGGCAACAAAGGGACAAACCATACTCGATTAGTAATGATTAATGAACCAGATTTAGTTTACAGCTTAACTGTGCGTGGACATCTATCCAAAAGCGATCATAACATGACCGAGTTCAAGGTAGTGTTTTAAAGGGATAATAGCCAAGATTCTGGACTTGGGTAAGGCCGACTTCGATGGGATGAGACTGAGACTGTCCAGAGTAAACTGGGCAAATCTGTTCATGGGTAAAACGACTGATTATCAGTGCGAAATGTTTTAAGGAACATTGAACGTGATACAGAATCGGTTTATACCCCTGAGGGGCAACAACTCTACTTGCCAAAAAAAACAGCCATGGACAACTAAAGAGGTAAGGGACAGTACAAGACATAAGGATTTTTATCGTTACATTAGGAAAAGGAGGGAGTTCTGGAGCAGTGTTGGCCCCTTAAAAACTGAAAGTGGGGATATTGTCATTGACAATGCGGAAATGGCAGACGTGTTGAATAATTACCTTGCGTCAGTATTTACAGTAGAAAAAGAGGATAGCATGCCGGAAATCCCAAGAAAACTAATAATGAATCGGGGACAGGGACTAAATAAAATTAACATAAGTAAAATAACAGCAATAAAGAAAATAATAGCACTAAAGTGTGAGAAATCCCCAGGACCAGATGGTTTCCATCCCAGGATTTTAAGGGAAGTAGGTGAGCACATTGCAGATGATCTAACTATAATCTTTCAAAGTTCTCTAGATTCAGGAACTGTCCCACTAGATTGCAAAATTGCACATGTCCCTCTGCTTTTTAAGAAAGGAGAGAGAGGGAAACCAAGGAATTATAGACCAGTAAGCCTAACATCTGTTGTGGGGAAAATGCTGGAGTCTATAATTAGGGTGACTGAACACCTCGAGAATTTTCAGTTAATCAGAGAGAGCCAGCATGAATTTCTGAAAGGTAGGTCGTGCCTGACAAACCTGATTGATTTTTTTGAAAAGGTGACTAAAGTATTGGACAGGGGAATGTCAATGGATGTTATCTATTGGACTTCCAGAAAGCATTTGATAAAGTCCCACACAATAGACTGTTAGCTAAGATGGAATCGAGGGAAAAGTACAGACTTGTTAGGAAGTTTTTCTGAGCGAAAGGCGACAGAGAGTAGGGATAATGGGTAGGTACTCATATTGGCGGGGTGTGACTAGTGGAGTCCCGCAGGTATCTGTCTTGAGGCCTCAATTATTCACAATATTTATTAACGACTGAGATGAAGGCATAGAAAGTCTCATATCTAAGTTTGCCGATGACACAAAGATTGGTGGCATTGTAAGCAGTGTAGATGAAAACATAAAATTACAAAGCGATATTGATAGATTCGGTGAATGGGCAAAACTGTGGCAAATGGAATTCAATGTAGACAAATGTGAGGTCATCAACTTTGGATCAAAAAAGGATCGAACAGGGTGCTTTCTAAATGGTAAAAGGTTAAAAACAGTGGATGCCCAAATGGACTTCGGGTTACAGGTACATCGATCATTGAAGTGTCATGAACAGGTGCAGAAAATAATCAATAAGGCTAATGGAATGCTGGCCTTTATATCGAGAGGACTAGAGTACAAGGAGGCAGAAGTTATGCTGCAGCTATACAAAACCCTGGTTAGACGGTACCTGCAGTACTGTGAGCAGTTCTGGGCACCGCGCCTTCGGAAGGACATATTGGCCTTGGAGGGAGTGCAGCATAGGTTAACTAGAATGATACCCGGACTTCAAGGGTTAAGTTACGAGGAGAGATTACACAAATTGGGGTTGTATTCTCTAGAGTTTAAAAGGTTAAGGGGTGATCTGATCGAACTTTATTAGATATTAAGGGGAATAGGTAGGGTGGATAGAGAGAGACTATTTCCGCCGGTTGGGGATTCTGGGAGTAGGGGGCACAGTCTAAAAATTAGAGCCAGACCTTCCAGGAGTGAGATTAGAAATAATTTCTACGCACAAAGTGTGGTAGAAGTTTGGAACTCTCTTCTGCTAACGGCAATTGTTACGAGCTCAAATGCTAAATTTAAATGTGAGATGGATAGCTTTTTGGTGTCCAAAGGTATTAAGGGAAATGGGCCAAAGGCACGTATATGGAGCTAAATTACAAATCAGCCATGATCTTTAACGAATGGCATAAAGGCACGAGAGGCTGAATTGCCTTCTCCTGTTCCTATGTTCCTAAGAACATTTGGACTCTGAAGGAATCAAGGGATATGTTGATAGGCCCGGAAAGTGGAGTGGAGGTCGAACATCAGCCATGATCTGATTGAATTGTGGAGCCGGCTCGAGGGCCCGTATGGCCTACTCCTGCTCCTTATTCTTTATGTTCTTATGACCATCCGACAGCATAGTGCTCCCTCAGTATTGACCATTCGACCGCACAGTGCTCCCTCAGTACTGACCATCTAACAGCCCTGTGCACCCTCAGTACTCACCATCCGACAGCACAGTGCTCCCTCAGGACTGACCATCCGACAGAACAGTGCCCCCTCAGTACTGCACTGCAGTGTCAGCTTGAATTATGTGTTTACGTTTCTGGAGTGGCATTTGAACTCAGAACCTTCTGACTCAGAGGTGAGAGTGCTCCCACTGAGCCACGGCTGGCACCTGAAATGGAGAGAGGGAGATGGAGGGGCTTACGGAGACCACACTGGACCGTGGATGTGGCTGAAGGCACAGCTGTCAAAAGAAGGACAAATGGACTGTGGATGCACAAGTTGCCAGAAGTGGAGGACCGGAGTGGTGAGCGACTCACCAATCAAAAAGCCAGGGGTGTGATGGAGTCCGTCGCTTGGACATCCCAATTTTTAACTGAAGGAAATTGTGTCTCATCTAAAACAGAATGTTGGTCTGACAAACTCAAGGACATTGGAGTCATAGAATCATGGAAGGTTACTGCACAGAAGGAGGTCATTCGGCCCATCGAGCACGTGCCGGCTCTATGCAAGAGCAGTCCAGCCCGTCCCACTCCTCTACCCTTTCCCCGTTGTCCTGCATTTTTTTTCCTTTCAAGTATTTATCCCGTTCCGTTTTGAAGGCCATTATTGAATCTGCCTCCACCACCCTCTCTGACAGTGCATTCCGGACACTAACCACTCGCTGTGTAAAAACGTTTTTCCTCATGTCACCTTTAGTTCTTTTGCCAATCCCCTTGAAGTGAAGTCCTCGGATTCTTGACCCTTCCGCCAATGGGAACAGTTTCTCTCTATCTGCTCTGTCCAGACTCTTCGTGACTTTGAACAACTCCATCAAATCTCCTCTCAACCTTCTCTGTTGAAGGAGAATAACCCCAGCTACTCCAGTCTATCCAAGTAACTAAAGTGCCTCATCCCGGGAATCATTCTGGTAAATCTCCTCTGTACGTTCTCTCAGGCCTTCACATTTTTCCTAAAGTGCCTGTCCCAGAACTGGACACAATACTCCAATTGTGGCCGAACCAGTGTTTTATGAAGGTTCATCATGACATCCTTGCTTTTGGGCTCCATGCCTCTATTTATAAACCTGATGTGGAGATGCTCACTCGCTCACCTGACGAAGGAGATAATCTCCGAAAGCTTGTGATTTTCAAATAAAACTGTTGGACTATAACCTGGTGTTGTAATGTTCCTTACATCTATTTATTAAGCCCAGGATCCCGTATGCTTTTTTAACTGCTAACTGAACCAACCCTGCCACCTTCAACGATTTGTGCACACATAACCCCTGCACGAAGGGTCAAGAGAGGCGGTGGTTTTGTCAGCGTCCATCTGAAAGCTGGTCCGTGTGTGTGTGGATTATGCAATGAAAGGGCAGCATGTAGATGAGGACGAGGAGGGAGCCAAGGATTGAACCTTTAGAGACATCAGAGATAACGGTGATAGGGTGGGAAGAGAAGCTTCTTCTGGCTATGATCAGATAGGTGAGTGGAACCAAGCGAGGGTCGGCTCACCAAAAGTGGCCAGTAACCCATTGAAGAGGAAATGATGGGTGGGTTTGCTGTCGGTGTGCAAATGGGTTGGGCAGGGCCATGGAGAGATTTAAACCGAAGGATGAGAACTTTAAATTTAAGGTATATGGATCTGGGAGCCAGTGAGGGTCAGTGAGGCCGAGCAGGACCTGTTGCTGGTTGGATACGGACAACACAGTTTTGGATGAGCTCGCGTTTATGGAAGATGGAGGTTGGTTGTCCAGCCAGGAGTGCATTGGAGGAATGGAGTCTGGAGGGGACAGAGGCATTGATGAGGGTTTCAATGGCAATGTGCTGAGCAAGGAATGGAGGCGGGTGAGGGAATAACGGGGCCTTTGTGATGGAGGTCAAATCGGGTCATGCGCTCAGCTCGGTGTGACACGGGACCAATTTTACTGGAGCCGATAACCAATATAGAATGAACGGGTAAACATCTGCAGTAAAATAGCGGAGAGAGGAATGTCAATGGGACACGTTCAGTGTTCGTCCCCGAATATCACCCAGGCATTTCGAGGCTGCAATCTTCAACCTGCCCTTTAACTGTCCCCGTGTCAGAGACTCACAATTCATATTTTAACTGGGAAACTGCAGGAACAGAGTGGAACGGTTCTGCTTGTGTCCCTGGATTCAGTCAACATGGCGGAGAATCGGTAACATTTATAAATGAATCACCAGGAGTGAACATGGTCAATACAATGATATAAAAACTGTAAATGGACCCGCTCATTATTATTGGATCAGTCCTGCATGAGAACAGATTTAAACTTTATTCCTGAGAGAGGTATGATTAAGTCATATCGTGGACTTTGAGATGTTTGTGTTTTATTCACCACATTATTTACATCGGAGTCAAAGCTGCTGATGTAATGTGTTTGTTAAACTGACTGTAATTAACAGCAATGGTCAGGAGTATAACCGTGTCAGTGGAGACTTACCCACTGTATAAATCAGGACTTGTTGGAATGGATCAGCTCAGAGTGCCTGACGGAGTTGTGGTTTCCAGGCCAACAGAAATCAGTGCTTCTCACAGAAATGGGATATCCAGTAATAATTCATGTACAACGCATGTATTATCCTGTTCTTGCAGCCGTTGGAGTTCCAGGTAAGCCATTATCCCAGCAATTATTTGTAGAAATCAGTGTTTAGTCCAATGCTGCACTTGGCAAATTACTTTATCTCCCTACACATATTACACAGTGACCTGTTCTGTTCTATTGGTTGAATGATGGAATGTGTTAAGTCTCTGCTCTTTCGGTCTTGTAGGAGCTGCATTATATCCGGAATGAACTTCGTATATCCAACACTGGCATTGTAACTGGATTAATCCCTGTATTAATATATTGTTGACTCATGCTATCTCCTTAACTTTTAAACGCTCGAAGTTGTAGGAGTTATATTATGTCTGTCGTGACCTTTGTACTTACAAACCTGGCATCATTACTGGATTATTCCCGTACTGAATGTATTGGAATCAGACGCTGTCAGGACTAAGAGCTGGTATCAGAACACCAGGAGCTGTTAATATTTCCATCGTGTGGAACTTACCTGTTCTGGAATATGTTTTCATCAATGTGTTTTCAGTGATTGATGATGAGACAGCTCACAGTCTCAGTGTTACAAGGAGGCAGTGCAGTGTCCTCCCTCCCCAATAACATGCTTCAGTTTAACTGGGATTTCAATGTATTTATTGGTGAACACTGTTATGAAATATTATTCATTATGTGTGTATCTGACGCCGCTTCAGAT
Source organism: Heptranchias perlo (assembly GCF_035084215.1). Lineage (NCBI taxonomy): Eukaryota > Metazoa > Chordata > Chondrichthyes > Hexanchiformes > Hexanchidae > Heptranchias > Heptranchias perlo. Next base: position 5,395,466 of record NW_027139612.1, on the reverse strand, counting down.
GTCTGGCTACTGAACTGAGTTTTCTGCTGACTCTTTCACATCTCCTTCTCTGCTTCACTGTGGATGAATTCACTGACTGTCACTGGACTTCATTGTAAAATGAAATGTTTCGATGTTATCTTGTATCAGTTAACACTCTATCTGTTGGAAACAGGAGCCCTTCTATGTATCTGTAGAATATAAGTGTGATTTTGTCGTTTTGTTAATTGAACAATCCCGCCATCTATCACTTTACTTTATAATTACTGCAGCAGGAATCTTAATTATTGTGAGATCTATTTGGGAGAGGAAATTGATTCTGTTTATTCCATGATTTGTAGATGAAGTGAACAGTGTAGGTGAACAGGTGGAGAATCGGATGATCTGTAGAAATATTAAACTATTCCACAGAGGCTTCACTATTAAACAAACTGACTGAGAATGGAATCGGTGGAACACGTGGCTGGTGAACAGAATGCAGGCACAGGATGATAGGATTTAATTGCATATGAAAATGGATTTGAGAAAGAGAGTAGAGTGAGTGATAGAGAGGGCGACTGCGAGGGAATGCGAGCTGCCGTGGTGTGAATAATTCATCAGAATGAACTGCTGAAACTTCCAGTACAATTAAGTATAGAACATGTGACTTATGACACGGTCAGATTGGGTGAGTTTTTATTGTGGGACTCGCTCCTCATGTTTATATCCCTGTCAGGTCCTCAATCTGTTTTTGTGAATGTTCCGTGTTTTCCAACGTAACACTAAACATAATGAAAACTTACTTCAAGAATAGAATCAGTAATTTCTTGATCGTAAGGAATTATTCAGATACTGTATTTTTAAAGCTAGGCTGAATTCAATAAACAACGAGGTTGATATAATCAATACATATCAATTTAATTTTAATTGAATGTACAGAGTAAATTTATTGAACATATTTTATACACAACACAGGTTCCCTGACACCAATAACCACAGAAATGAATTGTTGAATGTATTTGTTGGATTGTGTTAGTTGGACCAAGAGATTAGATTTCCTCTAACACTCTGCTGCAGTCTCTCCCTGTGAATCCCAGCCTCTCCTCCCACTGCATTGAATCCTCTGTCTTCTCGACCGTTGCTTCAGATTGTTCGTTTTCCCAAACCATCTGCTCCTGACTCCCCTCCAGCTCCGACAGGTCCTTTTACTTGTCTCCGTCCTAATCTCACTCACTGGCTCGGTCTCCAGCTGACTTTACCAATTAGTGCCAGCCACTGTCGGCTCTCTTCACCCAGAGCAACAAAGAGGCTACACCTCCCCCTTTCCCCTCACCTTCCTGACCCTTCGCTCTCTTTCCCCGTCCGTCTGGAGCCCAAAACCGGCTTTAATCCGATGGATTCCCGCTATGTAAAACACATTGATCCTTCCCCACCGGCACTGCGCCCTCACTCAGCCCTTCCAGTGGATCCGGTGCTCACTTTATTCACTTTCTATATCCATCTCCCAATTCATTATTGATCATTGTGTTTAAAAACATCTCTCTGCCCGAAAGCGCTGCCCAGGTCAATCAATCACTTTCCACCCTTCGATGCAGCAACAAAGCTGGAAATTTCACCTCATATCCTCTCAATCTGCTGCTTTGACTCCAGGTCTGATCAATAATTTATCTGCTTCCGTTTCTCTCTCTTCCAGTTAACTTGGTGGCGATTGTGATCCTGTACCGAGGAAACTGCGGTCTCTCCAAATGCATCAGTCGATACCTGGTGGGAATGGCAATGGCCGATCTCCTGGTCGTTATAGCGGATCCGATATTGAGAGAGATTCCTTTGATGTATCTCCCACGGTCATTCCTGGACAGTACTCCCGTGTGTAGTTTTATTATATTCTTGGGTTTTGCAACCGCGAATGTTTCTGTCTGGCTCACAGTCACTTTCACCTTTGATCGATTTGTGGCCATTTGTTGTGAGAAGCTGAAAACTAAATATTGCACCGAGAGAAAGGCGGCTGTGGTTCTGGGAACAGTGAGTGTGCTGGGCTGTTTGGTGAATGTCCCCTGGTACTTCACATATGAACCTGTATATATAATTGATAATGTTCCCTGGTTTTGTGTGACCAAATTGAACTTCCATACTTCCCCCGCATGGGCCGCATTTGAGATGTTTCACCTCATTTTAACCCCTTGTTCGGTCTGATTTTTCTGTTCAATGTTCTGACGGTCAGGCGTATTTTAGTGTCCAGTCGAGTCCGCAGGGGACTCCGGGGCCGCAGCAATGGAGAGAATCAGAGTGATCAAGAGATGGAGAACCGAAAGAAATCCATCATTTTACTCTTCAGTATATCGGGCAGTTTTATACTGTTGTGGATGACACAGGTTGTCTTTTACATTTATGTGCGAATTGCAGACATTCGGTATTATTACTCCTACACTGACCCAGTTTATCTCACAGAACACACAGCAAAAATGCTGCAGCTTCTCAGTTCCTGCACAAACACGTGTATTTATGTCCTGACCCAGACTAAATTCAGAGAGGAGCTGAAGAACGCGGTGAAATACCCATTCAATCTAATTGTTAAATTAGTGAAATCATAGAAAGAGCTGAAGGGTTTCAAGCACTAGAACTAAATCCCATTTCATACTCCATCCCCTACACTTCCCGGGGGATGGAAAGTACATTTTATATTAACAGCACAGAATCCTGAAATGATCTTAAATCTGATTCTGATATATTTTATTGATAATATTTCCCATTGAGGCAGGATTTACTGCGCAGACGACATGTGAATTTTTGATCGAAATGGCGGCACTAAAGAGCTCCGCTGGACTTCAACCAATTGGCCACCGGGCAAATTTTGAAAAGCTGGTAATAAAAGTAGTTGATTTGAGCCTGCTCAGAATGGATGCAGTCCTCATCAATGGAAAAGGGGAGAGCGAGGGAGGGTGAGGGAGAGAGGAAGAGAGATGATGATAGAGAGTCAGAGAAAGAGGGAGAAAGAGACAGAGATAGGGGGAGAGGAAGAGAGGGAGAGAGAGAGAGCGAGACAGGAGAGGGAGAGAGAGAGAGAGAGCGAGCGGGATAAAGAAACAGAGAGAAGGGGAAAAAGAGAGAGATATTTAGACAGATGGGGAGAGTACACATGGACAAAAGAAATATATAATGATTAAAAAAGCGCAGAAAATTTCAGACAGATTCACGTGAAAGCGAGGGTGTGTATGTGTGTGTGTGTGTGTGTGTGAGAGAGAGACAGAGAGAGAGAAACAAAGAGGGAGAAAGACAGAGCTACTCGGAGAAGGAGAGAAATAAAGACAGTTTGTAAGAATGGAGAGAAAAACAAAGAGAGAAAGAAAGAGTGAAAGAAATCATCTATATATATATAATGAGCGAGCAGACATGGACGGAACGACAGAGAGACACTGACAAAAAGTTACAAACGATGGCAGTAAAAGTGGAAAGAACAAGATAGAAAAACACACAGAAAATAAATAGAGACAAACGACATAAACAGAGAACAGATACAATGAAAGACGGACAAACACATAATGAGATAGGAGGTTAGAGAGAGGAGTGAGAATAGAACACAGAAAGCATTAAATAACCAAACAAACTGTGTAATTAGCCTGGAGTGTGTGAGAGTGCTGACCAGCAGAACAGCAGCAGATGAAGCAGGCCAGACAGTTCATGTTTGTTCTTGGGTAACACTCTTGTGGATTTAATTTTGACATTTATAAGGGTGATGCCTGGAGGCTGCACAATAAAGTCATTCAGCCTTGTGTACCTGACCCTGACCATAACTTACTGCAGGAGTTTCCCAGCTGCTCTGTGTAGTAAACATTCATCTGATAAACGAAAGCCTGAGGAAAAGGACTGTTAAAAGGTGGAAGGGTTGTTAAAATGATTGATAATGACACGTTGTAAAAGATCACACAGCAGAGGATAGATCACCATGGCAACAAGAACGATTCCAGGAGGGCTAGAGGTGGTTTGAAAATCTGCCGAATTAATTTGGTGACCTTGTGGACACTGAGAGAAAACAAGTGAAGTGTCAATCAATCATGGGTTGTATTTGTAGGAACCTTTTGTTGATAAGCCATCATCCCAGAGATGTGATTCTCTGTTGAAAAGGTCTTTAAAAGCTGGGCAGAAGTTGAGTGGGGAGAGTCACAGATCCACCACTCGGGCTCCAACCTCACCTTTCGCTTCCTGTCAGCACCACCTCACCTCGAATTTTCCGGACTGCTCGCTACCTCCCAGCTTGATGCCTCGATGCTGGTTTACCGATTGCCTGTGAAGCAAATGACCTGGATACAAGAGAAAGCCACGCTACACGACAACATTATCCATCAAAATACCTGGAGACTTGCCCCAAGTTTGAGCCAACCACGAGGATATAAATTTCGTTACGGACTTAGCCTGAGATCGACATTGGATTTCCAAACGGTTACGTATTTTGGGAATTCAGAATGTGTTGTTTTATTGTTGTTAAAGCAATTTTAATCGGGCATAAACCCAAGATGTTGTTTAAATTCGAATCTCAATTTTTCTAGTTTATTAATATTAATAAATTATTGTTTTCTTCATAAAGCCATGGTTTGTGCCTGAAGTTTCTTTCGGATAAAGAGCCCGTTATTTTAATATAAAACTAAACCTTGTGGAGATAAACAGTCATTGCCCCAAATTAAAGTGTAAAATCACTTTGTACCTTTGTGCTCCTCCATCTGTACCATGTGTAACTTTCCCAGTGAGCTGCTGGATTCTGTAATAAATCACAATGCACTCTTACCCCTTCTGCTGTGTTACTAAACTGCTCTGTTACTGTTACAAATACTGTTCTTGTTTCAGATTAAAGAAAAAATATGAATAATGGAGAAATTATCCAAATCCCAGATCAGACCTACATTCAGATTGAGTCCAATTTTTTACTGATTTATTTGGTAGAAACTAGAATTGCAAACTCTATTCAAAATGGCTCATTTGACCTTTCCTCTGAATGTCTGGTCTCTCCTTCCCTGTAAGAATTAAGGCCAAATAACCAAATGTTAATCCATTGTTTGCAGAAGTTCACATTTTGGTCTTTATTTCCCTCACTGCACCGCTGTCTTTGTGTTAAACACCAGCTAGTGCCAGTCTCACTCAGTTTGTATTGTTCACTATAGTGCAGCTGTGATTTAACAGGAACCACAAATGAACCCTCTCCGTGTCTCTCACCATAACAAGCTTCACCTTGCCCCTCAGTAAGATGGCTGCCATATTGGCGGCCATTAGATTTCAGGATCATGGCGGCCATTTTGTTTAAGCTTCATGGCGGCCAATTTGTTCAATATATCCATCTTGCCCCCCAGTAAGTTGGCCGCCTTGCCCCTCACTTACATATCTGCCTTGCCCCTCAGTAAGATGTCCAGCTTGCCCCTCAGTAAGATGACTGCCTTACTGGTGTCCATTTTGTTTCAGGTTCATGGCATTGAAGTTGTTCATAGATTCATAGTTCCATGGAAAGTATGGGAGAAGACGAGGCCATTCAGCCCACTGTGCATTTGCCTGCTCTTTGAAAGGGATGTCGAATTAATCCCATTTCCCCCTCTGCTCTTTCCCCACAGCCTTGATGGAGGCTTTGTAATAGCAGTTGTATTATGGAAATACATATATATGTATATATGCAAATTGATGTTGTAGTAGTTGCTGTAATATATAAATACAAGTTGTTGTAGTCGATAAAGATTGTCTCTCAATCTTTTACTCTTTAGATTCTTCTCCTTTATAAACTGAACTTTGTTTCTGTGTAAATGAGTGTTGCTGAGAGATTGTCCCTGTAACTGAGTGAGGGATCATGCTGTGTATTAGGTTTTTCAAAAAAACTTTTTAACCTTGGCTGTTTTAAACGTCATGAATTTGTTTGAACTCTTTGGCTAATTGGAAAAAGCCACAAACTGTAAGTTGACCACAAACGACAGGCTTTTTGTCCACTGCTCATTAAAACAAGAGAAAAGAGCCAAGGTAAAGTTCGTTCACCTTTGCAAACTGCAACATAAAGGGATGAAGTAGCAAAAAATGCCCAGGGTTTTTGTCCCCTGCTCCAGGGACAGAAGTGAAAATGAGCACGGGAGCAATTTGGACCAGGCAGCAAACACTAACTTGAACAGACAGACATACCAGCACCTTTTAGGGGAGGGGTGGGGAGGGGGGAGTTGGTGGGTGAGGGATTGAGTGGCAAAACAGGAGAGAAAACCCTGCAACTTGTATTAGAGAGAGAGAAGCAACTTGTGCTCTTCAGTCTGACCTGAGTGCCTTTCTGTCTCTCTCTATCTCCCAACTTTTCTCACTTTTCTTTCGATTCTCTGCTTTCTAACTAAGGATTTTGTTTGTCAGTGGTGTTTGCTGAGAGATTGCCTGCCTGTGTAATGGAATGAGTGAGTGAGTGAGTGTGAATGTGTGTGAGTGAGTGAGTGAGTGTGAGGGAGCTCAGGGCTCATGCTGTGCCTTTTTAATCGCTTACTTTGTTTTTAATCAATTCATTTTCACTCTCTCTCTCTCCCTCCAGAGGATATTTTTGTAGAAATGCTGTAACATGAAGATGTGGAAAGTGATTTTTTGGGAGGAGGAGGATTCTTTGGGAAGAAGTTTGCTCTCGACAGGGGACTGGTCGAGGCCTTCACCACAGGCTGCACGCAATGGGGCTCACGTGAGTTGTGTCTGGGTCACTGTTGGATAACTAGGAGCACTGTGGGATCACGGGTTGCTGTGGCATCACTAAGATACTGCAGGTTCACTGGGACATTGTGGGACCACTGGGACACTGTGTGATCAGTGGGACACTGGGACCATTAGGTTACTCTGGGATCACTTGGTCACTGCAAGTTCACTGGGACACTGTGGGATCACTGAAACAACGTGGGATCACTGGAACAACGTGGGGTCACTGGAACACTGTGGGATCAGTGGAACACTGGGATCACTGGAACCACTGTGGGATCACTGGTTTACTGTGGGATCACTGGGTTACTCTGCGATCACTGTGGAATCACTGGGTGAACTGTAGATCATTGGGACACTGTGTATGAGTGGGGCCCTGTCACTGGGTGCACTGTAAGATCACTGGGTCACTCTGCGATCACTGTGGAATCACTGGGTGCACTGTGAATCACTGGGACACTGTTGATTAATGGGGCACTAACACTGGGTGGACTCGATGATCACTTGGTCACTGCCGGAACACTGTGGGATATTTACTTACCCAGTTGGGCCGAAAGGCACCTTTTTCCCTGCAGTTCATTCGATGTAATTCTATGCATATAAAAATAGATATAATGCCGTTGTTGTTGTAGTAAAACAGGGAATCCCGGAGAGACTTCTTTGCCCAGATGGGCCATGACCTCATTCTGTGCCGTGCTGTATTCTACGCAGTATCTGTCTAAACATAAATATATTATATATACAAGAAGATGTTGTAAAATCGAAATAGCTGTTGGGCCGAATGGCCTCTGTGATATATGTGCTGTACTGTACATTCAAAGTAAAAGATATAAATATATTATATTATAAAACATATTCAAGATTTTGTTGTTGTTGTCAAATGAGGAATTCAAGGGAAAATCTTTACCCAGATGGGCCGAGTGGCCTGTTTCTGTGACGTGGTGCATTCTATGTAATATTTATGTAAAGATATATTACATTGTATTATACATACAAGAAGTAGTTGTTGTAAAATAGAAATAGCAGTCGGGTCGAATGGCCTCTCTACTGTGCTGTGCATTCGTTGTTAAATATATATAAACGTATTATTAGATTATATATTGTATCATATCTTCCACTCCAGAAGTTGTTGTTGACAAATAAGAAATTCAGAGGAATTTCTTTACCCAGATGGGCTGAATGGCCTGTTTCTGTGCCGTGCTGTATTCTATGTAAAATATATATAAAGATATGCACGAGGTTAAATTCGATAACGCCCGAATCTGGGGGCGGAAACGGTTAACCCCCACGTGATTAACCTGCACCCGGTCGTTGAGATGCAGACAGCCCGTGAGATTGGTGCTGCCTGGTGATTCACCAGATTCCTGCGAGCAGTCAGGCCTGGCTGCGCTGTTGAGCGGCTTCTCACCAGCAGGGGGTCCCCGATATAGCGTGAGTGGTCAGCACCTCTCAAAGGCAGCCTGCACCTCTGAAAGTCAGGCTGCAATTCACAAAGTCAAACATTTGATTCAGATACAAACCTCCGGGGTCATTTCTTCTCGTACACTTTTGATTGGCAGCTTCTTTTGAATTAAACAGACCATTGCTTAAAAAGACTGGCTCCCAGTCACTGTTTTGAAGGCATTTATCAGCCTGTCTTTTTCAAACTGGTGAGTCTGTTTGGAATCTCTGAGAATGTTAATCAAGTCGACAGCTTCCATAGTTTGTGAGAAAAAGACACCAAAGGACCAGGATGTTCGAAAGTTCGGTCACAGTTTCGTATAGTATTTGTGAATTATTTATTATTTTTTTTTCCAATCAGGATCTGGTTGAGCTTTACAGTAAAACTGTTGCCTTACTGCGACTATTTTTTTATTCTCTTATTGTTTCATCAATTTGTTTGGCAGTTAAAGTCTAAAACAAGATCTAGTGTAGTGTGAATCTGTCACCATCTGAAGAGCAGGCACTATGAGGCACTGGATAGAACGAGTGGGCTGAGATAATCTGAAGGGGTTTCACTGTTCATTACCTGGAGCCCTTCAAATGTTACATTGATATCAGGACAAGTGGAAACACTGAGACATTGGGAGTGCAGCCTCACCTAACAGAGGAGCTGCTTTTTCAAGCTTTGAAGGACAGCTAATATTAAATCAGCAAAATTTCACTTCATTCAATTTGGCAAAAAAAGAACTATCTCTGAACTGTCACCACTATATGAAAAACACAGACATTTTACTGATCGGGGAATAATGATCTTGTTCAAAAAGTACAAAATGAAAATCAGTTGTAATCTTTTTAAAATAACGATCTGATGTATAGCATTCTCCAACCAAACAAAGGCACCAAACATTCCCAGGACATTGAGAGATTTTGTGAGTGGGCAAAACTGTGGCAAATGGAGTTCAATGTCGGGAAATGTGAGGTCATCCACTTCGGATCTAAGAAAGATAGATCAGAGAGTTTTCTAAATGATGAGGAGCTCTGAACTGTGGAGGAGCAAAGAGATTTAGGGGTCCAAGTACAGAAATCATTAAAAGATCGTGGACAGTTACAAAAATAGTTAAAAAGGCTAATAGAATGTCGGCCTTTACTTCAAGAGGGCTGGAATATAAAGGGGTGGAAGTTATGTTCCGGCTGTACAGAGCTCTGGTTAGAGCCCATCTGGAGGACTGCATTCAGTTCTGGGCACTGACCCTCAGGAAGGATACATTGGCCTTGGAAGGGCTGCAGCACAGATTTACCAGAATGATATCGGGGCTAATAGGTTTAAATTATGAGGACAGGTTGGATAGGCGAGGCTTGTATTCCCCTGAATATAGATGATTAAGACGTGACTGCATTGAGGTGTTTCAGATGATGAAAGGATTTGATAGGGCAGATCGAGAGAAACTACTTCCTCTGTTGGGGGAGTCTAGAACAAAGGGGCATAACCTTAAAATTAGAGCTAGGCCGTCCAGGGGTGACGTCAGGAAGCACTTCTTCACAAAAGGGCCGTGGAAATCTGGAACTCTCTCCCACAAAAGTCTGTTGAGGCTGGGGCTCAATACGAAATTTCAAAACGGAGTTTGATAGACTTTTGTTCGGCAAGGGTACGAAGGATTCTGGAACCAAGGCGGGTCGATGGAGTTAAGATACAGATCAGCCATGATCTAATTGAATGGCGGAACAGTTGAGGAGCTGAATTGTCTCCTCCTGTTCCTATGTAACAGGCTCGTGTGGCTGAATGGACTTCTCTTTTTCCTATGTAACATGCTCGAGGGGCTGAATGGACTCATCTTGTTCCTTTGTAACATGTGCGAGGGGCTGAATGGCGTCCCGATCCTGTATAACAGTCTCGAAGGGCTGAATGGCCCCCTCCTGTTCCAGTGCAACAAGCTCGAGGGGCTTAATTACCGAATCCTATTACAGTGTTATAGGCTCGCGCTGCTGAATGGCCTTCAGTTCCCGTATAACACGCTCGAGGGGCTGAAGGGCCTGCTGCTATTCCTATGTAACAGGCTTGAGGGGCTGATTGGCATCCAGGTCTGGTGTAACGGGCTCGGGGCTGAATGGCCTCCTCCTGTTGCTATCTGACAGGCTTGAAGGGTTGATTGAAGTCGAGTTCCTGTATAAAAGGCTCGAAGGGCTGAATGGCCTCCTCCTGTTCCTATGTAACAGGCTTGAGGGTCTGACTGGCCTCCAGTTCCGGTGTAATGGGCTCGAGGGGCTGAATGGCCTTCAGTTCCCATATAACACGCTCGAGGGGCGGAGTGGCCTCCTCCTGTTCCTATGTAACAAGCTTGAGGGGCTGATTTGTCACCGGATCTGGTGTAAGGGGCTCGAGGGGCTGAATGGCCTCCTCCTGTTGCTATCTGACAGGCTTGAAGGGTTGATTGGCGTCTAGTTCCTGTATATCAGGCTCGAACGGCTGAATGGCCTTCAGTACCCAAATAACAGGCTCGAGGGGCTGAATGGCCTCCTCAATTTGCTATTTGACAGGCTTGAGGGGCTGATTGGCCTCAAGTTGCTGTATAACAGGCTCGAAGTGCTGAATGACCTCCTCCTGATTCTATATAACAGGCTTGAGGGGATGATCGGCCTCCAGTAACGATGAACGGGCTTGAGGGGCTGAATGGCCTCCTCCTTTTCCTGTGTAACAGCCTTCAGAGGCTGAATGATCTTCAGTTCCCATATAAGAGGCTTGAGGAGCTCAATAGCCTCCTTCTGTTCCTGTCGAACAGCCGTGAAGGACTTGCCGCCATTTTGTCCAAGATGGCCACCGTACTTACAGCCATTTTGTCCAAGATGTCCGGCGAACTTGCCACCATTTTGTCTAAAAATTAGAGCCGGACCTTCCAGGAGCAAGATTAGAAATCATTTCTGCACACAAAGGGTGGTAGAAGTTTTGAATTCCCTTCTGCAAACGTCAATTAATGCTAGCTCAATTGCTAAATTTAGAGCTGAGACAGATAGCTTTTGGCAACCAAAGGTGTTAAGGGATATGGGCCAAAGGCGGGTGCATGGAGTTAGATCACAGATCAGCCATGATCTTATCAAATGGCGGAGCAGGCAAGAGGGGCTGAATGGCCTACTCCTGTTCCTATGTTCCTATGATATTATTTATATGGAATTCCGACAGGCATTTGATCAGGTTCCACACAAGAGACTGTTGGCAAAAATGAAAGCGCATGGAACTTGAGGCAATGTATTGACATGGGTAGAGAATTGGTTCGGAGATGGGAGACAGAGAGTAGGGATAATGGGTACATACTCCAATTGGCAGGATGTGACGAGTGGTGTCCCCCAGGGATCTGTAACTGGGGTCTCAGCTTCTCACCATATTTATCAATGACTTAGATGAAGGAACAGGGAGTCGTATATCCAAGTTTGCTGATGACACTAAGTTAGGTGGTGCAGTAAGTAATGTGGATGCGACTGTAAAGTTGCAAAGGGACATTGATAGATTAAGTGAGTGGGCAAAGCTATGGCAGATGGAGTTCAATGTGGGGTAATCCACTTTGGACCTATGGTCAAGGTATTTTCCAAATGGTAAGAAGCTCGGAACTGTGGAGAAGCAGAGAGAATTAACGGTTCATTTACATAAATCAGTAAAAGCTAACGGACAGGTCCAAAAATAATTTAAAAGGCGAACGGAATGTTAGCCTTTATCTGAGGGGGCTGGAATATAAAGAAGTGGAAGTTATGTTCCAGTTATATAAAGCTCTGGTTAGACTGCGTCTGGAGTAACTGCGTTCAGTTTTGGACACTGCACCTCAGGAAGGATAGATTGGCCTTGGAGGGGGTGCAGAGCAGATTCACCAGAATGTTACCGGGGCTAAAAACGTTAAATTATGAGGACAGGCTGCATAGACTGATCTCGTATTCCATCGATTATGGAAGATTGAAGGGCGGTCTGAGCGAGGTGTTTAACATGTTCAAATGATTCGATAGAATAGAGAGAGAGAATCAATTTCCTCTGGGGAATCAAGAACGAGGGGGACATAACCTTAAAAAATTCGAACCATGCCATTCAGGTTCGAAAACAGGAAGCACTTTTTTACACAAAGGGCAGTAGAAGTCTGGAACTCTGTCCCCCAAAAGGCTGTGGATGCTGGGAGTCAATTGAAGCTTTCAAGACTGAGATCGATAGAGTTTTGTTGGGTCAGGGTATCGAGGGACAGGGAGCAAAGGCAGGTTAATGGATTTCAGTTACAGATCATCTCTGATCGAATTGAAGGGCGGAACAGGTTCAAGGGGCTGAATGGCCTCCTCCTGTTCCCAATGGAAATGTTGAGAATATGCTTTGTTGAGGCTGTGACGTCTGGGTCAACCCCTGTCCAAACAAGGCAGGCCACATTTGGGAGTTTAATAACTTTGAAATGAACATTTTTCTTTTGTGACTTGTGCAACTTCGATCAATTGAATAGTTATGCAAGAGAATCATTGCAGTCATTCTAATTTATGGCTGATAATCAAAGCAGAGTTTTCCGTAGTGTCGTGGTTATCACGTTTGCCTGACACGCAAATGGATCCTGGGCCGGAACATTATGTCGGGGCAAGTTTTTTTCCCTCTGTGAAATAGCCAGTCCTGTTAAATTTATCACAAATCCGTGGTCTCACGAGCACTGAACATTTTAAACCGAGCCCTTAAAAATACAGTGTGAAAAATGAGAAGGGATAAAAAGTTCATCGCACAAAAGAAATTATTAAAGTTTTTCAACTTCCCTCAGTAGCCTTTCATTCTGCAAAATAACGTTATTGGTTAATTAATGGCGATGAAAACAATGATTGTTTTTTTTTTCTTCCAACTGAGTTTGAGTACTTTCATGCGATTAATATAACAACTGTTCAAACGTTAGTATCCTGATTGAGAATTGAACCCCGACCGCGGTTTTCAGTGCGCTAAATCCTAACCACTAGACCATCAGGGAGCACTGTTTTGAATTTTATCAGATGTAACATGGATTTCTCTTTCTCTGTGATTCAGCTTTTAATTCTGTTGAGTTCCTGATTGCGGATATTCCCGTGATGAAATAGGAATAAAGTACAATAGGTTCAGGAAAACCCGGGGAGGTGGCATCCCGCTCACCGAGCCTCTCCAGCAGCATTTATCTGACCAAGCACTGGAGTGAGTGAAACTTTCTCCGGGGGGCGGGGGGCTCTCAATGTGGAAAGGGTGGCGAGTGAAAAAGAGATTTATCAGTCAGGATGGCCGAGCGGTCTAAGGCGCTGCGTTCAGGTCGCAGTCTCCTTTGGAGGCGTGGGTTCGAATCCCACTTCTGACATCCTTATTTTATTTGTAGCTTGAGCTGCAGTTGATTTTTCGGCCCAGTTGATTTGCTCTTCCCGCAATAACCAATCCGGTCTCCATCCATGGCACGTTTTGAAGCCCACCGGCTCATCCCGAAACCGAGCTTTAACGAAAATATGCTGGAAACACAAGGTGGTCATTCAAAAACTACAGAGAACAGACACTTGGGGAAATGTACCATCAGAACAAGAAGTGGGCTGTTTCGCCCCTCGAGCCCACTCCGCCATTTGATTAGATCATGGCTGATCTGTGATCTAACTCCATATACCTGCCTTTGGCCCATATCCCTTCATACCTTCGGTTGGCAAAAAGCTATCGATCTCAGATTTAATTTTTAGACTGCGCCCCCTCGTCCTAGAATTCCCAACCAGCGGAAATAGTTTCTCCCTATCCAGAAAATGTCAATGACACAGTCAATGAAAGGTGCAGTTCACGAAGGCGACTCACCAGCACCTTCTCAAGAGCAATTAGGGATGGGCAATAAATGCTGACCTTGCCATTGACACCCACATCCCATGAATGAAGACAAAAAAGGTCGCCTGCATGGCCGAGCAATTTCATCCTGCTAAACGACGGGAAGAATGAAACCATCGGTTTCAGTCCTCGATGTCTTATTTTTCATTACACACTAATACATAACACAGATACACAGAGATATATTGATAATCACCAAACAGGTACACCCAAATGTATTTATAAGTGTCACAGATGCAATCATATGTATTTATAACGAGATATATCATATTGTAAAAATAATCAAAATAAATTTATAAATGACACACATAACATAAACACTCATTTTATAAAGAAGCATGACATCCATTTATACACATCCATTGTTTAAATTTTCACAACGTCTTGTTAGCAGTCCTGAACAAAGTTCACACATCGAAAGTCTCAGCGTTTTTTCAGATGCTGCCTGTCCTGTTATGATTTTTAGCAGTTCCTTTCCTGTGATGTGATGATTCTGGGTGCCGGGTGTGTGCAATTAGATTTGATGCAGTCGTGCTGCCGCGGACAGGTGAAGGCTGCTTCTGAGGCTGCCTGACACCCGGTGGGAGTGGGCGGGGATTTGGTAATCTGAAATAAATGAAACGGTGTATGAGAAACTTACATAAAGGTAAACATCCACGTCCCTGCCATCAGACTTCGAAGCGCAACGATAGCGCGTCTGATTCCACATCGGGAGGTAACGTGTTTAAGTCACGTCGGGGTTTTCCATGTATTTAGCGCTGGTAGGAGTCTGAGTAATTCCGGAAATCATTTTGCATTCCCTTTTCAACAATAAACAGAACGATGCTCTGAATTCTGCCTCACTAGTTCCCCAGCGTCAGGGAGAGAAGCGTCTGATTCCCTCATTTATTTATTGCAAGAAACAGACACAAACACACTTATTAATTCAAAATCAGCCTGCAGCTCCACACGCACAGAGATAAACACAGCCAGAGAGACAGGCAAACACCGGGAAATAGACAAACCGGTTTCTCAGAGAATTGCCTGTACCTCCACGGTCGAATGGAAGGGCGCGATGGCCCCAATGGCCTGCTTCTGAGCTGCATCCTTCTGTGATTCTGAACTCAGCCCCTGGGGCGGAGCCAGCAGCCGCCTCGCTGCAATAACAGACCAAATGGAAAACCTTAAGCAGGCCCAGCTAGCTCAGTTGGTAGCTTATGAGACTGTTAGGGTCGTGGGTTCAAGCTCCACCTTGGGCAAATTCTGTTTTAAACTATTACTCTGCTTTCGCGAGTGAACCCTCCGCTTGCTTGACTTTCAGTACAAGAGACGAGTCTGTAAGTGCCGCGTCGTGTGCAATGTTCAAAACTTTAAAAGGAGCAGAAGTTTATTAGGAGTTCAGATACACAAACCTCTCTGATGAGCCTGAGATTTTGTCAGAGGTTGCTGCCTCCCCTCCATCTCTTACCCTCTGACGAGGCACTTGCTCCGGTTTCAATTTACAAACTGGGTGAGTTGGTGATCGGGTGTAGGAGAGCTGGTTTGTGATCTGAGTAGGAGACTCAGCGGCCCCGGGTGAGACAGAGAAAAAAATCAGTCCAGGCCCCGGCTCCAATCTGCGGATGTGGAAGAAAACACGGGAGGAGGGTGCAGTGTGAGGTCCCTGTCAAACCAACTGCCCGAACAAAACTGGCCACATTCACAGAATCAGAATCGCTACTTCCTGAGGCGGGGGGAGGCCGGTTCATTTGGAAAAGGATCCGGACGAGAATGCTCTGATTCATAAGGTTAGGGAAGGGAAATTAGGGAGCTCCTTCGGAACGTTAATTACTTGAAAATGAAGCCTTTTTCCTGTGTAACTTGTGTGGTTTTGATGAATGAAATGGTTGTAAAAAGGCATCCGTGGAGAAGGATTGAGAGCTTTCAGGACTAGAGGGGAAATTAGGAGATTTTGTTTTTCACACAGAGGGTTGTTACGATCTGGTAGCCACTCCCTGAAAGGCTGGTGGAAGCAGCTTTCATAGGAACTTTCAAAAGGCAATTGGACAGGTACTTGAAGAGGACTGATTTGCAAGGTGACGGGGAAAAGGCTGGGTTTTTTGGGACTAAATTGGACAGCTCTTTCAAAGAGTAGGCAGGACAACACGGCCGAATGGCCTCCTTCTGTGCTGTAATATTCTATGATTCTATTCCATGATTTTAGTGTGGGACAGGAGAGATGTTGTTTAAAGAGAAGTAAAATTGTCCCAATCAGAGCAGAGAGAGGTGACTGGTCAGTTCCCCTCTGTCCAGTATAAGTCACCAGCGGTTTTTTTGTGGTGTCGTGGTTACCAGTTCGCATTACACACGAACGGCCCTGCTTTCGATCCTGGGCGGACAATTTATATTGCAGTTACTGTTCACATTCTATATTAATGACTTAGATGAGGGGACCGAGTGTAATGGATCCAAGTTTGCTGATGATACAAAGGTAGGTGGGAAAGTAAGCCGTGAGGAGGACGCAAAGAGAGGTGGACGGTTAAGTGATTGGGTAAGAAAGTGGCAGTTGGAGTATAAGGTGGGAAAATGTGAAATTGTCCACTTTGGTAGGAAGAATAGAAAAGCAGAATATTTTTCAAAAGGTGAGAGTCCAATAAATGTTGGTATTCAGAGGGAGTTGGGTTTACTTGTAAACAAATCACAGAAATTTAACATGCAGGTACAGCAAGCAATTAGGAAGAAAAATGGTATGTTGGCCTTTTTGCAAGGAGGTTGGAGCATAAGAGTAAGGAAGTCTTGCTGCAATTAAATAGGGTTTGGGTGAGAACACACCTGGAGTACTTTGATGTGGTCCACATGGATTTTAGCAAGGCTTTTGACAAGGTCCCAATTGGCAGACTGGTCAAAAAAGCTGCGATTGCACTAGAGAGGGTACAGAGGAGATTTACGAGGAGGTTGCCAGGGCTGGAGAATTTTGGCTGTGAGGAAAGATTGGATAGGCTGGGGTTGTTTTCTTTGCAACGGAGGAGTCTGAGGGGTGATTTAATTGAGGTGTACAAAATTATGAAGGGCCTTGATAGAGGCGATTGGAAGGACCTATTTACCTTTGCAGGGAGGTCAATAACCAGGGAGCATAGATTTAAAGTGATTGGTGGAAGGATTGGAGGGGAGCTGAGGAGAATTATTTTCACCCAGAGGGTGGTGGGTGTCTGGAACGCACTGCCTGAAAGGGTGGGAGAGGCGGAATCCCTCGTTACATTTAAATAATACTTGGATATGCACCTGAAGTGGCGGAACGTAAAATGCTACGGACCGAGTGCTGGAAAGTGGGATTAGACTGGGTGGCTTATTTTCGGCCGGCGCGGACGCGATGGGCAGAATGGCCTCCTTCTGTGCGGTAAATTTGCCATGATTCGACAAAATTTGCGTTTGTTTTTTGTAAAAGCAAAATTCCCGAACCGAGAATCGAACCCAGGCCACAGCTGTGAAAGTCCCGAATTCTAACTACAAGACCACCAGGGAAGCCATGGCAGATTTTCAAATACATCTGGGAGTGTTTACATTAGGTACAAATAACATTTCTGGTTTCGTGACTCTGTTATTTACAAATGTATTATTGTATTATTTGTATCATTTATTTATTTATTTATTGGGGTGTATATATTGTGAAGCTACTTTTGGCGCTGATATGAGTCTGTATAATTCCGCAATTAATGCTTCATTTGCGTTTTCACAATAACAAGTCTGTCTCACTTGTTCCCCAGTGTCAGGGAGGGAAGTGTCTGATGCCCTCTTTTATTTAATGTTAAAAACAGAAGACAAACACTCGGATTCGTTCAATATCAACCTGCAGGTCGACAGAGACACAGAGATAATCACAGCCAATGATATGGACAGCCAGGGTCGAGTTCACTGAAACGACAGACAAGAGTGATTGCAACTTCCAGGCCCGGCCAACTCATTCGGCAGCACATGAGCCTCTTAAACTCAGGGTCGTGGGTTCGAGCCCCACGTTGGGCGAATGCTCTTTTAAACTGTTTCTGTTGCTTTCAGAGGCAAACCCCAGCTCTGATTCCCCCCTGACCTCCCGTGCAGTGTCACCGCGCACATTGTGGCCGCGCCCGGGCTGATTTCTCTCTCTCTCACCCGGGACCGCTGAGTCTGCTATACCGTGATCACCAACTCACCCAGTTTGTAAATTTAAACCGGAACAGGTGCCTCACAAAGGGCAAGAGAAGTTGGGAAGGCTGCAACCTCTAACAAAATCTCATTCCCATTCGAGGTTTGTGTATCTGAACCCCGAACACTTTCTGCAACTTTTAAAAGTTTTGACATTCACTGTACAGGACGCGGCACCTTGAGACTCGTCTCTGACACTCACAGTGATGCGTATGGCCGTTTTCACTCGTTGAACAGAGATTGTGACATTGTGATATTGTCTTAGACACCCTCACCAGCGGAAAGGTTTTGTCTATCTACCTTTCAAAATCCTAAAAAGCCTTCTATATTCCAGGGAATACAAGTGTGTAACCGCTCCTCATAATTTAACCCTTCGAGCCCTGCTAACGTTCTGGTAAATCTGGGTTGCGCTCCTTCCAAGACCAATATACCCTTTTGGAATAAAAGGGAATAAAACTTGAAATGAGCATCACTGAGGATCAGTTTTCTCTCACTCAAAGTTTCGTGAAGTAAAAGATACAGCTTTTCAATAATAAGGGAGCAGCCACTGTCGCCTTTTTTGGCAGGAGAAAAAAACTCCTCCCTGGATTTTTATGGAGAGCAAGTTTCAACATAATATTTATGCTCTGGAACCTTTCGTGTGTTAAAGCAAACGCGATAACCGCTACACTACGGAAACTGCTACTATTTCATTAACAACAATGGTGAACTGACTTACTCTCCTGTCTCTGTTCTGATTTGGAATGTGTTGCTTCTCCGTCCAACAACACTTAACATGTTACAAAACAGAAGGAGATCATTCGGCCCATCGTGCCTGTGCTAGCTCTTTGAAAGTGCTATCCAATGGTCTCACCACCCATAAGCTCTTTCCTCAGAAGCCCTGCAATTTATTTTCCTTTTCAAGTATTTATCCAATCCACTTTTGAAAGTTACTATTGAATCTGCTTCCACCGTCCTTTCAGGCAGCGCATTCCAGATCATAACAACTCGCTGTGTAAATTATGTTCCCTCATGTCGGCTCTGGCTCTTTTGCCAATTACCTGAAATCTGTGTCCTCTGGTTACCGACCCGTCTGCCACTGAAAACAGTTTCTCCTTATTTGCTCTATCAAAACCTTTCATTATTTTGAACACTTCTGTCAAATCTCCCCTTAACCTTCTCTGCTCCAAGGGGATAATCCCAGCTTCTCCATTCTCGCCATATAACTGAAGTCCCTCATCCCTGTTACCATTCTAGTAAATCTCCTCTGCACCCTCTCCAAGGCCTTGACATCTTTCCTAAAGTGCGGTGCCCAGAATTGAACACAATACTCCAGCTGCAGCTTAATCAGTGTTTTGTAAACATTTGTCATAACTTTGTTGCTTTTTTACTCTATGCCCCTATTAATAAAGTCCATTTCACAAGGCTGTCTATGTCCTCCTGAAGTCTGATAGTATCCATCACATTGTTTGATCGATTTCCGAGTTTCATGCCATCTGCAAACTTTGAAATTATACCCTGTACACCCAAGTGCAGGTCATTAATGTATGTAAGAAAAATGAAAACTTTTTGCAGTGTGACTTGTGTGACTTTAAGCCGAGTTGATAGAACATCTTCTCATAATTTAAGGCATCGCACCCTGGTAACAATCTGGTGAATCTGTGCTGCACTCCTTCCAAGGCCAATATATCCTTTCAGATTCAAAGGGTATAAACTTGAAATAAGCGTCACTGTGGATCAGTTTTCGCTCACTCAAAGTTATCTGTTGAGTGAAATAAAAGAAAGCGCTTTTAAAGAATAAGGAAGCAGCCACTATCGCCCCTTTTGACAAGCCTATTTTGTGGCACTTTATCAAACGCCTTTTGAAAGGCCATATACAAAACATCAACCACATTGCCCTCATCAGCCGTCTCTGTTAACTAATCAGAAAACTCAATCACGATTTGCCTTTAACAAATCCACAGTGGCTTTCTTGTCCAAATGACAATTGATTTTGTCCCGGATTATCATTTCTAAAAGCTTCCCACTACCGTGGTTAAACTGACTGGCCTGTAATTGCTGCGTTTATCCTTTCACTCTTTTTTGAGCAAGGGTGTAAAATCTGCAATTCTCCAGTTCTCTGGCACCAAACCCTGTATCTGAGGAGGATTGAAAGGTTATGGCCAGGACCTCTATAATTTACACCCTTACTTCCCTCAGCAACCAAGGATGCATTCTATTCGGACCAGGTGACTTATCTACTTTAAGTACAGCCAGCCTTTCTAGTATCTCCTCTTTATCAATTTTCACCCCATCCAGTATCCCAACGACCTCCCCTTTTACTGTCATTTAGGCAGCATTTTCTTCCTCGGTAAAGACAGATGCAGAATACTCATTTAGTACCTAAGCAATGCCCTATGCCTTCATGTGTAGATCTCCTTTTTGGTCCCTAATCGGTCTTACCCCTCCTCTTACTACCCGTTTACTATGTATATGCCTATAGAAGACTTTTAATGACTTGATGAAGGGATCGAGTTTAACGTATCCAAGTTTGCTGATGATACAAAGCTAGGTGGGAAAGTAAGCTGTGAGGAGGACACAAAGAGTCTGCAAAGGGATATGGACAGTTTTAGTGTGTGGGCAAGAAGGTGGCAGATGGAGTATAATGTGGGGAAATGTGAGGTTATTCACTTTGGTAGGAAGAACAGAAAAACAGTATATTTTTGAAATGGTGAGAAACTATTAAATGTTGATGTCCACAGAAACTTGGGTGTCCTGGACACCTGATCTCCAGGTTGTACTAACCTAGTATAAGCATATAAAACGTGATGACGGAGAAAGGCTAAATAAACACGAAGACATGAAACAATCCTTGGTGGTTTCTGAGAGTCAGCAAAGTCGGATGGTTTACGATCATGAGTTAAGATCAGTGGTGTTAACGTACAGAACAATGTAGCCGAATCGTATAAAGATAGGGCATGCTCCCTTCTCAAATGTTAGAGCTCTCAATAGGGGTCAGTCAGAAGTCCATTGCCACAGGCAGTCCGCAAAGGTCAGGTCTGATATATCTGGATTCGCAGACAGGTCAAGTTGTGTTGATTGCTTGACATTAATGTAATCTGTAGACAGTTATATTATAATAATAATCCTGTTTAATGTAATGTTGAAGACAGCTGTGGTACAACTCTGTTGTAAGTCAATCTACTAAACTTGCTATTTTGTAACCACTCGGGCTAAAATCTAGCGGAAGTTATTGTTGATGAATTAACAACCCATATTTGCGACAGTAACGGGAGAAATCCGCTAACATTCACTTTATATATAAACATCACACCCATAGTTTATATTTTCACACGTTCTCTTTTGCAGTTCTAACCAAAGTCCAAACATCGAATGTCCACGTGTTTTTCAGAAGTTTCCCGTCCTGTTATGTATTTTGAGCAGTTTCCGACAGACAGAAACATCGCACCCACAGTTTATATTTTCACACGTTCTTTTTTGCAGTTCTAATCGAAGTCTAAACACCGAAAGTCGAAGTGTTTTTTAGAAGTTTCCCCTCCTGTTCTGTAACTTGAGCAGTTCCCCACATCCTTTTCCTGTGATGTGATAATTCTGGGTGCAGGATGAATGTAATTGGATTTGCTGCAGTCCGCTGACAGCAGGCGATGGAAGCGAGCGCCATGCTGCCCCTGACAGGTGAAGGATGCTTCTGATGCTGCCTGACATCCGGTGGGAGTGGGCGGGGATTTGAAAGCCAACCCATTCGACCAATCTCGGAGCTCAAAAGCGGTGCTTGACAAACATTGATAGAAACAATCACCTTTGAAACACCCAAGCATCGTAGAGCAACGGTAGCGTGTCTGACTCCAGATCAGAAGGTTGTGTGTTCAAATCACGTCGGGGTCACAGTTTTTTCCCTGAGAGCCGGTTTGAACAATTCTGCAATTCAATTTTTCTTTGCATCTTCACAATTAACAGAACCCTGCTGGAAAGTCTGCCTCGAGCCGGGAGGGAAGCACCTGATGACCTCATTTATTTAATGCAAATAACAGAAGACAAACACACATCTTCGTTCAAAAACCACCCTGCAGGTGGACACATAGTGAGAGAAACACAGGGCAGAGATGCAGACAGTATCCGGAAACATAGGGAAATAGACAAGAGAAATAGATTGAGCGCTTTGTTATCAGAAAATTGTCTGAACCTCCACGGTCAATGAAAGGGCTTTTGTTGGTCGGTTTCCCATTGAACCGGAGAATTCGGGAGAACTTGGTGGATGGTTGGTTCGTATTCCCTTGTCCCCCACCATTGGAAAAGGTTTGTCCATCCCACCGGACGAACTCCTTTCAAAAGCCACTCTGTCCAAAGCCAATATATCCTTCCAGATGAGAAGGGAATAAAACTTGAAAAGAGCGTCACTGTGGATCAGTTTTCTCTCACTCAAAATTTTCTGTTTAATGAAGTAAAATATGCAGGTGACAAAGAATACGGCAACAGCCACTGTCTCCCTTTTTGGCAGGAGAAGAAAATCGATCTGTCTGTTTGTGGAGACCAAGTTCAAACATAATGTTTCCGCCCGGGATCGAACTGGGGACTTTTCGCGTGTAAAGCGAACGTGATAACCGCTACACTACGGAAACCAATGGCATAGTATGTAACACAATGGGTAGCTGAATAGTGTGCTCTCTCTGCTCGGACTTGGAATGTGTTCTTTCCATTGCAGCTGGAGACACAGACAGTGGCTGCTCCCCCTTAACTTTAAAAACTCTCAGGGTAGTGGGTTTGAGCCCCACGTTGGGCGAGTACCGTTTTAAACTTTTATGCTGCTTCCACCCGCCCTCCTCCGTCTCACCGCACACGATGGGGCCGCGCCCGGGCTGAATCGCTCCATTTCGGTTTCCGCCCCTGTCGCAGCATGAAATGTTCCTTATCAAAGTCACAATTGATACCCTATGTGACTCCAACCATGATAAACTATCCCTCCTCATCCTTCTCAAATACAATATCTCACCGTGCTGTTATGCTGTTAGACTAGTTTCCTCTCTCTGCTCTTATTTGGAATGTGTTGCTTTTCCATCTGACAACACTTAGTATCATGGTATTATGTTAGTCCACAAGAGGAGATCATTCGGCCCATCGTGCCTGTGCCGGGTCAAACACACGTATTCGTTCAAAATAAGTTCAGAGACAGATTGAGTGTTTTTTTTATCAGAAAATTGCCTGAACCCCCACAGTCCACAGCTTTCCTCCCCGCTATCAACCACACGGCCTACTTTTATGTCAACCGCAAATTTCTCAATCATGCCCCCTCCGCTTAACTCCAAATCGTTAATGTATACCACAAAAAGCAAAGGACCAAGTACCGAGCCCTGCGACACCCCACTGGAAACAGCCTTCCAGCCGCAAAAACACCCGTTGACCATTACCCTTTGCTTTCTACCACTCAGCTAATTTTGGATCCAATAAGCCACATTCCCTTGGATCCCATGGGCCTTTACTTTTTCGACCAATCTGCCATGTGGGAATTTTTCAAAAGCCTTGCTACAATCCATGTAGACTACATCAATTGCGCTACCCTCATCGATCCTCCTTGTCATCTCCTCGAAAAATTCAATCAGGTGAGTTGGACACGACCTCCCCTCAACAAATCCATGCTGACTGCCCTTGATTGGTCCGTGCCTTTCGAAGTGACAGTTGATCCTGTCCCTCAGAATTGATTCCAATAATTTCTCCTGCTTGCTGCAATAACAGATAAGGCGGTTATTAGTACTCAGGCCTGGCTAGCTCAGTTGGCAGAACATGAGACGATTAATCTCAGGATCGTGGGTTCAAGCCCCACATTAGGCGAGGACCATTTTTAACTTTCATGCTGCTATCACTGGCCAACAGTGCAGAAATAATGGAGAATAAAGCATGGTATCGGTAGTCAGAATGGCCGAGCGGTCTAAGGCGCTGCGTTCAGGTTGCAGTCTTTTCTGGAGGCGTGGGTTCGAATCCCACTTCTGACATTGCTGATTCTTACCAAGACGTGGAAATATTTTATTTGTGGATTGGGCTGCAGCTAATTTTTCTGCCAAGTTTATTTGCTCCTCCCACAAAAGCAACTGGCTTTGTCATGCATATGTGACTTGAGAAGTTTTGAATGGTAAAATGTTTGACATATTAATGACCGGGACAAAGAAATAGAACAGCAGTGGGAAACATTTAAAACGATGATCGATAGAGTCCAGGAGAAATATATCCCACGACAAAGCAAGAAAAAACTAGCCAGAAATGATACAACAGGGATGAATAAAGAAATAAGGACAAAATTGAAACTGAAGAAAAAGGCACACACGAGACAATAAAGGAGAGAGGGGAATGTGAAAAGACTGGGAAAGAAGTCTAAAGAACTATTGGAAAGGACAAAAAGGAATTAAAAAAAGCGAAGTATTCTGGACACATCAACAGCCAAAGAAAATTTAGGATTGGAATAGGGCCACTAAGGGATACACATGACAAACTCACAGGCAATGACAGCGAAATGGCCGAAATATTAAATAATCACTTTGCTTCACTATTTACCAGGGAGACTAATATTGTGGGCATGACAGGAGAAGAAGAGATCAAAAAAATATAAAGACATTTAAGATCGAAAGGGGGGAGATAATTGATAAACTAATCAAAGCTAGAGAGGAAGTCTCCTGTTAGGAGCCGAACCACAGTTTCAAACCGCTCAGCCACGCTAATTTCCGTATTACTGTTCAGGAGCTCAGTTCACAGGGACACGATTACTGCGCTCCATTAAGAGAGGCTTAGTGACAGGTGGAAATTGACCTATTAATAGGATCATAGAATAAGACAGCGCCATTCGGATGCCATTCGGCCCATCGTGCCTGTGCCAGCTCTCTGAAAGTGCTGTCCAGTTCGTCCCACTCGCCTGCTGTTTCCCCATAGACCAGAAAAAGTTTCCATCCAAGCTTTTATCCAATTCCCTTTTGAAAACTGTGAGTTAAGAAAAACAATATTGAAAGGGGTGCTGGGGCCTCTGCAGCGTCGATGTGGAGTGTGTGATGATTGAAGTTATCAAGATGGTTGCTTTACACATGGTATGTTGTGCAATCATCCTGAAATATCTTCAATATGCAATACAAATTGAATTGCAAACCTGGCGGACAAACACTGGAAAACAAGTCACGAGTGAACGCAAATCATCTGGGACCCGTTTTCAGCCTCACCGCACTTTAAATAAAGTGAAATAACTTTGCATTGAAAAGATTTGGAACTTGCATCTGTGCCTTTATCTGTTCCATTTCTTAAAGTTGCTGGCGTCTGATGATGGACACGCCTCTGCTCCCTCTATTGAACAAGAAAGGAGGTGTTTGACGTTGACGGGACCTGTTGGTTCTGAGCTCATTCTTTGCATTGAGTGGGTTCGCGTCCTTCACCTTTAGCCCAGCGGTGAACTTCGCAGCAAACAAGTTCGACACCGTCTCACCGCGGACGCTGACTGCCATGTTTATTGTAAACAATTTTACAACACCAAGTTATAGTCCAGCAAATTTATTTTAAATTCACAAGCTTTCGGAGGCGTCCTCCTTCCTCAGGTGAACGTTTGTTGGAAATGACAAACGTTTCCAACAAACGTTCACCTGAGGAAGGAGGAAGCCTCCGAAAGCTTGTGAATTTACAATAAAATTGCTGGACTATAACTTGGTGTTGTAAAATTGTTTACAATTGTCAACCCCAGTCCATCACCGGCATTTCCACATCATGCCATGTTTATTGTTATTTCTTTCAGACCTAAATAAATAGTGACCGTGATTTTAAATTTGCACTCAGTGATTTTTAGGTAGTCTCCTTTCAGTGTTTCAAAGGCGACCCCTAATTTATGATAGTCCGGCCATTTCACCAGCCGTGTTGAAAACAAAACATGTCTCTGCTTTTCGCGTCTTTTTTCGAAAGGCAAAAAATATATTTCCCGTGACCTCTGAAGGATGGACAAGTACAGTTCAGAAAGCAGAAGCAAGTTCACCGAGCTTAAATCGTCTGACCACGTTCAAGGCGATATATACAGATATATATATATATATATATGTACAAGTCGTTGCTGTCTGTTTCTGTGGTTGTCTTTTTTCTGTGTGTGTCCATCTGCAGGTCGATTTTGAATCAATACCAGTATTCGTGTCAGTTTGTTGCATGAAATAAATGAGGGTATCAGGCGCTCCCCTCCCTGCCACTGGGTCGGGACTGAGTCAGGGTTTAGACCAAACTTCTGTTTTGTTTTGTGTGAAAAAGCAATTAAAACCTTCATTCGGGAATTATCCAGTCTCATGTGAGCGGTGAAAGAAACAGTGACCCCGATGTGAGGTGAACACGCAGCCTTTTGATCTGGAGTCAGACCTTTGCGCCACGCACTCTGAAGACAGGATCCTGGATGTTGTTATATTTTTTGAATGTTTCTCAAACACCGTTTCATATATTGGTTAAATAGATAGGGCTTATCAAATCTCCGCCAGATCCCACCGGGTGTGAGACAGTCTTGGAAGCAGCCTTCACCGCCAATATCACGCTGGCATTCATCGCCTGCTCCCAACGGACTGCATGAACAGGGCTGGGAGATATGGACTTTGTTCACATCATTCAGCAATGTGAATCGTTAAATATTTAATCATTTTTAATGGGGACAAGGTTTCAAAATGCTCCCGCCCGGTTTCGAACCGGGGACCTTTCGCTTGTTCGGCAAACGTGATAACCACTATACTACGGAAAACCGATGCTTCAAGCTCTCTGATATGGATATAACCCCTCAGCCAAACTAATTTCCGTATTACTGTCCAGGAGCTCATTTCACAGGGATACATTTACTGCGCTGTATTTCGGAAGGCTGCAGAGAAGGATCGGTGGCAATGGTCAGGCAGGGAATCCCAGAGCATCGCGCTCACACAGACATTTCACTGTTTTTTTCATGTACCTGTTATCCGACCGCAGTTTAAACTATTGCGAATGGCATGCTCAGATGATATTGTTCATTGAGTGTTTTCTTGCTCGAAACATCAGCCTTTACGGTTAACAGCCGAACACGCTAACCGATTGCGCCACAGAGACCAACCGGTGTGGTTTCTTGCAAGATACACGAAAGCAGCGTGTCACCTGGCCAAAGTTTCATGTTGCAGCCACAGAAATGTAGTTGTCCACAATCAGTGTTACTTTTTCAGAAGTAAAGGAAGGAACATTGTTTGTGGAAACATGGAAACGGTCTGATCTCGCTCACAGCATCGATATCACCGCCAACCAGCTCTCCTGCAACCGGCGCGCTAATCGCTGCTTTGTCTGTTACTTGTTAGCACTGCGGGAGAGCCTTCGTCACACGGATTGCAGCGGTTCAACAAGGCGGCTCACCACCACCTTCTCAAGGGTAATTAGGGATGGGCAATAAATACCGGCCTCGCCAGCGACACCCACATCCCATTCACGAATAAAAAAAAATATTAATTTCAGATTCTGCATCAGTTTGAGGTGCTGTATTGGATTAAGCTGTTGTATTTGTTTGAGGTACTTTATTGCTTTGAGATACTGTATTGGATTGAGATGCTGTATTAGTTTGAGGTATTAATTTATGTTTCAGGTTCTGTATCGGTTTGAGGTACTGTATTAGTTTAAGGTGTTGTATTTGATTGAGGTACTGTATTAGTTTGAGGTACTTTATTAGATTGAGATGATGTATTAGCTTGAGGTATTATATTAGTTTCAGATTCTCTATCCGTTTCAGGTATTGTATTAGCTTCAGGTACCGTATTCGTTTGAGGTACTGTTTTAATTTGAGAAGCTCTATCAGTTTGAGGTGTTATATTAGTTTGGGGTATCTGTATTGTAAGGAAAGAGTTAGTCTTTATATTGAATTAATATTAACCTTTACCTTTTGCCTCTTAAGTAAGGAAGTATAAATCTCTGTTGGGAGAATGAAACTACAATCATAAGACAGATTTGCTTCATTTTATATGCATGCATATGTTTAATATAGAGACGAGGAGATTCTGAAGTCCAGAAACTCTTGGATCGGAGCTGATATCATAATACTCATAAGTTTAATTATCCTTTTGATATAAACAATTCTTTGACAGTCATAACAAGGCCTTTAAATCATTCAGAGCTGGTGTGTTTGTGTGTCAGACAGCATTGTGTGCTGTTCGTCTTACCAGCTTCACAGGGAAGCAGGAGAGGTGTGAGATATGTATGATTGCTGCGTATCATTCCAAGCTGACGCAGCGGGAAAGGGCTGTACTGGTGAGAGATAAACACCATTCTGGTCTCTGGTCAATGAGCAAGCCCATATGTTTTAACGAACAAGTTCCAAAGTTATAGTTATAATTAATGCCTGAAGCAGAACACCTGGCTGTGTGGAAGGAGCCTGTTTGCACCACAAGGCGACATCTAGTGGAGGAGTGTAGTTAGGTGATGAGGGAAGTGAAACTCTGATAACAAAGAAAATTCTGGAAACCCTCAGCGGGTCAGGCAACATATGTGGAGAGAGAAACAGAGTTAATGTTTCAGGTCAATGACCGTTCATCAGAACCAAGTTGGGCAGTTGTGTTGGCAATAGTATGAAACACAGGAATTGTTTCACTCATGTGGGCTGATTTGGGTACTTTTCTGTCTTTGGAAGTTCAAGATCAAAAGTGAAATAAGGGCTCGTCCGGGATTTCAATCCGGGACCTCTCGCATATTTGGACTAAAAACCCCAAACGAGAATCATACCCCGAGACCAACGAGACCAAAAACAACGAGCAATGCACTTAAGATCCAGCCATCGTAAAACCCTTTTTGGTGGCTATCCTTGATCAGCAATTATGAGGACAGGTTGCATGGACGAGACTTTCATTCCCTTGAGTATAGAAGATTAATTGAGTTGTTTAAGATGATTAAAGGATTTGCCAGGGCAGATAGAGACTATTTCCTCTGGTGGGGAGAGTCCAGAACAAGGGGGCATAACCTTCAAATTAGAGCTGGGCCATTCAGGGGTGATGTCAGGAAGCACTTCTTCACATAAAGGGGAGTGGAAATCTGGAACTCTCTCCCCTAAAAAGCTGTTGAGGCTAGGGGTCAATTGAAAATTTCAAAACAGAGATTGATAGATTTTGGGGCTAATTCGGGAGTTTAATGACTTTGACATTTTTTCCCTGTGACTTGTATGGTTTCGATCGATGAAATGTTCGTGAAAAGAGTCAGTGCAAAGAGAGTCAGCAGTTCATGTTTTCCCGAGACACTTCCTTCAGACCTGAGACCGAAAAGTTTGTCGTTTCCGTAGTGAAGCGGTTATCATGTTCACCAGTTACACGCAGAATGTTCCCGATTTGACCTCGGAGGGAAGCATGTTGTTGGGACTTGCTCCCCATAAACCTCCAGAGACGAGCTTCTTCATGCGTGAAAGGGGCTACAAACCTTTTTAAATATAAGAGCGGCTGCACCAGATTCCTGGTATAATAAGCACTAAACATTTTTAAGCAGACTCCTAAAATACAGTTTGTAAAATGGGAAGAGATAAAAGTTCATGACATGCAAAGCACAAAGATTTATTAACGTTTTAATTGTCACATGGCAAACAAGTTAGCATTTTCTTCAGTGTGCAACAGAACGTATTAATGGTGATAAAAAAAACATTCAGTGTCTCACAGACTTGAATTATTTTTGTGCAATGAACTATTCCCAACCACCAAGGAACACTGCAGCAAACATATATATTTAAGTATATAATAATTCTATATACATGCATAATCTATGCTCTCAATCGAACTCATAGCGCAATAGTAGCGCATCTGATTCCAAATCAATAAGAATATGCGGTGTCAAATCACGTGGAAGTCACTATTAACATTACCATGCATGTAAGCCTGGATAATTTCGGAATTAATGCTTTTTAACAATAAACGGAACTTTGGTCATAAGTTCTGCGGTGTCAGGGAGGGAAGCGTCATTTAAAAATAAACTACTGGTAGCGGTGAGCAAGTTAAGGCACAGCAGGTGTTGGGACAAGTGAGTGAACCGTCTTCGTTCTGTTGGTTGGTGCTTGAACGCCCGGGTGCTTGATTCTGACACATTGATGGGCCCGAGGGAATTTTACAAGTGATGTTCATTGCTCCCTGTCATTGATAATTGAAATGAAATGTTAATCTGGCAAAGCCGGCGAACAAAATATTAAACAAGCGAAACAAATACTGAGCAAAATTAATTGCAATGTTTGGGGGAAGTGCAGCGCAAAAGCAGAAGATCTGAATGGAATTATCAATGATTGAGCGGAATACATTGCTCGACTTGTTACTCGATTGTCTTCTACACCATGGAATTCAGGAGAACCTGTTTCATGGTTTGTACTGAACCCTTGGAGCGGAGCCAACAGCCGGCTCGCTGCAACAACGGACAAGGAAGTAGCAGTTTCCTCAGGTTTGGCCAGCTCAGTCGGGAGAGGCATTCACCTCATGATCGTGGGTGCGAGTTTCAACTTTTACGCTGCACTTTTACAGTCCCCAGCGCTCCATTTTCGCTGAAATGGAGAATTTCTCCGCCACCTGTTTCTTGATATCACAATTGCTGGCGTGCGAGTGAAAACGGCCCTCTGCTTCACTGTGAGTGCAAGAGACAAGTCTGTAGGTGCCGCGTGGCGTCCAATGAATGTCAAAACTTTAAAAGAAGAGTTAGCGATTCAGATACACAAACCTCGCTGGTGGGCAAGTGATTTTTTTGTCAGAGGTTCCAGCCTTGCCTTCATCTCTTGCCCTTTGCGAGGCACTTGTTCCGGTTTAAATTTACAAACTGGGTGAGTTGGTGATCGGGGGGACTGCAGGAGACTCAGCGGCCCCGAGTGAGACACAGAAAAAAAATCCGCCCAAGCCCTGTCCCAATGTACGTATGTGGAAGTAAAGACGGGAGGGGACGGTGTGACGCTCCAGTCAAACCGCCTGTCGGGGAACGCCTTGATTTTAAAATTCTCATCCTTGCTTTCAAATCCCACCAGAACCTCGCTACCCCACCCTATCATGTAGCTACAAGAGCAGGTCAGAGGCTGGGTATTCTGCGGCGAGTGACTCACCTCCTGACTCCCCAAAGCCTTTCCACCATCTGCAAGGCACAAGTCAGGAGTGTGATGGAATACTCTCCACTTGCCTTGTTGAGTGCAGCTCCAAAAACACTCAAGAAGCTCGACACCATCCAGGACAAAGCAGCCCGCTTGATTGTCACCCCATCCACCACCCTAAACATTCACTCCCTTCACCACTGGCACAATGTGGTTGCAGTGTGCACCATCCACAGGATGCACTGCAGCTGCAGCAACTCGCCAATGCTTCTTCGACAGCACCTCCCAAATCCGCGACCTCTACCACCTAGAAGGACAAGGGCAGCAGGCACATGGGAACAACACCACCTCCACGTTCCACTCCAAGTCACACACCATCCAGACTTGGAAATATATTGCCGTTCCTTCATCGTCGCTGGGTCAAAATCCTGGAACTCCCTTCCTAACGGCACTGTGGGAGAACCTTCACCACACGGACTGCAGCGTTTCAAGAAGGCGGCTCACCACCACCTTCTCAAGGGCAATTAGGGATGGGCAATAAATGCCGGCCTCGCCAGCGACGCCCAAATCCCATGAACGAATAAAAAAAATCTCTGTGCTCCTCCAATTCTTGCCTCTTGCGCATCCCCGATTTCAATCGCTCCACCATTTGCGGCTGTGTCTTCAGCTGCCGAGGCCCTAAGCTCTGGAATTCCATCCTTAAACCTCTCCGCCTCTCTCTCCTTTAACACATAGCTTAAAACCTACCTCTTCGACTAAGCTTTTGGTCACCTGTCCCAATATCTCCTTGTGTGGCTTAGTGTCAAGTTTTGTTCAAAAACTCTTCCTGTGAAGCACTTTGTGAGGTTTTACTGCATTAAAGGTGCTATATAAATGCAGGTTGTGTCCTCTGGTTATCGACCCTCCTGCCAATGGAAATAGCTTCTCCCCATCCATTCTATCAAAATCCCCTCATAATTTTGAACACCTCTATTAAATCTCCCCTTAACCTTTTTTTTTTGCTCGAAGGAGAACAATCCCAGATTGTCCAGTCTCTCCACATAACCCATCCCTGGACACGATGGAAGGCGGAGGGCTGCAACCAGGTTTGCAAATTATTGCCAGTCGGGAGCTGGACAAATCGAAAGGAACCGAAATGACAAACAGCTTTGTGAATCTATAGATACGCTTTGGGAAACGGAATTGGAGGCGAATAAAAGACTGACCAGACAGGCGGCCAAGACGCAGCTGAGTCGGGCATGTCCCCCTGGAACAGTTACTCTGATGTTGTGGATGAAATTAAGAGGTCGGAGCCATTTAAAGCGCTCCCAGTTACTGCAGATCAGTGATCAAAACCTGACATCAGCGTCAGGACGCTCAGAATACTTTTTCTTTATTTGTTCATGGGATGTGGGCGTCGCTGGCGAGGCCAGCATTTATTGCCCATCCCGAATTGCCCCTGAGAAGGTGGTGGTGAGCCGCCTTCTTGAACCGCTGCAGTCTATGTGGTGAAGGTTCTCCCACAGTGCTACTGAGTGACAGACAAAGCACCGGTGGGCGCGCCGGTTGCAGGAGAGCTGGTTGGCGGTGATATCGACGCTGTGAGCGAGACCAGACCGTTTCCATGTTTCCACAAACAATGTCCCATCCTTTATTTCTGGAAAAGTAACACTGATAGTTGTCAATTGCATTTCTGTGGCTGCAACTTGTAACTTTGGCTAGGTGACACACTGCTTTAGTGTATCTTGCAAACACATGCATTGGGTGATCTCTGTGGCGCAATCGGTTAGCGCGTTCGGTTGTTAACCAAAAGCTTTGGTGGTTTGAGCCCACCCATGGCCGAAAATTGCACCTTTTTCTTCCCACTTTCGGATTCATTGCCTCATTCTGATCGCCCTGAAGCCGGTGCCAGGTTTTAATTCCTGATCTGCAGTAACTGGGAGCACTTTAAATGGCTCCGATCTCGTCATCTCATTTCAAGTTTTCGAATGTGTGATTTGGCGACAAGAAAACACTCTGTGAACAATGTCATCTGAGCATGCCTGATTCGCTATAGTTCAAACTGCGGTCGGATATCAGGCACATGAAAAACAGTGAAATGTTTGTGTGGGCGCGATGCTCTGGGATTCCCTGCCTGACCATCACCACCGATCCTTCTCTGCAGCCTTCCGAAATACAGCGCAGTGAATGTATCCCTGTGAAATCAGCTTGGCTGAGGCGTTATGTCCCGAACACGGGACTGCATGCGTCAGGTTTCCGTAGTGTCGTGGTTATCACGTTCGCCTAACACGCGAAAGGTCCCCAGTTCGAAACCGGGCGGAAACCTTGTTCCCATTAAAAATGAGTAAATATTTAACGATTCACACTGCTGATGAAATGTGAACAAAGTCCATAACTTGCAGCCCGCTGAGAGCAGGCGATGAAAGACCCGTGATATTGGGGGTGAAGGCTGCTTCCAATACTGTCCCACACCCGGTGGGACCTGGCGGAAATTTGATAAGTCCTATCTATTCAACCAAGGTGGGATAAATGAAACGGTGTTTGAAAAACATTCATCGATATAATAACATCCAGGATCCAGTCTTCAGAGTGCGTGGCGCAAAGGTCTGACTCCAGATCAAAAGTCTGCGTGTTCACATCACATCGGGGTCACTGTTTCTTTCACCGCTCACATAAGGCTGGATAATTCCCGAATGAACGTTTTAATTGCTTTTTCACAGAAAAGAAACAGGTGTTTGGCCGAAAACCTGACTCAGTCCCGACCCAGTGCCAGGGAGGGGAGCGCCTGATACCCTCATTTATTTCATGCAACAAACTGACACGAACACTGGTATTGATTCAAAATCGACCTGCAGATGGACGCACAGAAGAAAGAGAACCACAGAAACAGACAGCAACGACTTGCATATATATCTGAAAACATATATATGAGAAAGGCATGGATATGAGGGAACTTGGGGAAATAAATAATGATGTCTTGAGGAGTGTACATATTACAGAGAGGGAGGTGCTGGAAGTCTTAACGCGCATCAAGGTAGATAAATCTCCGGGACCTGATGAAATGTATCCCAGGACGTTATGGGAGGTTAGGGAGGAAATTCCGGGTCCCCTAGCAGAGATATTTGAATCATCCACCGCGACAGGTGAGGTGCCTGAAGATTGGAGGGTAGCAAATGTTGTGCCTTTGTTTAAGAAGGGCGGCAGGGAAAAGCCTGGGAACTACAGACCAGTGAGCCTGACATCTGTAGTGGGTAAGTTGTTAGAGGGTATTCTGAGGGACAGGATCGACAGGCATTTGGAGAGGCAGGGACTAATTAGGAACAGTCAGCATGGTTTTGTGAGAGGAAAATCATGTCTCACGAATTTGATTGAGTTTTTTGAAGGGGTAACCAAGAAGATAGATGAGGGCTGTGCAGTAGACGTGGTCTACATGGACTTCAGCAAAGCATTTGACAAGGTACCACATGGTAGGTTGTTACATAAGGTTAAATCTCATGGGATCCAAGGTGAGGTAGCCAATTGGATACAAAATTGGCTTGACGACAGAAGACAGAGGGTGGTTGTCGAGGGTTGTTTTTCAAACTGGATGCCTGTGTCCAGCGGTGTGCCTCAGGGATCGGTGCTGGGTCCGCTGTTATTTGTTATTTATATTAATGATTTGGATGAGAATTTAGGAGGCATGGTTAGTAAGTTTGCAGATGACACCAAGATTGGTGGCATTGTGGACAGTGAAGAAGGTTATCTAGGATTGCAACGGGATCTTGATCAATTGGGCCAGTGGGCCGATGAATGGCAGATGGAGTTTAATTTAGATAAATGTGAGGTGATGCATTTTGGTAGATCGAATCGGGCCAGGACCTACTCCGTTAATGGTAGGGCGTTGGGGAGAGTTATCGAACAAAGAGATCTAGGAGTACAGATTCATAGCTCCTTGAAAGTGGAGTCACAGGTGGATAGGGTGGAGAAGAAGGCATTCAGCATGCTTGGTTTCATTGGTCAGAACATTGAATGCAGGAGTTGGGATGTCTTGTTGAAGTTGTACAGGGCATTGGTGAGGCCACACTTGGAGTACTGTCTACAGTTCTGGTCACCCTATTATAGAAAGGATATTATTAAACTAGAAAGAGTGCAGAAAAGATTTACTAGGATGCGACCGGGACTTGATGGTTTGACTTACAGGGAGAGGTTAGACAGACTGAGACTTTTTTCCCTGGAGAGTAGGAGGTTAAGGGGTGATCTTATAGAAGTCTATAAAATAATGAGGGGCATAGATAAGATCGATAGTCAAAATATTTTCCCAAAGGTAGGGGAGTCTATAACGAGGGGGCACAGATTTAAGGTGAGAGGGGAGAGATACAAAAGAATCCAGAGGGGCAATTTTTTCACTCAAAGGGTGGTGAGTGTCTGGAACGAGCTGCCAGAGGCAGTAGTAGAGGCGGGTACAATTTTGTCTTTTAAAAAGCATTTGGACAGTTACATGGGTAAGATGGGTATCGAGGGATGTGGGCCAAGTGCAGGCAATTGGGACTAGCTTAGTGGTATAAACTGGGCGACATGGACATGTTGGGCCGAAGGGCCTGTTTCCATGTTGTAACTTCTATGATTCTATGATTCTATTTCATTGCCTTTAACGTGGTCAGACGATTTAAGCTCGGTGAACTTGCTTCAGCTTTCTGAAATGTACTTGTCCATCCTTCAGAGGCCACGGGAAATATATCTTTTGCCTTTCGAAAAAAGACGCGAAAAGCAGAGACATGTTTTGTTTTCAACGCGGCTGGTGAAATGGCCGGACAATCATAAATTAGGAGTCACCTTTGAAACATTGAAAGGCGACTATCTAAAAATCACTTAGTGCAAATTTAAAATCACGGTCACTATTCATTTTGGTCTGAAAGAAATGACAATAAACATGTCAGTCAGTGCCCGCGGTGAGACGGTGATGAACTTGTTTGTTGTGAAGTTCACCGCTGGGCTAAAGCTGACGCCGTTTAAAAAACGCGAACCCACTCAATGTCAAGGATGAGCTCATAAGCAACAGGTCCCGTCAACGTCAAACAGCTCCTTTCTTGTTCAATGGAGGGAGCAGAGGCGTGTTCATCATCAGACACCAGCAACTTTTACAAATGGAACAGGTGAAGGCACAGATGCAAGTTCCAAATATTTTCAATGCAAAGTTATTTCACTTTATTTAAAGTGCCGTGAGGCTGAAAACGGGTCCCAGATTATTTGCGTTCACTCGTGACTTGTTTTCCAGTGTTTGTCCGTCAGGTTTGCAATTCAATTTGTATTGGATATTGAAGATATTTCAGGATGATTGCACAACATACCATGTGTAAAGCAACCATCTTGATAACTTCAATCATCACACACTCTACATCGACGCTGCAGAGACCCCATCACCCCTTTCAATATTGTTTTTCTTAACTCACAGTTTTCAAAAGGGAATTGGATAAACGCTTGGATGGAAACATTTTCAGGGCAATGGAGAAACAGCAGGCCAGTGGGACTAACTGGACAGCTCTTTCAGAGAGCAGGCACAGGCACGATGGGCCGAATGGTATCCGAATAGTGCTGTCTTATTCTATGATTCGATTAATAGATCAATTTCCGCCTTTCACTGATCCTCCCTAAATGGAGCGCAGTAATCGCGTCCCTGTGAAATGAGCTCCTGAACAGTAATACGGAAATTAGCGTGTCTGAGCGGTTTGAAACTCTGGTTAGTCTCCGAACAGGAAATTTCCTCTCTGAGTTTGATTAGTTTATCAATTATCTCCCCACTTTCCATCTTAAATGTCTTTACATATTTTTTGATCTCTTCTTCTACTGCCATGCCGACAATACCAGTCTCCCTGGTAAATACTGAAGCAAAGTGATTATTTAATATTTCTGCCATTTCGCTGTCATTGCCTGTGAGTTTGTCGTGTGTATCGCTAAGTGAGCCTATTCCTATCCTAAATTTTCTTTGGCTGTTGTTGTGTCTCGAATACTTTGCTTTTTTTTATATTCCTTTTTGCCTTTCTAATAGTTCTTTAGACTTCTTTCCCAGTCTTTTCACATTCCCCTCTCTCCTTTATTGTCCAGTGTGTGCCTTTTTCTTTAGTTTCAATTTTACCCTGATTTCTTTATTCATCCCTGGTGTGTCATTTCTGGCCAGTTTGTTCTTGCTTTTCAGTGGGATATATTTCTCCTGGACTCTATTGATCACCGTTTTAAATGTTTCACACTGCTGTTCTATTTCTTTGTCCAGGTCATTAATATGTCAAACATTTCACCGTTTGAAACTTCTCAAGTCACATTTCCATCACAAAGCCAGTTGCTTTTGTGGGAGGAGCAACTCAACTTGGTCGAAAAATCAGCTGCATCCCAATCCACCAATAAAATATTTTCACGTCTTAGTAAAAGTAAGCAATGTCAGAAGTGGGATTCGAACCCACGCCTCCAGAAGAGACTGCGACCTGAACGCAGCACCTTAGACCGCTCGGCCATCCTGACTACCGAATGCATGTTCCATTCTGCATTATTTCTGCACTGTTGGTCAGTGAATTGAGCATAAAAGTTGAAAATCGCACTCGCCCAACGTGGGGCTCGAACCCACGACCCTGAGATTAAGAATATCATGCTCTTCCGGCGGAGCTCGCCGGGCATGCTTCCTTTCATCGCCTTGTCTGTTATTGCAGCAAGCAGGAGAAAATTATTGGAATAATTTCTGAGGGCTCGGATAAACTGTCACTTCGAAAGGCACGGACTCATCAAGGACAGTCAGCATGGATTTGTTCAGGGGAGGTCGTGTCTGACTAACCTGATTTAATTTTTCGAGGAGGTGACAAGGAGGATCGATGAGGATAGCGCAATTGATGTAGTCTACATGGATTTTAGCAAGGCTTTTGAAAAATTCCCAAATGGCAGATTGGTCGAAAAATTAAAGGCCCATGGGATCCAAGGGAATGTGGCTTGTTGGATCCAAAATTAGCTCAGTGGCAGGAAGCAAAGGGTAATGGTCGATGGGTGTTTTTGCGGCTGGAAGGCTGTTTCCAGTGGGGTGCCGCAGGGCTCGGTACTTGGTCCTTTGCTTTTTGTGGTATACATTAACGATTTGGACTTAAACGTAGGGGGCATGATGAAGAAATTTGCGGGTGACACAAAAATAGGCCGTGTGGTTGATATTGAGGTGGAAAGCTGTAGACTGTCGGGGTTCAGGCAATTTTCTGATAACAAAGCACTCAATCTATTCCTGAACGAATTTTGAACGAAAATGTGCGTTTGACCCGGCACAGGCACGACGGGCCGAATGATCTCCTCTTGTGGACAAACATAATACGATGATACGAAGTGTTGTCAGACGGAAAAGCAACACATTCCAAATAAGAGCAGAGAGAGGAAACTAGACTAACAGCATAACAGCACGGTGAGATATTGTATTTGAGAAGGATGAGGAGGGATAGTTTATCATGGTTGTAGTCACATACGGTATCATTTGTGACTTTGATAAGGACCATTTCATGCTGCGACAGGGGCGGAAACCTAATTGGAGAGATTCAGCCCGGGCGCGGCCCCATCGTGAGCGGTGAGACAGAGGGGGGTGGGGGAAGTGTCAGAGCTGGGGCTCACCGGTGGAAGCAGCACAAAAGTTTAAAACGGTACTCGCCCAACGTGGGCTCAAACCCACCACCCTGAGAGTTTTTAAAGCAAAGGGGGAACAGCCACTGTCTGTATCTCTTGCTGCACTTGAAACAACACATTCCAACTGCGAGCAGAGAGAGAACACCATTCAGTTGCCCATTGTTTAGTGAAATATTATCCATTTCCGTAGTGTAGCGGTTATCACGTCTGCTTTGTACGCAAAAAGTCCCCAGTTCGATTCCGGGCAGGAACATTATGTTGGAACTTGGTCTCCATAAACATCCACATCGATTTTCTTCTCCTGCCAAAAAGGGAGACAGTGGCTGTTCCCTGATTCTTTGGAAGCTGCATCTTTTACTTCATTAAACAGTTTACTTTGAGTGAGAGAAAATTGATCCACAGTGACGCTCTTTTCAAGTTTTATTCCCTTTTAATCTGGAAGGATACATTTGCTTTGGACAGAGTGGCTTTTGAAATGAGTTGTCGGGTGGGATCGACAAACCTTTTCCGCTGGTGGGGTCAAGGGAACCTAACCAAACATCCACCAAGTTCTCCCGAATTATCCGGTTCAATGGGAAACCGACCAACAAAAGCCCTTTCATTGACCGTGCAGGTTCAGACATTTTTCTGATAACAAAGCGCTCAATCTATTTCTCTTGTCTACTTCCCGATGTTTCCGGATACTGTCTGCATCTCTGCCCTGTGTTTATCTCACTCCGTGTCCACCTGCAGGGTGGTTTTTGAACGAAGACGTGTGTTTGTCTTCTGTTCGTGATAAAGTCAGTGCGGTTTGACGTGTTGTTACTCAAAGGTGCACTTGCCCTGCTGGTGAGCAGAGGCAAGTGCTCGAGCAAAACAGACGTTTTCGGGCAGATGCACAAAGCTTTCAGGTTGAAGAAAGGAACGGAGGTCTCCTGTGCCTCAGCGCCAACATGTTAAGCTGTAGGCTGTCTGTAAAGTAAAGAAAACGGCTTTGAGCTAATTTCTGCTTACTCCAAAAGCACGTTCGCTGGTTCCAACCAGAATCCTAAGGATGACTTTTATCTGTTAATTGTATTACAGTCCTCCGCTGTACCAGCTGATCGATCAAAGGGAAGCAGCAAAGATTGCTCTCTTTGGTAAATGTTCATTGTGCGCCTTTTGACACTCCCGGACTCGTGGAGTCACATGTGCATGACCGAGACTGACTCGGTTCCTGCTCATAGCGCATCGTTGTGGGAGTGTGAGCTGTTACTTTCTCTGCACACCCGAGAGGCGAATGCAGCAGTGGACACCGTGTCTTATGACAAATCAGAAGATTGTCTGGTCAACTCCAACCTGACTGGGTTGTTTTTGCAAACTGTCCATTACTTTATGACTTTTAATAGCTTGCAAATTGCCCTAATTGGAAGTGCTGCCTGGAAGTCTCCACCGTTCGTGCACTCTTAACAGAGCAGGAAATGCATTAGTTTTATTCACTTTGCAAATCCTGAGTTCAATCCAAAGAAAAGATACCAGGACCCGTGAAGCTTTTTTCCATGTCTCACTTTATCTTTCCATCTTTGCGAAACACCAAAATCAAAAACGTTTGCTGACTGCAGCACACCAAAAGATTTACTGCCCCTTGACCTCTATTTATCGAAGCTCAGGATTCACGTGGGTTATGGATTTGCTGAAAACTGACACCATTTTTGTTTCGGGACAATTCCCCAAGGTAAAAAAAGTGAGTGGAAAATGCGGACATCGATCCCAGTACTTCTCGCATGCTAAGCGAGCAATCTACCATTTGAGCTAATTCCCCAGTTGCGGTAGTGACTTTGCCCTTCACAATAATCGCTTAACATTCGTCTCCAGGCAGTGCCACGAATTGCCACCTCCCTGAATGCATTCAATGCTCCAATCCGCGGTCTCGATTGTTCGCAATTGAGCAACAGCAGAACGGGAAGGCACAGTCATCGTGAATGATGCCGAGAAGAGCCCGAGCCTGCGGAACGCAGACGAGGTCATCGGAAAAGAACAGCAGCCCGAGCTTGAGGAAACAGCGAGAGCTCTGTCTGTCTGTCGGTCTGACTGACTGATGGAAGGCTTATTTGCCTGAAAATGAGTGCGGTTTGACGTGTTGTTATTCAAAGGTACGCCCTGCTGGTGAGCAGAGGCAAGTGCTCGAGCAAAACAGCCGTTTTCGGGCAGACACAAAAAACTTTCAGGTTGAAGAAAGGAAAGGAGGTCTCCTGTGCCTCAGCGCCAACATGTTAAGCTTTTGGTTGTCTGTAAAGTAAAGAAAACGGCCTTGAGCTAATTTCTGCTCACTCCAAAAGCACGTTCGCTAGTTCCAACCAGAAACCTAAGGATGACTTTTATCTGTTAATTGTATTGCAGTCCTCCGCTGTACTAGCTGAACGATCGAAGGGAAGCAGCCAAGATTGCTCTCTTTGGTCAATATTCACTGTGCGCCTTTTGACACTCCCGGACTCGTGGAGTCACGTGTGCATGACCGAGACTGACTCATTTCCTGCTCAGACCGCAGCGCTGTGGCAGTGTAAGCTGCTACTTTCTCTGCACACCCGAGACCAGTGGAGCAGTGGATTTCGTGTCTAATGAGAAATCAGAAGATTGTCTGGACAACTCCTACCTGACTGGATTGTTTTTGCCAACTGTCCATGGCTTTATGACTATAGATAGCTTGCACACTTACCTTAATGGGAATGCTGCCTGGCAATCTCCACCGTTCGTGCGCTTTTCATACAGCAGGGAGTGCATTAGTTTTATTAACTTTGTAAATCCTGAGTTCAATCCATAGAAAAGATATCAGGACCTGTGAAGCTTTTTTCCATGTCTCACTTCATCTTTCCATCTTTGCTGAACACCAAAATCAAAAACTTTTGCTCGCTGCAGCACACCAAAAGATTTGCTGCTCCTTGACCTCTCTTCATCGAAGCTGAGGATTGACGTGGCTTCTGGATTTGCTGAGAACTGACACCATTTTCGTTTCGGGACAATTCCCCAAGGTAAAAAAGTGAGTGGAGAATGCGGGCATCGATCCCGCTACTTCTCGCATGCTGAGCGAGCGCTCTACCATTTGAGCTAATTCCCCTGTTTGGCGAATCTATTTGCCCTTCACAATAGTCGCTTTACACTCGCCTCCAAGCAGCGCCACGAATTGCAACCTCCATGAATTTTTTCAATGCTTTGCTCCAATACGCGGTATCGAGTATTCGCAAGTGAGCAACAGCAGAACGGGAAGGCACAGTAATCGTGAATGATGCCGAGAAGAGCCCGAGCCTGCGGAAGGCATACGAGGTCATCGGAAAAGAACAGCCGCCCGAGTTTGAGGAAAATGTGAGAGCTCTGTCTGACTGAAGAATGGAAGGCTTATTTGCCTGAAAGTGAGCGCGGTTTGACGCGTTGTTACTCAAAGGTACGCCCTGCTGATCAGCAGAGGCAAGTGCTCGAGCAAAACAGCCGTTTTCGGGCAGACACAAAAAGCTTTTGGTTTCAGAAAGGAAAGGACGTCTCCTGTGCCTCAGCGCCAACATGTGAAGCTGTAGGCTGTCTGTAAAATAAAGAAAACGGCCTTGAGCTAATTTCTGCTTACTCCAAAAGCACGTTCGCTCGTTCCAACCAGAAAGCTAAGGATGACTTTTATCTGTTAATACTATTACAGTCCTCCGCTGTACCAGCTGAACGATCGAAGGGAAGCAGCAAAGATTGCTCTCTTTGGTAAATGTTCACTGTGCGCCTTTTGACACTCCAGGACTCGTGGAGTCACATGTGCATGACCGAGACTGACTCGGTTCCTGCTCATAGCGCATCGTTGTGGCAGTGTGAGCTGCTACTTTCTCTGCACACCCGGGGCGAATGCAGCAGTGGATACCGTGTCCAATGACAAATCAGAAGATTGTCTGGTCAACTCCAACCTGACTGCATTGTTTTTGAGAACTGTCCATTACCTTATGACTTTTGATAGCTTGCAAACTGACCTAATTGGAAGTGCTGCCTGGCAGTCTCCACCGTTCGTGCGCTTTCAACACAGCAGGAAATGCATTAGGTTTATTCACTTCGTGAATCCTGAGTTCAATCCACAAAAAAGATACCAGGACTTACAGGGAGAGGTTAGACAGACTGGGACTTTATTCCCTGGAGAGTAGGAGGTTAAGGGGTGATCTTATAGAAGTCTATAAAATAATGAGGGGCATAGATAAGGTCGATAGTCAAAATCTTTTCCCAAAGGTAGGGGAGTCTATAACGAGGGGGCACAGATTTAAGGTGAGAGGGGAGAGATACAAAAGGATCCAGAGGGGCAATTTTTTCACTCAAAGGGTGGTGAGTGTCTGGAACGAGCTGCCAGAGGCAGTAGTAGAGGCGGG
Organism: Heptranchias perlo; assembly: GCF_035084215.1. Taxonomy (NCBI): domain Eukaryota; kingdom Metazoa; phylum Chordata; class Chondrichthyes; order Hexanchiformes; family Hexanchidae; genus Heptranchias; species Heptranchias perlo. The sequence continues at coordinate 5,352,487 of NW_027139612.1, read as the reverse complement.
TACAATTTTGTCTTTTAAAAAGCATTTGGACAGTTACATGGGGAAGATGGGTATCGAGGGATATGGGCCAAGTGCAGGCAATTGGGACTAGCTTAGTAGTATAAACTGGGCGACATGGACATGTTGGGCCGAAGGGCCTGTTTCCATGTTGTAACTTCTATGATTCTATGATTCTATGATTCTATCACCCATGAAGCTTTTTTCCATGTCTCACTTCATCTTTCCATCTTTGCGAAACACGAAAATCAAAAACTTTTGCTTACTGCAGCACACCAAAAGATTTATTACCCCTTGACCTCTCTTTATCGAAGCTTAGGATTCACGTGGGTTGTGGATTTGCTGAAAACTGACACCATTTTTGTTTCGGGACAATTCCCCAAGGTAAAAAAGTGAGTGGAGAATGCGGGCATCGATCCCGCTTTTTCTCGCATGCTAAGCGATCACTCTACCATTTGAGCTAATTCCCCAGTTGCGGCCATCAATTTGCCCTTCACAATAATCGCTTAACATTCGTCTCCAGGCAGCGCCGCGATGCCACCTCCCTGAATTTTTTCAATACTTTGCTCCAATCCGCGGTATCGAGTGTTCGCAATTGAGCAACAGCAGAACGGGAAGGCACAGTAATCGTGAATGATGCTGAGAAGAGCCCGAGCCTGCAGAAGGCATACGAGGTCATCGGAAAAGAACAGCCGCCCGAGTTTGAGGAAACAGTGAGAGCTCTGTCTGACTGACTAATGGAAGGCTAATTTGCCTGAAAGTGATCGCGGTTTGACGCGTTGTTATTCAAAGGCACTCCCTGCTGGTGAGCAGAAGCAAGTGCTCGAGCAAAACAGCCGTTTTCGGGGAGACACAAAAAGCTTTCAGGTTGAAGAAAGGAAAGGAGGTCTCCTGTGCCTCAGCGCCAACATGTTAAGCTTTTGGCTGTCTGTGAAGTAAAGAAAACGGCCTTGAGCTAATTTCTGCTTACTCCAAAAGCACGTTCGCTAGTTCCAACCAGAAACCTAAGGATGACTTTTATCTGTTAATTGTATTGCAGTCCTCCGCTGTACCAGCTGAACGATCGAAGGGAAGCAGCCAAGATTGCTCTCTTTGGTAAATATTCACTGTGCGCCTTTTGACATTCCCGGACTCGTGGAGTCACATGTACATGACCGAGACTGACTCATTTCCTGCTCATACCGCAGCGCTGTGGCAGTGTGAGCTGCTACTTTCTCTGCAAACCCTCGACCAGTGGAGCAGTGGATATCGTGTCCAATGACAAATCAGAAGATTGTCTGGACAGCTCCGACCTGACTGGATTGTTTTTGCCAACTGTCCATTACTTTATGACTTTAGATAGCTTGCAAACTAACCTAATTGGCAGTGCTGCCTGGCAGTCTCCACCGTTCATGCGCTTTTCACACAGCAGGGCGTGCATTAGTTTTATTAACTTTGTGAATCCTGCGTTCAATCCACAGAAGAGATATAAGGACCTGTGAAGCTTTCTTCCATGTCTCACTTCATCTTTCCATCTTTGCTCAACACCAAAATCAAAAACTTTTGCTTGCTGCAGCACACCAAAAGATTGATTACCCATTGACCTCTCTTTGTCGAAGCTGAGGATTCACGTGGGTTTTGGATTGGCTGAAAACTGCCACCATTTTTGTTTCGGGACAACTCCCCAAGGTAAAAAAGTGAGTAGAGAAAGGGGGTATCAATCCCGCTACTTCTCGCATGCAAAGCGAGCACTCTACCATTTGAGCTAATTCCCCTGCTTGTCAAATCAAATTGCCCTTCACAATAGTTGCTTCACACTCGCCTCCAAGCAGCGCCACGAATTGCCACCTCACTGAATTTTTTCAATACTTTTCTCCAATCCGCGGTATCGACAACCTGCAAGTGAGCAACCGCTGAACGGGAAGGCACTGTAATCGTGAATGATGCCGAGAAGAGCCCGAGCCTGCGGAACGCAGATGAGGTCATCGGAAAAGAACATCAGCCCGAGCTTGAGGAAACAGCGAGAGCTCTGTCTGTCTGTCGGTCTGACTGACTGATGGAAGGCTTATTTGCCTGAAAGTGAGTGCGGTTTGACGTGTTGTTATTCAAAGGCACTCCCTGCTGGTGAGCAGCGGCAAGTGCTCGAGCAAAACAGCCGTGTTCGGGCAGACACAGAAAGCTTTTAGGTTTGAGAAAGGAAAGGAGGTCTCTTGTGCCTCAGCACCAACATGTTAAGCTGTAGGCTGCCTGTAAAGTTAGGAGAACGGCCTTGAGCTAATTTCTGCTTCGTCCAAAAGCACGTTTGCTAGTTCCAACCAGAAACCTGAGGATGATTTTCTCCACTTGCTGAGGATTTCCAGCATTTTCTCTTTATATTTCACATTTCCAGCATCCGCATTATTTTGCTTTTGATTGGATGAACCTCGTCCTTCTAAACCCCATCACAGAATCATCAGCGAGATGGGTTTACAATGGCGGATGACCTTACCCAGAATGCCGCGCGCGGTAGAATACGGTCTGTCTCCATTCGAAGGGGCGCAGCGCGCAGGCGCGGCAAGGGCAGCCGGCCGGATAAATCAGCGCCTTGGAGAGATAGAGGGGTTTCTGGGGCGCGTTGGATTGTGGGCTCTCCGGCCGCCATTAGTCGCAGGTTGTGGGTCAGTGTTTTGTTGCCCGCGTCGCCCACAGACCGTTTCTGGAAATACAGACTGAGGAATTCAGAGCGGGTTTGCTGAACAGACACTGACCGTACAATGTAGAACAGAGTTTATCAAACTATTTTTCTCGTGACCCAGTGGAAGAAAAACACTTCCCCCAGGGACCCCAAACAATAATAACTTCAGACTGGAGTTTTCATCAAATCCCAATAAAGGTGAGTCCATGCTCGCTCTTCAATTCACTTCAAGTAATAATTAAAATTAGACATCGACGTTGCTTGAAAAACATTTTAAATACAGTATAAATACAGTAAAAGAAGATCAGGTTGAGTTTCACTTCCTCAATGTGAGGGGTGGGTCTGTCAGTTGGTCATGATCTCGTTCCAATCTGGATCACAGGATGAAAGTGCTTCACGCATCTCAGGTGCGCTGTTGAGTTTCTTTCTCTTGTTTTTAACCTTGTCAAAGTCGAAAATCCCATTTCGCACAGGTAGGTTGTTGTGAACGGCAGCAACAACAGAACACGAATCATAACAGAGGATATTCTTTGAAAGCACTGATCCAAAAAGATGACAATCTGAATGACTTGTGGCGTGTTTTCAATGTGTTCACAGGTGAGTCGCACCGGCTCGTTTTCTTGCTCAGGCATCAAGTTTAGCCTCATTATTGATTCAGGATTTCCCAAAGCAAAAGGATTTTCACCCAACGCTTTTCCTTCAAATTTTCAAATCCCTCTACAGGGAAGTAGCGACTAAAATGGTCAGACAGAGCAGCCAGATGTAACTGTGTGACACATTTCATTTCATTCCCTTTATCTTCATTGATGCTGTTCTCCTCAATGTGTTGTAACAGTGTGAAGCAGGAAATGAGCTCCGCTCCCATTTCTGATCATAACTCTTCAAAAACCCTGTATTTCAGTGAGCTTCCTTTAATGAAAAACCCCTTCTCATTCCAAGCCATTAGAGAGAGTGCGGTGCCCAGAACTGAGCACGGAACTCTAAATGATGCCTCACCAGAGCACTGCTTTTTTTCCAATTCCCTTGAGATAAAGATCAAAATTTAATCTCCATTTTAACATTGTTTTAGTGAATTAGTGATCACTTTTAGTGATTTCTGTATTGGACCCCCTAAATCTCTATCCTCCCCCACAGTTCCTAGCTTCTTGCCATTTAGAAAATACACTGATCTATCGTTTTATGGTCCAAAGGGATAACCTCACACTTCCCCACGTTGAACTCCATCTGCCACAGTTTCACCCATTCACTTAATCTATCAATGTCCCTTTGCAAATTTCTGCTCCCATCTACAATGTTTACTGTGCTACCTAAATTATTGTCGTCAGCACACTTGGAAATAAAGCTCTTTACATAAGAACATAAGAAATAGCAGCAGAATAGGCCATATGGCCCATCGAGCCTGCTCCGCCATTCAATAAGATCATGGCTGATCTTCGATCTCAACTCCACTTTCCCGGCGATCCCCATATCCCTTGATTCCCCTCGAGTCCAACAATCTATCGATCTCAGCTTTGAATATAACTCAACGACTGAGCATCCACAGCCCTCTGGGGTGCAGAGAATTCCAAAGATTCACAATCCTTTGAGTGAAGAAATGTTTCCTCATGTCGGTCCTAAATGGCCGACCCCTTATCTTGAGACTATGAGCTCGAGTTCTTGACTCTCCAGCCAGAGAAATCAGACTCTCAGCATCTACCCTGTCAAGCCGTCTAAGAATTTTATACATTTCAATGCGATCAACTCTCATTCTTGTAAACTCCAACCAATATTGGCCAATTTTGCACAATATTTCCTCATACTACAATTGCAGCAAGACCTCCTTCCTCTTATATTCCAACACCCTTCCAATAAAGGCTAACAGATCATGTCCCTTCCTCACTCTCATTAGACCCTTGGTAAATCAGTATTTCCAGCATGTTTTCCTCTTTTCCTTCGATCGGGAAAAGAAATGAAGGTTGATAACATTTTACAATAATTACACTCGATTATGAACTGCATCAAATTCGATTGTAAACTTAAGAGTTTCTGATGGAAATAAACTAATAAGAACACTTAATTGCGATGGCCGGGAATCGAACCCGGGTCAACTGCTTGGAAGGCAGCTATGCTCACCACTATACCACCATCGCTGAAAATAATCAACAATAAACAGTTCCCAAACATCAGATCCTGAACAGACACTGCAGGCTGTTGGATTTTGTTCTTCATTTTCACTGGTTTCTGACGGATCCTTTCTCGCTCTGTTGCAGTTCCTGTTTCCGCCCAGTCGATTTCGCCAACCCCCAATCAATGGAAATTCCACACCAGCCAATCATTCTTCACCTGATATCGGACTGAAGAGACAGTCGATACCTGCAATACTTGACCAGCTGGAAATACATTTTACCACAGCTCACATCAGCCATTGAGTAAAGTTAAATAATTACATTAAATCATTACAGAGACCTGACTACCAACTGGACAGGAATGGCAGCTTTATATTCAAGTCTATAAGATGTTTAGAAAGGACAGGGAAATAGGGAAAGGAGGAGGAGCAGCAATATTACTAAAGGTCAATGTTACAGCAGTTCAAAGATAGAATATCAGTGAGGGTGAGCGGGCAGTGTAAACACTCTGAGAGAGACCCATCACAAGTGCCCCCGCTGTACTCCTCCAGAAGGTATAAGAAGGGCGAGTGCGGGAGGATTTCTTCATTCTTTGTGAAAGTGTTTGTGAGATTGTGGAAATGTCTGGAAGAGGAAAAACAGGCGGTAAAGCTCGGTCCAAAGCCAAGTCTCGCTCATCCCGGGGCGGACTGTAGTTCCCTGTTACCCGTGTTCACAGGCTCCTGCGGAAGGGGAACCATGCTGAACGTGTGGGTGCCGGAGCCCCGGTCTATCTGGCTGCTGTGCATCGAGTATCTGACGGCTGAAGTCCTCGAGCTGGCCGGTAACGCGGCCCGGGACAAACAAGAAGACCCGCATCATCCCCAGACACCTGCAGCTGGCCATCCGCAACGACGAGGAGCTCAACAAGCTGCTGGGACGGGTGACCATCGCTCAGGGTGTTGTCTGATATCCAGGCCGTGCTGCTGCCGAAGAAAACCAGCATTGTGAGCTCCAAGAGCAAGTAAACCGGCCAAGGCTTAATCTGATAACTCAAAGGACAGGACCAACCTGATTGAAATCTTTGAAGAAGGAACAGAAAGTGCAGACAAGTTTAATGCAGTAGATGTGATATATTTGGATTTTCCGAAGGCCTTCTGTAATGTACCACATTGTAGACTCATGGCTAAGTTCAGAGCAAGTGGAGTCAGGTCAGGTGGCAGAATGGATAGTAAGTTGGCTACAAAACTGAAAGCCGAGAATAGAGGTTAAGGGTCGCTACTCAGACTGGCAAAAGGTGGGAAGTGGAATTCCAGTTGCTGGGACGACTGTTCTTCACAATTTACATTAACGATTTGGATTCGGGAATCGGAAGTACAATTCCAAAATTTGTGGACGACACCAAATTGGGGGATTAAGTTAATACAAAGGAAGAATGCATCAAAATGCAAGAGGACATTAATAAACTTGCAGAATGAAGAATCAGGAGGTCACACACTGCTTGGATAATAAGAGCCTAAACGGGATAGAGGAGCAAAGGGATCTAGTGGGACAGATACACAAATTACTAAAAGTAGCGACCCACGTTAATCAGGTCATAAAAAGACAAATCAAAAACTGGGATTCATTTCTGGAGGGATAGAGTTGAAAAGCAAAGAAGTTATGTTAAACTTGTACAGAACCTTGTTTAGACCAGACTTGGAATACTGCGAACAGGTCTCGTCTCCATATTATAGACACCGGGGCACTGGAGAAGGTGCAAACAAGATTCACAAGGATGATACCAGAAATGAGAGGATATTCTTATCAGGAAAGGCTGCACAGACTGGGTCTCGTTTCACTAGAAAAGAGAAGGCTGAGGGTTGATCTGATCGAGATTTTGAAGATAATGACAGGGTTTGTTAGGATAGATGTAGAGAAAATGTTTCCACTTGTGGGGAGTCCAAAACTTCAGGTAATAAAAATAAAATAGTCGCTAATAAATCAAATAGGGAATTCAGGAGAAATTGCTTTACCCAGAGAGTGGTTGGAATGTGGAACTTGCAACTACGAGGAGTAGCTGAGGCAAGTAACAGAGAGGCATTTAAGGGGAAGATAGATCAGCACATGAGGGAGAAAGGAATAGAAGGATATGCCGATAGGGTTAGATGAAGTAAGGAAGGAGGAGGCTCATGAGCAGCATAAACGCCGGCATAGACTAGTTGGGCCGAATGGCCTGTTTCTGTGCTGTAATTTCAATGTAACTCGATGTAAAGGCTCTTTTCAGAGCCACCCTCTGTATCTGTGAAAGGGCTGGTTACTGTGTGAAGGGAGACGCTGATATCATGCTACCAGTGTGGCTTTGAGCTGCTTTTGTCTCGTTGTGGACGAGATGAGGTATTAATGGGACTGGAGTCGGGGCAGTGACCACAGTCCGGTACTTTAAACGGTGACTTATAGATCCCAGCCCACACATCACCAGGTTTCTTGTATTTATTTAAACTACTTGCCATATTGGGCTCGTAAAGAATCATCAGAACTGCTCGACTAACCTTTCTACATCTGTGAAATTCAGCGCTTCGCTCCGTTTCTGTCCTATTTTGTTGGATTATTTACATAACGCATCAAACTCACTGGGGAATCACCGAAATGTAACTCTGTACAGAAACAAATAACAGTGAATTGCCTGGTGCCCAGGAGATCAGGAACATTACTCGCCTTTCGTCCTGTTATCGAATAAACCGTGTTTAGAGTCCACCGACCCGCTTTGGTTCCATATGGGGGATTAAACAGAGAAATCGGGAGGGGAGGAGACAGTCAGAGTGACAGAGCGGAGAGCGGCCTCTGATCTTCCAGCTCCACCTCCAGTTCTCTCCATCCGACAGTTTCAAACCGTTTATCGATAATAGAACCGAACCTCAGCGCTCCGCACAAACCCTGACAGACCCGGGCTTCATATTCAAGGATTCCCAAAACCCGAAGCTTTCAAATAAGCCCCGTTACAATGAGAAATCGTTAATATTCCTGCCTCAATACAGTCCATTCAATAACAAGTCAACTCGGCTCCTCCATTTCAGTCTGTTTCCCTGTTCTATCTCCCCACACATCCCCTCCCAGACGGGTTCAGCGTTTTACAAACACCTTATTCCAGCTTATTTGTAGAATCTCATGTGTTGTGGTTTGAGTTATGACGCGGAGTTTCTCCGCCAGGGTTACCGTCTCACAGAGACTCTCGCCCTGAATCTGTGAAAAGATTATGACCATGAACTGGGACTGGAGCCGAACACATCCCCAGTTACAGTGAGGCCCGGCCCGGACATCTCATTCTCTCTATTTTATATCAGACAGTATCCCACTTTCATGTCCAGCAATAGAGAGAGAGATAGAGACAGTATCAGTCTTACACTCCCGATCTGTGTCCAAATCACGCACAATAGCAGTATCCACCTTCATATACAGCACCAGAGAGAGAGAGGGGGAGGCAGACACGGTGAGAGAGACAGAGAGAGCGGTGAGACACAGTGACAGACAGACGTTAACAGTATTATTTCCAGACTGACCGGGAAAGTGCCGTTTTATCCAGAAAGATCGCGTTGGAGAGACAGAAGATGCAATCACATCTCTCACTGATATTGTACAAGGATCAGAAACACTATTAATCCCACACTCAGGGACAGTACAGAGAGGGACAGAAACAATGGGTCACATTTAACCCTCTAATGCCTGTTGTACTATCTGCAGTTTTACAGCTCAGGGCTGTTCGATATTACTCTCAGTGACCTACAGTTTCACTCCGGTTAAATTAATCTGCGACTGTTGCTGCCTGATATTAACCCTACACGGTCCCAGCAAATACACCGACTCCCACTTTCCTCCCATGTTTCTCCAGGATTGGTTTGAGAAATCCTCTCTCAGTCACACATTATAGGGGCCATTAATGAAGAGAATCCATTGGCTGATTTCACAGCCGCTCACTTTATCTCTGAAAGGCTCTTTACCATCAAAAGACCCCGAGAGAAACAGCAGGGATGGAAACATCTAGTTTAATAGTTGGAGATTGTAAAGTCAGTCTGGATTCCAGCGTTAGGCACTGGTGGAATCCCATCTGTTTCCCATTCTGGTGCCTGTTCCTGCACTGCCTGTGGACCCCATTCCCTCTGACCTTTCCCCCAGACCCACTTCCTTTGCTCAGACTCGGAAAAATTCCAATTGGGGAAAGTTGCCATCGATTTTTGGATTGGGAATTGTGGGCGCCATTCCCTCAGTGAGTGGAAGAAGATGGTTTAAAACAGCCGGGAATGGAGAGATCACGGCCCCCGGGGGAAGGGAGCAAAGAGCAGCCTCGTTACAGCAGCTCATCGCTTCGGGACCGTGTCCGCAGATGGGCTCAGAGATCGGCATTGAGTCCGGGGGAAGTTCAGGGGGAGTCCGGGGGCTGTTTGCAAGAGGCGGAGTGGATCAGGAACTGGTCCCGGAACATGGAGTGAGAGGGGGGAAGGGAGAGGTCATTCTCGGGCTGTGTGTGGACAGGGTGTGTCCAGGGGAAGGGAGAGTGAATGGGAAGAACCTGCTATTAAAATCATTGCTGCTTTCTCTCCCCAAACCAGTCGTGAATGGTCCTGGTTTAGTTCCAATCTCCCCCTGTTTATTGTTATTGGACAGTGAAGAGTGGAAACAGAGCCGGACAGTAAGGATGTGGGGAGTTATACAAAGAGCATCTATTGCAGGCATCAGGTGAGAAGTGTGAAGGACACATTTTAAACAGCGGCTGTTTGGTTTCCGTTGAACGGTTAGTCCCATGGGAGAGGGGATTAGAAACCTGACCTGTGCAAAGGTCCCTGCCCCATCGGGTAGTCCCATTCATGGATCAGTGCAGGGGTTGGGCCGTGTCTGGATGTCATTAAATTGTTGTAAAACAGCCCAACACACCTGGTATGCAGAAGCTGAGTGCTGCAGTACTGCAGTGGAGTCAGACACTGACACTGTTTGTATCACTGGATTTCATTTGTGGATATTCAAAATGATCATTAACAGAGATATTAAACTGATCACTTCTGTCTTTTCTACCTCACCTGTTCCTGAGTAACAAGAGATCATTTTCTTTCTCCAGGCAAACCCTTGAACGATCCAGAATAAATGTGATGCTTCCTCCACCCGAGGCAGAAGGAACAGTACAGCCAGCTCCTTCTCACACACAGTAAGTATATTATCACTCACAGAGCACAGAGACACAGACAGCTCATCAGTTCCACTGTCTCAGACAGCAGGAGTAGTCAGTCCCACAATGATCACAATTTCCAGAGACACATTTTCAATCCAACAGTCAAGCAGAGTAGGTGAGGCAGACACTGTTCCATTTCCCCCTAACTCAGTCCCGCTGACAGGTAGATACAAAAATCCCAGTCCAAAATCACACTCTCAGAGTGAAAGGCATTGTGTCAATCTCACAATAGAGCAACATTAGCTACGAATTAAATACCAGATAGAAATCACACATGGTACCCGATTCAAAGGTACAGAATGAATCCCAATAATGTACCCCTTAGATTCAAATTGAATACTAGCCCAGAACTCTCACACACATGACTTTAATCCATGGAATATCCATTCGAAATGTGTATCATATGATACAAATTGCACACAAGTCCAAAACTCAGGCAGAGTATCAGATTGAGAAATATTGAAAGATAGTAAACCTGAGAGACAAATTAGACACCTGTTCAGAATGAACTCGTAGAATGAGATTTAAAGATAGAGTATCAATTCTATTCGTGCAGACTGAGATACACATTACATACCAGTCCAAAAATCTCATACAATATTAGACTGAAAGATACGGTATCAATTCCATTTCTACAGACTGATCTACACATTACATACCAATTCAAAAATGTCACCTTATCAGTTTTAAAGATACATTATCATCCACAACAGTACTCACAGAGATACAGATTTAATAGTACTCCAAAAAGCACACAAATAATCTGGTTAAAACCTCCAGCATCAAATCCGAAAGTATGTCCATATTTACCAATTAAACAAGGAGTAAAACTATTTAAACATTGAGATATAAAAGCTGCAATATTGAACACCATAATTTAATCTGAGAGAATAATTACGTACAGATACAGAATGAATCTCACATTCAGAGACAGTACCAGAGACACACAGACACAGAATGACTCCAACTCTCACAGATGCAGAACGAATCCCAAACTCACATACAGTACAAGAGACTGACAGACACACAGTTAATCCCACACTCACACACAGTGCCAGAGACTGACAGGTACAGTATGAATCCCACACTAACATGCAGTATGAGTAACTGCATATATAGGATGAATTCAACTCCCACATACAGTACTGGAGACTGTATATACAGAATGAATCCCACAATCACATGCAGTATGAGTAACTGCATATATAGGATGAATTCAACTCCCACATACAGTACTTGAGACTGTATATACAGAATGAGTCCCACAGTCACATGGAGTACCAGAGACTGACAGATACCGAAAGAATCCCACACTAACACACAGTTTTATATAAAGAATTAATCACAAACTCTCACACACACTGCTGACAAGATACAGAATCAATTCCAAACTCACACACAGTATCAGAGAGTGACAAGATACAGAATGAATCCCACATTTACACACAGTACCAGAGACTGACAGATACAGAATAAATCCCACACTCACACACAGTACCAGAGACTGACAGATACAGAATGAATCCCACACTCACACACAGTACCAGAGACTGACAGATACAGAATGAATCCCACACTCACACACAGTACCAGAGACTGACAGATACAGAATGAATCCCACACTCACACACAGTACCAGAGACTGACAAATACAGAATGAATCCCACATTCACACACAGCACCAGAGTCTGACAGATACAGAATGAATCCCACATTCACACACAGTACCAGAGACTGACAGATACAGAATAAATCCCACACTCACACACAGTACCAGAGACTGACAGATACAGAATGAATCCCACACTCACACAGTACCAGAGACTGACAGATACAGAATGAATCCCACATTCACACACAGTACCAGAGACTGACAGATACAGAATAAATCCCACACTCACACAGTACCAGAGACTGACAGATACAGAATGAATCCCACACTCACACACAGTACCAGAGACTGACAGATACAGAATGAATCCCACACTCACACACAGTACCAGAGACTGACAGATACAGAATGAATCCCACACTCACACACAGTACCAGAGACTGACAGATACAGAATGAATCCCACACTCACACACAGTACCAGAGACTGACAGATACAGAATGAATCCCACACTCACACACAGTGCCAGAGACTGTCGCAGCATGAAATGGTCCTTAACAAAGTCACAAATGATACCCTATGTGACTACCACCTTGAAAAACTAACCCTCCTCATCCTTCTCAAATACAATATCTCACCGTGCTGTTATGCTGTTAGACTAGTTTCCTCTCTCTGCTCTTATTTGGAATGTGTTGCTTTTCCATCTGACAACACTTGGTATCATCGTATTATGTTAGTCCACAAGAGGAGATCATTCGGCCCATCGTGCCTGTGCTGGGTCAAACACACGTATTCGTTCAAAATTCATTCAGAGATAGATTGAGTGCTTTGTTATCAGAAAATTGCCTGAACCCCCACAGTCTACAGTTTTCCTCCTCGCTATCAACGACACGGTCAATTTTTGTGTCACCGGCAAATTTCTTCATCATGCCCCCGACGTTTAAGTCCAAATTGTTAATGTATACCACAAAAAGCATAGGACCAAGTACGGAGCCCTGCAGCACCCAACTGGAAACAGTCTTCCAGCCACAAAAAACACCCGTCGACCATTACCCTTTGCTTCCTGCCACTGAGCCAATTTTGGCTCCAATAAGCCACATTCCCTTGGATCCTATGGGCCTTTACTTTTTTGACCAATCTGCCATGTGGGAATTTTTCAAAAGCCTTGCGAAAATCCATGTCGACTGCATCAATTGCGCTACCCTCATCGATCCTCCTTGTCACCTCCTCGAAAAATTCAATCAGGTTAGTCAGACACGACCTCCACTTAAAAAATCCATGCTGACTGTCCTTGATTCGTCCGTGCCTTTCGGAGTGACAGTTGATCCTGTCACTCAGAATTGATTCCAATAATTTGAAATGGAGTCTTTCTCCTGCTTGCTGCAATAATAGATAAGGCGGTGACGTACCATCAGGCCCGGCGAGCTCAGTCGGCAGAGCATGAGACTCTTAATCTCAGGGTCGTGGGTTCGAGCCCCACGTTGGGCGAGTATCATTTAAAACTTTTATGTTGCGTTCACTGGCCAACGGTGCAGAATTGATGCATAATGAAACGTTAAATTTGTAGTCAGGATGGCCGAGCGGTCTAAGGCGCTGCGTTCAGGTCGCAATCTCTTCCGGTAGGCGTGGGTTCGAATCCCTCTTCTGACATTGCTTATTTTTACGAAGACGTGAAAATATTTTATTTGTGGATTGGGCTGCAGCTGATTTTTAGACCAAGTTGATTTGCTCCTCCCACAAAAGCAACTGGCTTTGTCATGGAAATGTGACTTGAGAAGTTTCAAACGGTGATATGTTTGACATATTAATGACCTGGACAAAGAAATAGAACAGCAGTGGGAGTCCAGGAGAAATATATCCCACTAAAAAGCAAGAACAAACTAGCCAGAAATGACACACCAAGGATGAATAAAGAAACAAGGGCAAAATTTGAACTGAAGAAAAGGGCACACACTAGCCAATAAAGGAGAGAGGGGAATGTGATAAGACTGGGAAAGAAGTCTGAAGATCTATTGGAAAGGCAAAAAAGGAATATCAAAAAAAGCAAAGTATTCGAGACACATCAACAGCCAAAGAAAATTTCGGATAGGAATATTTGCACGAATTGATTTTTAGGTAGTCGCCTTTAAATGTTTCAAAGGCGACTGCGAATTTATGATCGTCTGGCCATTTCACCAGCCGTGTTGAAAACAAAACATGTCTCTTAAGGGGAGTCTATAACGAGGGGGCATAGATTTAAGGTGAGAGGGGAGAGATACAAAAGGGTCCAGAGGGGCAATTTTTTCACTCAAAGGGTGGTGAGTGTCTGGAACGAGCTGCCAGAGGCAGTAGTAGAGGCGGGTACAATTTTGTCTTTTAAAAAGCATTTGGACAGTGACATGGGTAAGATGGGTATAGAGGGATATGGGCCAAGTGCAGGCAATTGGGACTAGCTTAGTGGTATAAACTGGGCGACATGGACATGTTGGGCCGAAGGGCCTGTTTCCATGATGTAACTTCTATGATTCTATGATTCTATGATTCTATGATAATAGGGCCACTAAGGGAGACACACGACAAACTCACAGGCAATGACAGCGAAATGGCAGAAATATTAAATAATCACTTTGCTTCAGTATTTACCAGGGAGACTGGTATTGTGGGCATGACAGTAGAAGAAGAGATCAAAAAGATATGTAAAGACATTTAAGATCGAAAGGGGGGAGATAATTGATAAACTAATCAATCTTAGAGAGGAAATTTCCTGTTAGGTGCCTAACCAGAGTTTCAAACCGCTCAGCCACGCTAATTTCCGTATTACTGTTCAGGAGCTTATTTCACAGGGACACGATTACTGCGCTCCATTTAGGGAGGCTCAGTGAAAGGCGGAAATTGATCTATTAATAGAATCATAGAATAAGATAGCGCCATTCAGCCCATCGTGCCAGTGCCAGCTCTCTGAAAGAGCTGTCCAGTTCGTCCCACTCGCCTGCTGTTTCCCCATAACCCTGAAAAAGTTTGATCCAAGCGTTTATCCAATTCCCTTTTGAAAACTGTGAGTTGAGAAAAACAATATTGAAAGGGGTGCTGGGGCCTCTGCAGCGTCGATGTAGAGTGTGTGATGATTGAAGTTATCAAGATGGTTGCTTTACACATGTTATGATGTGCAATCATCCTGAAATATCTTCAATATCCAATACAAATTGAATTGCAAACCTGACGGACAAACACTGGAAAACAAGTCACGAGTGAACGCAAATCATCTCGGACCCGTTTTTAGCCTCACGGCACTTCAAATAAAGTGAAATAACTTTGCATTGAAAAGATTTGGAACTTGCATCTATGCCTTTATCTGTTCCATTTCTTAAAGTTCTCTGGCGTCTGATGATGGACACGCCTCTGCTCGCTCTATTGAACAAGAAAGGAGGTGTTTGACGTTGACGGGACCTGTTGGTTATGAGCTCATCCTTTGCATTGAGTGGGTTCGCATCCTTGAAACGGCGTCAACTTTAGCCCAGCGGTGAACTTCGCAACAAACAAGTTCATCACCGTCTCACCGCGGGCACTGACTGACATGTTTATTGTGATTTCTTTCAGACCGAAATAAATAGTAAACGTGATTTTAAATTTGCACGAAGTGATTTTTAGGTAGTCGCCTTTAAATGTTTCAAAGGCGACTGCGAATTTATGATCGTCTGGCCATTTCACCAGCCGTGTTGAAAACAAAACATGTCTCTAACTTTCGCGTCTTTTTTCGAAAGGCAAAAAACATATTTCCCATGACCTCTGAAGGATGGACAAGTACATTTCAGAAAGCTGAATCAAGTTCACCAGCCTTTTAATCCGGAGTCAGACCTTTGCGCCACGCACTCTGAAGACAGGCTCCTGGATGTTATTATATTTTTTGAATGTTTCTCAAACACCGTTTCATATATTGGTTGAATGGATGAGGCTTATCAAATCTCCGCCAGATCCCACCAGGAATGAGACAGCATTGGAAGCAGCCTTCACCCCCAATATCACGCTGGCATTCATCGCCTGCTCTCAGCGGACTGCATTAACAGGGCTTGGAGATATGGACTTTGTTCACATTTAATCACCAATGTGAATCGTTAAATATTTCATCCTTTTTAATGGGGACAACGTTTCAAAATATTTCCGCCCGGTTTCGAACCGGGGACTTTTCGCGTGTTAGGCGAACGTGATAACCACTACACTACGGAAACCTGACACCTCCAACCTCGTGATAGGGATAGAACCCCTCAGCCAAACTAATTTCCGTATTACTGTCCAGGAGCTCATTTCCCAGAGATACATTTACTGCGCTGTATTTCGGAAGGCTGCAGAGAAGGATCGGTGGCGATGGTCAGGCAGGGAATCCCAGAGCATCGCGCCCACACAAACATTTCACTGTTTTTTTTTCATGTGCCTGATATCCGACCGCAGTGTAAATTATGGCGAATCAGGCATGCTCAGATGACATTGTTCACAGAGTGTTTTCTTGCAGACAAATCACACATTAGAAAACTTGAAATGAGATGAAGAGATCGGAGCCATTTAAAGTGCTCCCAGTTACTGCTGATCAGGAATTGAAACATGGCATCGGCTTCAGTGCTATGAGAATGAGGCAATGAATCCAAAAGTGGGACGAAAAATGTGCAATTTTCGTCCCACTTTTGGATTCATTGTTAACCGAAAAGTTGGGCTCGAACCACCAACCTTTCGGTTAACAGCCGAACGCGCTAACCGATTGCGCCACAGAGACCGTCTGGTCTTTTTTCTTGCAAGATACACTAAAGCAGCGTGTCACCGAGCCAAAGTTACATGTTGCAGCCACAAAAATGCAATTGTCCACCATCAGTGTTACTTTTCCAGAAACAAAGGATGGGACATTGTTTGTGGAAACATGGGAACGGTCTGGTCTCGCTCACAGCATCGATATCACCGCCAACCAGCTGTCCTGCAACCAGCGCGCCCACCGGTGCTTTGTCTGTTACTAATTCGCACTGTGGGAGAACCTTCGCCACACGGACTGCAGCGGTTCAAGAAGGCGGCTCACCACCACCTTCTCAAGGGCAATTCGGGATGGGCAATAAATGCCGGCCTCGCCAGCGACGCCCACATCCCATGAACAAACAAAGAAAAAGTATTCTAAGCGTCCTGACGCTGATGTCAGGTTTTGATCCCTGATCTGCAGTAACTGGGAGCGCTTTAAATGGCTCCGAACTCTTAATTTCATCCACAACATCAGAGTAACTGTTCCAGGGGGACATGCCGACTCAGCTGCGTCTTGGCCGCCTGTCTGGTCAGTCTTTTATTCGACTCCAATTCCGTTTCCCAAAGCGTATCTATAGATTCACAAAGCTGTTTGTCATTTCGGTTCCTTTCGATTTGT
This sequence comes from Heptranchias perlo, assembly GCF_035084215.1. Classification (NCBI taxonomy): domain Eukaryota; kingdom Metazoa; phylum Chordata; class Chondrichthyes; order Hexanchiformes; family Hexanchidae; genus Heptranchias; species Heptranchias perlo. The sequence goes on along the minus strand of NW_027139612.1, from coordinate 5,335,567 downwards.
CCAGCTCCCGACTGGCAATAATTTGCAAACCTGGTTGCAAACCTCCGCCTTCCATCGTGTCCAGTGATGGGATATGTGGAGAGACTGGAGAAGCTGGGATTTTTCTCCTTCGAGCAAAATAAGGTTAAGGGGAGATTTAATCGAGGTATTCAAAATTATGAGGGGATTTTGATAGAATGGATGGGGAGAAGCTGTTTCCATTGGCAGGAGGTTCGATAACCAGAGGACACAGCCTGCATTTGTCGAGCGCCTTTAACGTAGTAAAACGTCACAAGGTGCTTCACGGGAGCGTTATTGAACAAAATTTGACACTAAGCCACATAAGGAGATATTGGGACAGGTGACCAAAAGCTTAGTCGAAGAGGTAGGTTTTAAGGTATGTGTTAAAGGAGAGAGAGGCGGAGAGGTTTAAGGAGGCATTTCCAGAGCGTAGGGAGCTGAAGGCACAGCCGCCAATGGTGGAGCGATTTAAATCGGGGATGCGCAAGAGGCCAGAATTGGAGGAGCACAGAGATTTTTTACATTCGTTCATGGGATGTGGGTGTCGCTGGCAAGGCCAGAATTTATTGCCCAAACCTAATTGCCCTTGAGAAGGTGGTGTTGAGCCGTCTTCTTGAACCGCTGCAGTCCGTGTGGTGAAGGTTCTCCCTCAGTGTTGTTAGGTAGGGAGTTCCAGGATCCAACGGCGATGAAGGAACGGCCGATATATTTCCAAGTCGGGATGGTGTGTGACTTGGAGGGGAACGTGCAGGTGGTGTTATTCCCATGTACTTGCTGCCTTTGTCCTTCTAGGTGGTTGAGGTCACGGGTTTGTGAGGTGCTGTGCAAGAAGGCAATCGAGTAACAAGTCGAGCAATGTATTCCGCTCAATCATTGATCATTCCATTCAGATCTTCTGCTTTTCAGCTGCACTTCCCCCCAAACATTGCAAATAATTTTGCTCAGTATTTGTTTCGCTTGTTTAATATTTTGTTCTCCGGCTTAGCTAGATTAATATTTCATTTCAATTATCAATGACAGGGAGCAATGAACAATGAACTAGTGAGCAAAGTTTCGTTTATTATTAAAAAGCAGTGATTCCGAAATTATCCAGGCTGATATGAATGGTATAAGAAGTAGTGATTTCGACATGATTTAAATACGCAGCCTTCAGAATCCAGAGTCAGACGCGCTACCGTTTCACCACGAGGTCTACTGATGGCATAGATTATATATATATATATATATATATATATATATATTATATATACTTATTATATACTTAAATATATATGTTTGATGCAGTGTTCCCTTGTGGTTGGGAATAGTTCATTGCACAAAAATAATTCAAGTCTGTGAGACATTTAATGTTTTCTTTAATCGCCATTAATACGTTCTGTTGCACACTTAAGTAAATGCTAACTTGTTTGCCAAGTGACAATTAAAACGTCAATAAATCTTTGTGTTTTGTATGTCATGAACTTTTATCCCTTCCCGTTTTACATACTGTATTTTAGGAGTCTGCTTAAAAATGTTTAGTGCTTATTATACCAGGAATCTGGTGTAGCCGTTGTTAAATTTAAAAAGGTTTGTAGCCCCTTTCATGCATGAACAAACTCGACCCTGAAGGTTTATGGGGAGCAAGTCCCAACAACATGCTTCCCTCCGAGGTTAAATCGGGGACTTTCTGCGTGTAACTGGTGAACATGATAACCGCTGCACTATGGAAATGAGAAACTTTTCGTTCTTAGCTCTGAAGGAAGTGTCTCGGGAAAACATGAACTGTTGACTCTCTTTGCACTGACTCTTTTCACGAATATTTCATCGATCGAAAATCTCCAAGTCACAGGGAAAAAATGTCAAAGTCATTAAACTCCCGAATCAGCCCCAAAATCTATCAATCTCAGTTTTTAAATTTTCAATTGACCCCCAGCCTCAACTGCTTTTTGAGGGAGTTCCAGAATTCCACTCCCCTTTGTGTGAAGAAGTGCTTCCTGACATCAACCCTGAACGGCCCACCTCTAATTTTAAGGTTATGCCCCCTTGTTCTGGACTCTCCCCACCAGAGGAAATAGTCTCTATCTGCCGTGTCAAATCCTTTAATAATCCAAACACCTCAATTAGATCATCCCTTAATATTCTGCACTCAAGGGAATGCAAGTCTGGTCTTTCCAACCTGTCCTCATAATTGCTTATCAAGGATAGCCAACAAAAAGGGTTTTACGACGGCTGGCTCTTGAATGCATTGGTTTTTGTCAACGGGCTCGTTGGTCTCGGGGTATGATTCTCGCTTCGGGGTTGTCTGTCCAAATATGTGAGACGTCCCGGGTTCAAATCCCGGATGAGCCCTTATTTTACTCTTCAACTTCCAAAGACAGAAAAGTACCCAAATCACCCCACATGAGTGAAACAATTCCGATGTTTCATACTATTACCAAACACAACTGCCCAACGTGGTTCTGATGAAAGGTCATTGACCTGAAACATTAACTCTGTTACTCTCTCCACAGATGCTGCCTGACCTGCTGAGGGTTTCCAGAATTTTCGATGTCATCAGAGTATCACTTCCCTCATCACCGAACTACACTCCTCCACTCGATGTCGCCTTGTGGTGCAAACAGGCTCCTTCCACACAGCCAGGTGTTCTGCTTTCGGCATCAATTATAACTATAACTTTTGAACTTGTTAGTTAAAACATATGGGCTTGCCCATTGACCAGAGACCAGAAGAGTGTTTATCTCTCACCAGTGCAGCCCTTTCCCGCTGCGTCAGCTTGGAATGATATGTAGCAATCATACATATCTCACACCTCTCCTGCTTCCCTGTGAAGCTGGTAAGACGAATAGCACACAATGCTGTCTGACACACATACACACCAGCTCTGAATGATTTAAAGGCCTTGTTATGATTGTCAAAGAATTGTTTATATCAAAAGGATAATTAAACTTATGAGTATTATGATATCAGCTCCGATCCAAGAGTTTCTGGACTTCAGAATCTACTCGTCTCTATATTAAACATATGCATGCATATAAAATGAAGCAAATCTGTCTTATGATTGTAGTTTCATTCTCCCAACAGAGATTTATACTTCCTTACTTAAGAGGCAAAAGGTAAAGGTTAATATTAATTCAATATAAAGACTAACTCTTTCCTTACAATACAGATACCCCAAACTAATATAACACCTCAAACTGATAGAGCTTCTCAAATTAAAACAGTACCTCAAACGAATACGGTACCTCAAGCTAATACAATACCTGAAACGGATAGAGAATCTGAAACTAATATAATACCTCAAGCTAATACATCATCTCAAACTAATAAAGTACCTCAAACTAATACAGTACCTCAATCAAATACAGAACCTGAAACATAAATTAATACCTCAAACTCATACAACATCTCAATCTAATACAGTATCTCAAAGCAATAAAGTACCTCAAACAAATACAACAGCTTAATCCAATACAGCACCTCAAACTGACGCAGAATCTGAAATTAATATTTTTTTTTATTCGTTAATGGGATGTGGGTGTCGCTGGCGAGGGGGTCATTTATTGCCCATCCCTAATTACCCTTGAGAAGGTGGTGGTGAGCCGCCTTGTTGAACCGCTGCAATCCGTGTGACGAAGGCTCTCCCGCAGTGCTAACAAGTAACAGACAAAGCAGCGATTAGCGCGCCGGTTGCAGGAGAGCTGGTTGGCGGTGATATCGATGCTGTGAGCGAGATCAGACCGTTTCCATGTTTCCACAAACAATGTTCCTTCCTTTATTTCTGGAAAAGTAGCACTGATAATGGACAACTACATTTCTGTGGCTGCAACATGAAACTTTGGCCAGGTGACACGCTGCTTTCGTGTATATTGCAAGAAACCACAGCGGTTGGTCTCTGTGGCGCAATCGGTTGCGCGTTCGGCTATTAACCGGAAAGGCTGATGTTTCGAGCAAGAAAACACTCTATGAACAATATCATCTGAGCATGCCATTCGCAATAGTTTAAACTGCGGTCGGATAACAGGTACATGAAAAAAACAGTGAAATGTTTGTGTGGGCGCGATGCTCTGGGATTCCCTGCCTGACCATCGCCACCGATCCTTCTCTGCAGCCTTCCGAAATACAGCGCAGTGAATGTATCCCTGTGAAATGAGCTCCTGGACAGTAATACGGAAATTAGTTTGGCTGAGGGGTTATCTCTATAGCACAGAGCTTAACTGATCAGGTTGCCGTAGTGTAGTGGTTATCACGTTCGCCTAACACGCGAAAAGTCCCCGTTTCGAAACCGGGCAGAAATATCTTGTAAAACTTGTCCCCATTAAAAATGATTAAATATTTAACGATTCACATTGCTGAATGATGTGAACAAAGTCCATTTTTCCCAGCCCTGTTAATGCGATGAAAGCCAGCGTGATATTGGGGGTGAAGGTTGCTTCTGATACTGCCTCATTCCCGGTGGGATCTGGCGGAGATTTGATAAGCCCGATGCATTCAACCAATATCTGAAACGGTGTTTGAGAAACATTCAAAAATATAATAACATCCAGGATCCTGGCTTCACAGTGCGTGGCGCAAATGTCTGACTCCAGATCAATAGGCTGCGTGTTCACATCACATCGGGGTCACTGTTTCTTTCACCGCTGACATGAGACTGGATAATTCCCGAATGAAGGTTTTAATTGCTTTTTCACCAAAAAAAACAGAAGTTTGGTCGAAACCCTGACTCAGTACCTTCCCAGTGGCAGGGAGGGGAGCGCTGATACCCTCATTTATTTCATGCAACAAACTGACACGAATACTGGTATTGATTCAAAATCGACCTGCAGATGGACACACACAGAAAATAGACAACCACAGAAACAGACAGCAACTATTTGCCTATTTGCACATATATATATAAATCGTCTATATATATATATATAGCCTTTAACGTGGTCAGACGATTTAAGCTCGGTGAACTTGCTTCAGCTTTCTGAAATGTATTTGTCCATCCTTCAGAGGTCACGGGAAATATATTTTTTGCCTTTTGAAAAATGACGCGAAAGGTAAAGACATGTTTTGTTTTCAACACGGCTGGTGAAATGGCCGGACTATCATAAATTAGGGGTCACCTTTGAAAAATTTAAAGGAGACTACTTCAAAATCACTTATTGCCAATTTAAAATCTCGGTCACTATTTATATAGGACTGAAAGAAATAACAATAAACATGTCAGTCAAAGCCCGCGGTGAGACGGTGATGAACTTGTTTGCTGCGAAGTTCACCGCTGGGCTAAAGTTGACGCCGTTCAAAAGACGCGAACCCACTCAATGTAAAGGATGAGCTCATAACCAACAGGTCCCGTCAACGTCAAACACCTCCTTTCTTGTTCAATAGAGGGAGCAGAGGCGTGTACATCATCAGACGCCAGCAACTTTAAGAAATGGAACAGATAAAGGCACAGATGCAAGTTCCAAATCTTTTCAATGCAAAGTTATTTCACTTTTCTTTAAGTGCCGTGAGGCTGAAAACGGGTCCCAGATGATTTGCGTTCACTCGTGACTTGTTTTCCAGTATTTGTCCGTCAGGTTTGCAATTTAATTTGTATTGGATGTTGAAGATATTTCAGGATGATGGCACAACATACCATGTGTAAAGCAACCATCTTGATAACTTCAATCATCACACACTCTACATCGACGCTGCAGAGGCCCCAGCACCCCTTTCAATATTGTTTTTCTTAACTCACAGTTTTCAACAGGGAATTGGGAAAACGCTTGGATGGAAACATTTTACAGGCTAGGGGAATGAGCAGGCGAGTGTGACGAACTGGTCAGCTCTTTCAGAGAGCTGGCAAAGGCACGATGGGCCGAATGGCGCTGTCTTATTCTATGATTCTATTGATAGATCAATTTCCGCCTTTCACTGAGCCTCCCGAAATGGAGCACAGTAATCGTGTCCCTGTGAAATGAGCTCCTGAACAGTAGTACGGAAATTAGCGTGGCTGAGCGGTTTGAAAATCTGGTTGGGCTCCTAACAGGAAATTTCCTCTCTAAGATTGATTAGTTCATCAATAATCTCCCCCCTTTCGATCTTAAAAGTCTTTACATATTTTTTGATCACTTCTTCTACTGTCATGCCCACAATACTAGTCCCCCTGGTAAACACTGAAGCAAAGTGATTATTTAATATTTCTGCAATTTCGCTGTGAGTTTGTCATGTGTATGCCTTAGTGGCCCTATTCCTATCCCAAATTTTGCTTTTTTTGATATTCCTTTTTGCCTTTCAAATAGTTCTTTAGATTTCTTTCCCAGTCTTTTCACATTCCCCTCTCTCCTTTTTTGTCCAGTGTGTGCCTTTTTCTTTAATTTCAATTTTGCCCGTATTTCTTTATTCATCCCTGGTGTGTCATTTCTGGCTAGTTTGTTCTTGCTTTTTAGTGGGATATATTTCTCCTGGACTCTTTTGATCAGCGTTTTAAATGTTTCCCACTGCTGTTCGATTTCTTTGTCCAGGTCATCAACCATTTCACGGTTGGAAACTTCTCAATTCACGTGTCCATGACAAAGCCAGTTGCTTTTGTGGGAGGAGCAAATCAACTTGGCAGAAAGATCAGCTGCAGCCCAATCCACAAATAAAATATTTCCACGTCTTAGTGAAAATAAGCACTGTCAGAAGTGTGATTCGAACCCACGTCTCCAGAAGACATTGCTACCTGAACGCAGCGCCTTAGACCGCTCGGCCATCCTGACTAGCGAATGCAAATTTCATTCTGCATTATTTCTGTATTGTTGGTCAGTGAAAGCAGGATAATAGTTTAAAATCGCACTCGCTCAACGTGGGGGTCGAGCCAACGACCCTGACATTAACAGTCGCATGCTCTACCGACTGAGCTAGCCGGGCCTCGTTAGTTTTAATCGCCTTATCTGTTATTGCAGCAAGCAGGAGAAAGACTCCATTTCAAATTATTGGAATCATTTCTGAGGGCTCGGATAAACTGTCACTTCGAAAGGCACGGGCTCATCAAGGACAGTCAGCATGGATTTGTTCAGGGGAGGTCGTGTCTGACGAACCTGATTGAATTTTTCGAGGAGGTGACAAGGAGGATCGATGAGGGTAGCGCAATTGATGTAGTCTACATGGATTTTAGCAAGGCTTTTGAAAAATTCCCAAAAGGGCAGATTGGTCGAAAAAGTAAAGGCCCATGGGATCCAAGGGAATGTGGCCTTTGGATCCAAAATTGGTTCAGTGGCAGGAAGCAAAGTGTAATGGTCGATGGGTGTTTTTGCGGCTGGAAGGCTGTTTCCAGTGGGGTGCCGCAGGGCTCGGTACTTGGTCCTTTGCTTTGTGTGGTATACATTAACGATTTGGACTTAAAAGTAGGGGGCATGATGAAGAAATTTGCGGGTGACACAAAAATAGGCCGTGTGGTTGATAGCGAGGAGGAAAACTGTAGACTGTCGGGGTTCAGGCAATTTTCTGATAACAAAGCACTCAATCTATCTCTGAATGAATTTTGAACGGATACGTTTGTTTGACCCGGAACAGGCACGATGGGCCGAATGATCTCCTCTTGTGGACTAACATAATACCATGATACTTAGTGTTATCAGAAGGAAAAGCAACACATTGCAAATAAGAGCAGAGAGAGGAGACCAGTCTAACAGCATAACAGCACGGTGAGATATTGTATTTGAGAAGGATGAGGAGGGATAGTTTATCATGGTTGTAGTCACATAGGGTATCAATTGTGACTTTGATCAGGACAATTTCATGCTGCGACAAGGGCGGAAACCCAATTGGAGAGATTCAGCCCGGGTGCGTCCCCATCGTGCGCGGTGAGACGGAAGAAGCGGGGGGTGCGGGGAAGTGTCAGAGCTGGGGCTCACTGGTGGAAGCAGCATAAAATTTTAAAACGGTACTCGCCCAACGTGGGGCTCAAACCCACTACCCTGAGAGTTTTTAAAGTAAAGGGGGAGCAGCCACCATCTGGATCTCTTGCTGTCCTTGAAACAATACATTCCAAGTAAGAGCAGAGAGAGGACACCATTCAGTTTCCCATTGTGTTGAACCAAATGCGATCGGTTTCCGTAGTGTAGCGGTTATCACGTTCGCTTTGTATACGAAAATTCCCCGGTTCGATCCCGGGCGGAAACCTTATGTTGGAACTTGGTCTCCATGAACATCCAGATCGATTTTCTTCTCCTGCCAAAAGGGGAGACAGTGGCTGCTCCCTTATTCTTTGTCAGCTGCGTCTTTTACTTCATGGAACAGATAACTTTGAGTGTGAGAAAACTGATCCACAGTGACGCTCACTTCAAGTTTTATTCCCTTTTAATCTGGAAGGAGAGATTGGCTTTGGACAGAGTGGCTTTTGAAAGCCGTTAGTTGTGTGGGATCGACAAACCTTTTCCGCTGGTGGGAGACAAGGGAACCGAACCAACCATCGACCAAGTTCTCCCGAATTATCCGCTGCAATGGGAAACCGACCAACAAAAGCCCTTTTATTGACCGTGGAGGTTCAGACAATTTTCTGATCACAAAGCGCTCAATCTATTTCTCTTGTCAATTTCCCGATGTTTCCGGATATTGTCTGCATCTCTGCCCTGTGATTTTTTCACTATGTGTCCACCTGCAGGGTGGTTTTTGAACGAATTCGAGTGTTTGTCTTCTGTTTATAACATTAAATAAAAGAGGGAATCAGACACTTCCCTCCCTGACACCAGTGAGACAGACTTGTTATTGTGAAAACGCAAAGAAAGCATTAATTGGGGAATTATACAGACTCTTATCAGCGCCAAAAGTAGCTTTACAATATATACACCCCAATAAATAAATAATTAATACAGATACATGTTAATACATTTGCAACTAACAGAGTCACTAAACCAGAAATATTATTTGTACCTAATAAAAACTCTGCCAGATATATTTAGACATCTTACATACCTTACTTGATGGTCTAGTGGTTCGGGGCAGTGTTTTCAGCGCCATGGTCTAGTTTCGATTCCTGGTCATGGAAGTTGCTCTTACAAAAAACAATTGTCAATTTTGAGGAATCAGAGCAAATTTACGGCATAGAAGAAAGCCTTTCGGCCCATCGCATCTGCGCCGGCCGAAAATGACCCTCCCACTTTTTGCACTCGGTCCGTTGCTTTGCAGGTCACGCCAGGTCAGGTGCAGAGCCACATATTTTTAAATGTAACGAGGGATTCTGCCTCTACCACCCTATCAGGCAGTGAGTTCCAGACCCCCACCACCCTCTTGGTGAAAACATTTCTCCTCAGCTCCCCTCTAATCCTTCCACCAATCACTTTAAATCGATGCCCCCTGGTTATTGACCTCCCTGCTAAGGTAAATAGGTCCTTCCCATCCACTCTATCTCGGCCCTTCAAAATTTTGTACACCTCAATTAATCACCCCTCAGCCTCCTCTGTTCCAAAGAAAACAACCCCAGCCTATCCAATCTTTCCTCACAGCCAAAATTCTCCAGCCCTGGCAACCTCCTCGTAAATCTCCTCTGCACCCTCTCCAGTGCAATCACATCTTTTTTGACCAGTCTGCCAAGTGGGACCTTGTCAAAAGCCTTGCTAAAATCCATGTAGACTACATCAAAGTACTCCAGGTGTGTTCTCACCAAAGCCCTATTTAATTGCAGCAAGACTTCCTTACTCTTATACTCCAACCTCCTTGCAAAAAGGCCAACATAACATTTTTCTTCCTAATTGCTTGCTGTACCTGCATGTTAACTTTTTGCGATTTGTTTACAAGTGCACCCAACTCCCTCTGAATATCAACATTGATTGGACTCTCAACTTTTAAAAAATATTCTGCTTTTCTATTCTTCCTACCAAAGTGGACAATTTCACATTTTCCCACCTTATACTCCAACTGCCACCTTCTTACCCAATCACTTAACCGTCCACCTCCCTTTGCGTCCTCCTCACGCTTACTTTCCCACCTACCTTTGTATCATCAGCAAACTTGGATACATTACACTCGGTCCCCTCATCTAAGTTATTAATATTGAATGGAAACAACAATTGCAACATAAATTGTCCGTCCAGGATCGAAAGCAGGGCCGTTCGCGTGTAAAGCGAACTGGCAACCACGACACCACAAAAAACCGCTGGTGACTTATACTGGACAGAGGGGAACTGACCAGTCACCTCTCTCTCCTCTGATTGGGACAGTTTTACTTCTCTTCAAACAACATCTCTCCTGTCCCACACTAAAATCATGGAATTGAATCATAGAATATTACAGCACAGAAGGAGGCCATTCGGCCGTGTTGCCCTGCCTACTCTTTGAAAGAGCTGTCCAATTTAGTCCAAAAAACCCTGCCTTTCCCCCCTAAATTTGCAAATCAGTCCTCTTCAAGTACCTGTCCAATTGCCTTTTGAAAGTTCATATGAAAGCTGCTTCCCCCACTCTTTCAGGGAGTGGCTACCAGATCGGAACAACCCTCTGTGTGAAAAAAAATCTCCTCATTTCCCCTCTCGTCCTAAAAGTTCTCAATCCTTCTCCACGGATGCCTTTTTACAAACATTTCATTCATCAAAAGCACACAAGTTACACAGGAAAAAGTCTTCATTTTCAAGTTATTAACGTTCCGAAGGAGCTCTTTAATTTCCCTCCCCTAATCTTATGAATCAGATCATTCTCGTCCGGATCCTTTTCCACATGAACCGGCCTCCCCTCCTCAGGAAATAGCCATTCTGATTCTGTGACTGTGGCCAGCTTTGTTCGGGCAGTTGGTTTGACAGGGACCTCACACCGCACTCTCCTCCCGTGTTTTCTTCCACATCCGCAGATTGGGGCCGGGCCTGGACTGATTTTTTTCTCTGCCTCACCCGGGGCCACTGAGTCTCCAACTCAGATCACAAACCAGCTCTCCTACACCCGATCACCAACTCACCCAGTTTGTAAATTGAAACCGGAGCAAGTGCCTCGTAAGAGGGCAATAGATGTAGGGGAGGCAGCAACCTCTGATAAAATCTCAGGCTCATCAGAGAGGTTTGTGTATCTGAACCCCTAATAACCTTCTGCTCCTTTTATAGTTTTGACCATTGCACACTACGCGGCACTGACAGACTCGTCTCTTGCACTGACAGTCAAGCAAGCGGAGGGTTCACTCGCGAAAGCAGCGTCAAAGTTTAAAACAGAATTTGCCCATTAAGGGTCTCATGTGCGACTGACTGAATTCGCCGGGCCTGCTGAAGTGTTTCCATTTGGTCTGTTATTGCAGCGAGGTGGCTGCTGACTCCGCCCCAGGGGCTGAGTTTAGAATCGTGGAAGGATACAACTCAGACGCAGGCCATTCGGGCCATCGCGCCCGTGCCTTGTCCGACAAACCATGTACCAGATTCTCCTGAATTCCAAGGTGTGGAACGAAAGTAAACAACAAAAGGCCTTACATTCGACCGTGGAGGTACAGGCAATTCTCTGAGAAACCGGGTTGTCTATTTCCCGGTGTTTGCCTGTCTCTCTGGTTGTGTTTATCTCTGTGCGTGTGGAGCTGCAGGCTGATTTTGAATTAATAAGTGTGTTTGTGTATGTTTCTTGCAATAAATAAATGAGGGAATCAGACGCTTCTCTCCCTGACAGTGGGGAAATCGTGAGGCGGAATTCAGAGCAGGATTCTGTTTGTTGTGAAAACGGGATTGTAATAAGGAAGCGGGAATTATCCAGCCTCCTAACAACACTAAGGACAACTGTGACCCCGACGTGATTTAAACACACAACTTTCTAATCTGGAGTCAGACGCGCTACCGTTGCGCTACAAGGTCTGACAGCAAAGATTTGGATGTTTACCTTTATGAAAGTTTCTCACACACCGTTTCATTTATTTCAGATTACTAAATCCCCTCCCACTCCCACCGGGTGTCAGGCAGCCTCAGAAGCAGCCTTCACCTGTCCGCGGCAGCATGACTGCAGCAAATCCAATTACACACACCCGGCACCCAGAATCATCACATCACAGGAAAGGAACTGCTCAAAATGCACAATAGGGCGGGCAGCATCTGAAAAAACTCTGAGAGTTTCTGTGTGTGGACTTTGTTCAGGACTGCGAACAGGACGGTATGAAAATTTAAACAATGGATGTGTACAAATGGATGTCATGCTTCTTTACAAAGTGAGTGTTTATGTTATGTGTGCCATTTATAAATTTATTTTAATTATTTTTACAATATGATATATCTTGTTATAAATATATATGATTGCATCTGTGACACTTAGAAATACATTTGGGTGTAACTGTGTGGTGGTTATCATTATATCGCTGTGTATCTGTGTTATGTATTTGTGTGTAATAAGAAATAAGACATAGAGAAATAAATATCCAGAAAATACATTGACATTATATACACCCCAATAAGTGAATAAATAATACAGATACATGTAAATACATTTGTAAGCAGCAGTCATGAAAGGCATTTACTTCTCCTGGCTTCGGGATGAGCCGGTGGGCGTCAAAACCTGCCGTGGACGGAGACCGGGTTGCTGATTGCGGGAAGAGCAAATCAACTGGGCCGAAAAATCAACTGCAGCTCAAGCAACAAATAAAACCATCCAAGATAAAGCAGCCAGCTTGATTGGCACCCCATCCACCACCCTAAACATTCACTCCCTTCACCACCGGCGCACCGTGGCTGCAGTGTGTACCATCCACAGGATGCACTGCAGCAACTCGCCAAGGCTTCTTCGACAGCACCTCCCAAACCCGCGAACTCTACCGCCTAGAAGGACAAGAGCAGCAGGTACATGGGAACAACACCACCTGCACGTTACCCTTCAAGTCACACACCATCCCGACTTGGAAATATATCGCCGTTCCTTCATTGTCGCTGGGTCAAAATCCTGTAACTCCCTTCCCAACAGCACTGTGGGAGAACCGTCACCACACGGACTGCAGCGGTTCAAGAAGGCGGCTCACCACCACCTTCTCAAGGGCAATTAGGGATCGGCAATAAATGCTGGCCTCGCCAGCGACGCCCACATCCCGTGAACGAATTTTTAAAAAGGTGAATCTTTTAATCACCATTAATAAACGCACAACTTTCTGTTTCGCACTGAATGAAATGCTAACAAGTTTGCCGAGTGACTGTCGAAACTACGCTAACTTTTGTAACTTTCATCCCTTCTCATTTTACGCACTGCTTAAAAGTGTTCAGTGGTAATGAGACCAGGAATCTGGAGCAGCCGTTGTTGAATGTGAAAGGATTGCAGCCCAATTTTCACGAGAGAAAGCTCGCCCCTGGAAGTTTGTGAGGAGCAAGTTCCATCAAATTGTTTCTGACCCGGGATTAAACCGGGAGTTTTTCGTGTGTGAGGCCAACATGATATCCATTACACCACGAAAACATCTATTTATTGCAGCCCAGGTCAGATGGAATTGTTAAAGGAGAAAGTGAACTGCTGACTCCCACTTCTGGGGGATATCCCAAAGCGCTTCATAGAGGTGTAATCAAAAACATAGAATAATTGAAACACAGGAGGCCATTCGGCCCATCGTGCCTGTGCCAGCACTTTAAACTAAATGGTGCAATTTTAAAGGGGGTGTAGGAACAGAGAGACCTGGGGGCATACGTACACAAATCTTTGAAGGTGGCAGGACAAGTTGAAGAGATTGTAAAAAAAAATATCCGGAATCTTTGACTTTATTAATAGAGGCCTAGAGTACTAAAGCAAGGAACTTATGCTAAACATTTATAAATCACTGGTTACGCCCCAGCTGGCCACCACACAATTCTGCCCAACACACTTTAGGAAGGATGTCAAGGCCTTGGAGAGGGAGCAGAGTTGATTTACTAGAATGGTGCCAGTGATGAGGGACTTCAGTGAGGTGGAGAGACTGGAGAAGCTGGGGTTGTTCTACTTTGAACAGAGACGGTTAAGGGAAGATTTAACAGAGGTGTTCAAAATCATGAACGGTTTTGATGGAATAAATAAGGAGAAACTATTTCCAGTGCCAGAAATTATGGTAACCGGAGGACACAGGTTTAAGGTAATTGGCAACAGAGGTGAGATGAGGAGAATGTTTTTACGCAGCGAGTTATCATGATCTGGAATGCACTGCCTGAAAGGGTGGTGGAAACAGATTCAATAATAACATTCAAAGGGGAACTGGGGAAATCCTTGAAGGGGAAAATTTTGCAGGGCTTTGGGGAAAGGGAAGGGGAGTGGGTCTAATTGGGTAGCTCTTTCAAAGAATTCGCACAGGCACAATGGGCCGAATGGCCTCCTTCGATGATGTTTCCATGCTGTGATTCTATGTTACGGAGTATTTTCTGATGCAGTAGTTTTCAGGGCAGAGGACCAAGTGGGGATTGAACTCGACGGCAAGTGTATACAGTTCGTTCAAAGGACTGAAGCCGATGGTTTCATTCTTCCCGTCGCTTAGCAGCACGAAATTACTCGGCCATGCAGGCGACTTTTTTTGTCTTCATTCATGGGATGTGGGTGTCAATGGCAAGGTCAGCATTTATTGCACATCCCTAATTGTTCTTGAGAAGGTGCTGGTGAGTCGCCTTCGTGAACTGCACCTTCCATTGACTGTGTCATTGACATTTTCCGGATAGAGAGAAACTATTTCCGCTGGTTGGGGTTCTAGGACTAGGGGGCACAGTCTAAAAATTAGAGCCAGATCTTTCAGGAGTGAAATTAGAAAACACTTCTGCACACCAAAGGTGATAGAAGTTTGGAACTCTCTTCCGCAAACGGCAATGGATGCTAGCTTAATTGCGAATTTTAAATCTGAGATAGATAGCTTTTTGCCAACCGAAGGTATGAAGGGATGTGGACCAAAGGCAGATATATGGAGTTCGACCACAGATTCGCCATGATCTTATCAAATGGCGGAGCGGGCTGGAGGGGCTTAATGGCCTACTCCTGTACTGATGGTACATTTCCCCAAGTGTCTGTTCTCTCCACAGTTGTTGAATTATCGCCTTGTGTTTCTAGCATATTTTCGTTTAAAGCTCGGTTTGGGGATGAGACGGTGGGCGTCAAAACGTGCCGTGGATGGAGACCGGGTTGGTTATTGCGGGAAGAGCAATTCAACTGCAGCTCAAGCAACAAATGAAATAGGAGTCAAAATAACCACTGTCATAAGCGGGATTTGAACCCACGCCTCCAGCGGAGACCGCAACCTGAACGCAACGCCTAACTCCACTCGGCCATCTTAACCGACAAATAGCTCGTTCACTCGCATTCCTTTCCACACTGAGACCGCCCCGGAGACAGTTTCACTCACTCCAGTGCTTGGTAAGATAAATGCTGCCATAAAGGCTCGGTGAGCGGGATGCTACCTACCCGGGTTTTCATGGGCCTATTGTGCATTATTCTTATTTAATCACGGAAATATTCGCAATAAGGAACTAAACAGAATTAAAAGCTTAATCACAGAGAAAGGAAAATCCATGTTACATCTGATAATGTTGCAAATAGCGCTCCCTGGTGGTCTAGTGGTTAGGATTTGGCGCTTTCATCGCTGCAGCCCGGGTTCGATTCCCGGTCAGGAAAGCAACTTTTGAACACATTAATCGCCGATAACGTTATTTTGCAGAATGAAAGGCTCCTGAGGGAAGTTGTAAAACTTTAATAATTTCTTTTGTGCGATGAACTTTTTATCCCTTCTCATTTTACACACTGTATTTTTAAGGGCTCGGTTTAAAATGTTCAGTGCTCGTGAGACCACGAATTTGTGTTAAATTTAACAGGACCGGCTCTTTCACAGAGAAAAAAAAAATTGCCCCAACATAATGTTTCCACCCTGGAAACTTTCGCGTGTGAGGCGAACATGATAACCACAACACTTCAGAAACCTCTGTTATGATCATCAGCCAGAAGTTCGAATGACTGCATTGATTCTCTTTCAGAACTATTCAATTGATCGAAGTTGCACAAGTCACGAAAGAAAAATGTTCATTTTAAAGTTATTAAACTCCCAAATGTGGCCTGCCTTGTTTGGACAGGGGTTTGACCCAGACGTCACAGCCTCAACAAAGCATATTCTCAACATCTCCATTGGGAACAGGAGGAGGCCATTTCGCCCCTTGAACCTGTTCCGCCCTTCAATTATATAATGGATGATCAGTACCTCAAATCGATTTGCCCGCCTTTGCTCCCTATCCCTCGATACCCTGACCCAACAAAAATCTATCGATCTCAGTCTTGAAAGCTTCAATTGACCCCCAGCATCCACAGCCTTTTGGGGGTCAGAGTTCCAGACTTCTACTGCCCTTTGTGTAAAAAAGTGCTTCCTGATTTCGAACCTGAATGGCATGGTTCTAATTTTAAGGTTATGTCCCCCTCGTTCTTGATTCCCCAGATGAAACTGATTCTCTCTCTCTATTCTATCGAATCATTTAAACATGTTAAACGCCTCGCTCAGACCGCCCCTCAATCTTCTATACTCGAGGGAATACGAGCCCGGTCTATGCAGCCTGTCCTCATAATTAAACCTTTTTAGCCCCGGTAACATTCTGGTGAATCTGCTCTGCACCCCCTCCAAGGCCAATCTATCCTTCCTGAGGTGCAGTGTCCAAAACTGAACGCAGTTAGTCCAGACGCAGTCTAACCAGAGCTTTATATAACTGGAACATAACTTCCACTTCTTTATATTCCAGCCCCCTGAGATAAAGGCTAACACTCCGTTAATTCTCTCTGCTTCTTAACATTTGGAAAATACCCTGACCATAGGTCCAAAGTGGATTACCCCACATTGAACTCCATCTGCCATAGTTTTGCCCACTCACTTAATCTATCAATGTCCCTTTGCAACTTTCCAATCGCATCCACACTACTTACTGCAACACCTAACTTAGTGTCATCAGCAAACTTGGATATACGACTCT
This sequence comes from Heptranchias perlo, assembly GCF_035084215.1. NCBI lineage: Eukaryota > Metazoa > Chordata > Chondrichthyes > Hexanchiformes > Hexanchidae > Heptranchias > Heptranchias perlo. The sequence goes on along the minus strand of NW_027139612.1, from coordinate 5,318,753 downwards.
CTGTTCCTTCATCAAAGTCATTGATAAATATGGTGACAAGCTGAGACCCTAGTTACAGAACACTGGGGGACACCACTAGTCCCATGCTGCCAATTGGAGTATGTACACATTATCCCGACTCTCTGTCTCCAATCTCCTCACCCATTCTCTACCCATGTCAATACATTGCCTCAAGTTCCATGCACTTTCATTTTTGTCAACAGTCTCTTGTGTGGAACCTTACCAAATGCCTGCCGGAATTCAATATTAATAATATCAGAGCAAGATAGGAACAGGAGCAGGAGTAGGCCATTCAGCCTCTCGTGCCCGCTCCGCCATTTGAAAAGATCATGGCTGATCTGTGATCTAACTCCATATACCCGCCTTTGGCCCATATCCCTTAATACCTTTGGTTGCCAAAAAGCTATCTATCTCAGATCTAAATTTAGCAATTGAGCTCGTATCAATTGCCATTTGCGGAAGAGAGTTCCGAACTTCTTTTTTAAAAAACATATTTACTTTGGCTGTTTTAAACATCATGAAATTATTTGAACTCTTCAGTTAATTGGAAAAAGCCACTAACTGTAAGTTGACCACAAACTACAGGCTTTTTGTCCACTGCTAATTAAAACAAGAGAAAAGAGCAAAGGTAATGTTCATTCGCCTTTGCAAACTGCAACATAAAGGGTGAAGTCGCAAAAAATGCCCGGGCTTTTTGTCCCCTGCTCCAGGAACAGAAGAGAAAATGAGCACAGGGGCAATTTGGACCCTGCAGCAAACACTAACCAGGACAGACAGACAGACCAACACCTTTTAGGGGATCATTGGTTGCACTGTGGATTACTGGGACACTGTGTATGACTGGGGCACTCTCACTGGATGCACTGTGGGATCACGGTGGGGCACTCTGCGATCACTGTGGGATCACTGGGTGCACTGTGGATCACTGGAATACTGTGGATCAATAGGGTACTATCACAGGGTGCACTGTGGGATCACTGGGTCATTCTGCGATCATTGTGGGATCACTGGGTGCTCTGTGGTTCACTGCGACACCATGGATCAATGGGGCACTAACACTGGGTGCACTGTGGGATCACTGGATCACAGTGGGAACACTGTGGGATATTTATTTACCCAGATGGGCCGAAAGTCCCTTGTTTCCCTGCTGTACATTCGATGTAATTCCATGTCGTATACAAACATATATAATGTTGTTGGAGTAATAAAAGGAATCCTGAAGAGACTTCTTTACCCAGAAGGGCCGAATGGCCTATTTCAGTGCCGTGCTGTAGTCTATGTAATATTTAAATAAAGACATATTATGTTGTATCATACATACAAGAAGTAATTGTTGTAAAAAGGAGGAGCAGTCGGGCCGAGTGGCCTCTGAAATGTGCCGTACATTCGATGTTAAACATATCTCAATATATTATTAGATTATATATTGTATTGTATTTTCTACTCCAGAAGTTGTTGTTGTCAAGTAAGAAATTCAGGGGAACTTCTTTACCCAGATGGGCTGAATGGCGTGTTTCTGTGCCGTGCTGTATTCTATGTAACATATGTATGTAAATATATGTATATATATATATATATATATATATATATATATATATATATATATATAAAGATGTGCACTGATAACCCCCGAATCCGGGCGCGATTAACCTGCACCCGGTCATTGAGATGCAGACAACCCGTGAGATTGGTGCTGCCTGGTGATTTACCTGATTCCTGCGAGCAGTCAGTCCTGGCTGTGCTGTTGAGTGGCTTCTCACCAGCAGGGGGGCCCCGATATTGCGTGAGCGGATAGCACCTCTTAAAGGCAGGCTTCACCTCTTAAAGGCAGCCTGCACCTCGTAAAGTCAAACATTTGATTCAGATACAAACCTCAGGGGTCATTTCTTCTCGTACAGTTTTGATTTTCAGCTTCTTTGAATTAAACAGACCATTGCTTAAAATGACTGGCTCCCAGTCACTGTCTTGAAGGTATTCATCAGTCTATCTTTTTCAAACTGGTGAGTCTGTTTGGAATCTCTGAGAATGTTAATCAAGTCGACAGCTTCCATAGTTTGTGAGAAAAAGACAACAAAGAACCAGGATGTTCGAAAGTTCCGTATAGTATTTGTGAATTATTTAATATTTTCTTTTCCAATAAGGATCTGGTTGAGCTTCGCAGTAAAACTGTTGTCTTACTGCAACTATTTTTTTATTCTCTTTCTGTTTCATCAACTTGTTTGGCAGTTAAAGTCTAAAACAAGGTCCAGTTTAGTGTGAATCTGTCACCCTCTGAAGAGCAGGCACTATTAGGCACTGGATAGAACGAGTGGGCTGAGATAATCTGAAGGGGTTTCACTGTTCATTACCTGGAGCCCTTCAAATGTTACACTGATATCAGGACAAGCGGAAACATTGAGACATTGGGAGTGAAGCCTCACCTAACAGAGGAGCTGCTTTTGAAGCTTAGAAATACAGCTGATTTTAAATCAGCAAAATTTCACTTCATTAAATTAGGCAAAAAGGTAACTATCTTTGAACTGTCTCCACTATCAGAAAAACACAGACATTTTACTGATCAGTGAATAAGGATCTTGTTCAAACTGTACAAAATAAAAATCAATTGTAATCTTTTTTAACTTAACGATCTGATATAAAGCATTCTCCAACCAAACGAATGCACCACGCATTCCCAGGACACTGAGAGATTATGTGAGTGGGCAAAACTGTGGCAAATGGAGTTCAATGTGGGGAAATGTGAGGTCATCCACTTCGGATCTAAGAAAGATAGATCAGAGAGTTTTCTAAATGGTGAGGAGCTCGGAACTGTGGAAGAGCAGAGAGATTTAAGGGTCCAAGTACAGAAATCATTAAAAGCTAGTGGACAGTTACAAAAATAATTAAAAAGGCTAACAGAATGTCGGCCTTTATTTCTCGAGGGCTGGAATATAAAGAGGTGGAAGTTATGTTCCAGCTGCACAGAGCTCTGGTTAGAGCCCATCTGAAGGACCGCCATTCAGTTCTGTGCACTGCACCTCAGGAAGGATATATTGCCCTTGGAAGAGCTGCAGCGCAGATTCAACAGAATGATATCTGGGCTAAAAGGGTTAAATTATGAGGACAGGTTGCATAGACAAGGCGAGTATTCCCCTGAATATAGAAGATTAAGGGGTGATCTAATTGAGGTGTTTGAGATGATTAAAAGAGTTGATAGGGTAGATAGAGAGAAACTACTTCCTCTGGTGGGGAATCCAGAACAAGGGGCATAACCTTAAAATCAGAGCTAGGCCGTTCAGGGTTGATGTCAGGAAGCACTTCTTCACACAAAGGGTAGTGGAAATCTGGAACTCTCCCCACAAAAGTCTGTTGAGCCGTGGGGTCAATACGAAATTTCAAAACGGAGATTGATAGATTTTTGTTAGACAAGGGTATTAAGGATTAAGGAACCAAGGCGGGTCGATGGAGTTCAGAAACAGATCAGCCATGATTTAACTGAATGTCTGAACTGGCTCGAGGAGCTGAAGGGTCTACTCTTGTTTCTATATAACAGGCTCGATGGGCTGAATGGACTCCACCTGTTACTCTGTAACATGCTTGAGGGGCTGAATAGCCTCCATTAGTTCCTGTACAACAGGTTCGAGGGGCTGAATAGCCTCCTCCTGTTCCTACTTAACAGGTTTGAGGGGATAAATGGTGTCCAGTTCTTGTATGACAGGCTCGTGGTGCTGAATGGCATTTAGTTCCCGTACAACGGACTTGAGGGGCTGAATCGACGCCCCCTGTTGCTATCTGACAGGCTTGTGTGATTGATTGGCCTCCAGTTCCCCTGTAAAAGGCTCTAAGGACTGAATGGCCTCCTCCTGTTCCTATGTAACAGGCTTCAGGGGCTGATTGGCCTCCAGTTCCAGTGTAACGGACTCGAGGGGCTGAATGGCCTTCATTTCATTTTATTCGTTCATGGGATGTGGGCATCGGTGGTAAGGCCAGCATTTATTGCTCATCCCTAATCGCCTTTGAGACGGTGGTGGTGAGCCGCCTTCTTGAACCGCTGAAGTCCGTGTGGTGAAGGTTCTCCCACAATCCTGTTTGGAAGGGAGTTCCAGGATTTTGACCCAGCGACGCTGAAGGAACAGCGATATATTTCCAAGTCGGGATGGTGTGTGACTTAGAGGGGAACGTGCAGATGGTGTTGATCCCATGTGACGGCTGCCCTTGTCCTTCTGGATGGTAGAGGTCGCGAGTTTGGGAGGTGCTATCGAAGAAGCCTTGGCGAGTTGCTGCAGTGTATCCTATGGATAGTACACACTGTAATGCCGTTGAATGTCAAGGGGAGGTGGTTGGACTCTCTCTTGTTGGAGATGGTCATTGCCTGGCACTTGTCTGCCGCGAATGTTACTTGCCACTTATTAGCCCAAGCCTGGATGTTGTCCAGGTCTTGCTGCATGCGGGCTCAGACTGCTTCATTATGTGAGGGGTTGCGAATGGAACTGAACACTGTGTAATCATCAACGAACACCCCCATTTCTGACCTTATGATGGAGGGAATATCATTGATGAAGCAGCTGAAGATGTTTGGTCCGAGGACACTGCCCTGAGGAACTCCTGCTGCAATGTCCTGGGGCTGAGATGATTGGCCTCCAACAAGCATTACCATCTTCCTTTGTGCTCGGTATGCTTCATTTGCCGTATGGCAGGCTCGAAGGTCTGAATGGCCTCCTCCTGTTCCTGTATAACAGGCTCGAAGGTCTGAATGGCTCTTCATGTTCCTATGTAACAGGTTCGAGGGGCTGAATGGCCTCCTCCTGTTCCTGTCGAACAGCCTTGAGGAACTTGCCGCTATTTCGCCTAAGGTGGCTGCCGTAATCGCCGCCATTTTGTCCAATATCGCCACTTTACTTGCCGCCATTATGTCCAAGACGGCTGTGCTACTTGCGACCATTTTGTCCAAGATGGTCACCGTACATGCGGCTATTTTGACCAAGATGGCTGCTGTAATTGCCATCATTGAAATACACACATAAATATATCAAATATATATATGATATATATCTTATAAATACAAGTTGTTATTGTGGTGGTCTAAATATATGGACTGCCACTCTGGGGTCACTCTGCGTTGACTGTGTGCAGTCTGGGATTACTGCGTGCAATCTGTGACCCCTGGGTTCACCCTGGGATCACTCTGGGGTGTCCATATGCACTCTGGGATCGTTGCGTGCACTCTGAGATCACGCTGGGGTCACTGCGACATTCAGAGGTCACTGTGGTATCACAGGGGACACTCTGGGATAAATCTGGGTTGACTGGGTGCATTCTAGGTTCCCTGTCTGCATTCTGGGATCATTCTGTGGTGACTGGGTGCTGTGTGGGATACTTGGGTACACTCAGAAATCCCTGGCTTCACTCAGGGATCAGTCTGGGGTGCATGGGTGTCCTCTGGGATCCCTGTGTGCACCCTGGGATCACTCTGGGGTGTCTATAAGCACTCTGGGATCCCTGTGTGCACTCTGGGATCACTCTGGGGTGTCTATATGCACTCTGGGATCCCTGTGTGCACCCTGGGATCACTCTGGGGTGTCTATAAGCACTCTGGGATCCCTGTGTGCACTCTGGGTACACTCTGGGGTGTCTATATGCACTCTGGGATCCCTGTGTGCACCCTGGGATAACTCTGGGGTGCCTTTAGCAATCTGGGATCGTTGCGTGCACTCTGAGATCATGCTGGGGTCACTGGGACATTCAGAGGTCACTGTGGTATCACAGGGGACACTCTGGGATAAATCTGAGTTGACCGGGTGCATTCTAGCTTCCCTGCCTGCATTCTGGGTTCATTCTGTGGTGACTGTGTGCTGTGTGGGATACTTGGGTGCACTCAGGAGTCCCTGGCTTCACTCTGGGATCAGTCTGCGGTGCATGGGTGTCCTCTGGGATCCCTGTGTGCACTCTGGGATCACTCTGGGGTGACTCGGTGCAGACTGGGGCCACTGTGGGGTCACTGCGACATTCTGGGGTCACTGTAGTATCACTGGGGACACTCTGCAAGGTACTTGCCGCCATTTTGTCCAAGATGGCTGCCATACTTGCCGTCATAATATCATAAGATATTATTTATATATGAAATATATATATCATAAATACACGTTGTTGTTGTAGTAGTACTTGTTGTTGTGTTGGTCTAAATATAAAGACTGCCTCTCTGGGATCAATGTGGGCTGACTGGGTGCACTCTGCGATCTCTGTGTGAACTCACAGATCACTCTGGGATCACTGTGGGCTCACTTGGGACATTCTGCACTGTACATGCCGACATTTTGTCGAAAACGGCCGACGGACATACCGACATTTTATCCAAGATAGCCGCCTGACTTGCTGCCATTTTGTCCATGATGGCCACCGTATTTGCCGCCATTTTTTCCAAGATGGCTGCCGTTCTTGCCGCCATTTTGTCGAAGATGGCCGCCGTACTTGCCGCCATTTTGTTCAAGATGGCCACCGTTCTGGCCGCCATTTGTCCAAGATGGCTGCTGTTCCTGCCGCCATTTTGTCGACGATGGTCGCTGCATTTGCTGCCATTTTGTCCAAGGTGGCTGTCGTTCTTGCCTCCATGCTGGCCATGAGTACATACACAAATATATATATGGAATATATAATTTAAATACAAGTTGTTGTTGTTCTAGTAATCGTTGTTGTGGCAGTCTAAATATAAAGACAGCCACTCTGGGATCACTCTTCAATGAGTGGGTTCAGTCTGGGATCACTGGGTGCGCTCTGTGATCATTCTGTGTTGACTGAGTGCACTCTGGAATGGCTGGGATGCGATCTGGGACCACTCAGGGGTGACTGCGTGCACCCTGGGATACCTGGGTGCATTCTGGGATCAATCTGGGTTAACTGGGTGTACGCTGGGATCACTGCGTGCAATCGAGGATCAATCTGGTGTAATTGGGTGCACTCTGGGTTCCCTTCGTGCAATCTGGGATCACTCTGGTGTGATTAGATGCATTCTAAGTTCCCTATGTGAACTCTGGAATCATTCAGGAGTGACTGGGTGCAGTCTCGGGTATCTGTGGGATCACTGGGACATTCTGGGGCAACCGTGGCATCATTGAGGACAACCTGCGAATTGCCATACTTGCCGACATTTTGTCCAAGTTGCCGCCATGCTGGCAGTGTGTAAATACCTATGTGTAGAATAAAATATATTATAAATACAAGTTGTTGTTATAGTAGTAGTCGTTGTGGTGGTGGTATAAATATAAAGACTCCCACTCTGGGATCACTCTGGCGTGACTGGGTGTTATCTAGGATGCCTGGGTGCACCCTGGGAAACTCTGGGGTGACTGGATGCAATATGTGATCCCTGGGTGCACTCCGGGATCACTGGGTGCACTCTGGGTTCAAAGTGGGGGTTACTGGTACATTCTGGGGTCACTGTGTAATCACTGGGGACACTCTGCGCGGTATTTACCGCCATTTCAACCAAGATGGCTGCCGTACTTGCTGCAATTTTGTCCAAGATCGCCACCATACTAATACAAATTGTTGTTGTAGTTGTTGTGGTGGTGGTCTAAATACAAAGACTGCAACTCTGGGATCACTCTGGGTTGACCGAGGCCTCCCCCAGAGGGAACAGCCGAGGCCTCCTCCACAGGCTGCACCCAAACAGGGCCCACGAGAGTTTTGTCTGTTTATTGCCCTGGGGTTTAATTTCCTCTCTGGGCCCTGGTTTTGGGGCCTCGGTTTAACATGTTCCTGTTCGATTGTGACCGTTGTGATTTAACCAGGTTAACTCCAGGGGTTAAAGTAGCCCGGCCTGCAATGTTATACAAACACGTTAACCCAGAGTGAGACAAACAGGGGCCGAGAGAAGATTTACGTCGGAAACGTGAACCCCCGGAAGGGCTTCGAGGGTTTGTTATAATTTCAATATGATGCTTGTGTTTCGTGGAGATGGGACAACTTTGAGGGGTCAGAGCGGCCATTTGAGGGGTTTTGATGGAGTAAATAAGGAGAATCTGTTTCCAGTGGCAGGAGGGTCGGTAACCAGGGGACACAGATTAAAAATAATTAACTAAAGAGTCAGAGGTGACATGAGGAAGGATTATTTTTTATGCAGCGAGTGGTTATGTCTACAATTCACTGCCTGAAAGGGAGGTGGAAGCAGATTCAATAGTAAATATCAAAAGGGAATTGGAAAAATATTCGAAAAGTAAAACGTTATTGGGTTTTGGGAACGATCAGGGGAGTAAGACGAACTGGATAGCTCTGTAAAAGAGCCGGCACAGGCACGATGGGCCGAATGGCCTGCTTCTGTGATGCATCATTCTGTGATATTGCAATTGGTACAAGGCGGCCATTTTGCGTTGCATGTCGGGAGGCCATTTTGTGGAGTCCCAGCTGAGATCTTTGACTCACAGTCCGTCTCACCATTTTGTGTAAATTGCATATCCAGCCCTCAACCCCTGGGAAGACCAACCCGGTTCAAGAGACCGACCGGTCACATCTATGATGCCAGTTGGAGGAGGTGTGATGCAGTTTCGAGCAAAAAATATTCAATATTTCAAAAAACAGTTTTTTTATTTTATTTTAAATAACGAGGAGACCAGGCCTGAGCTGAAGTAAACGGTGCACTTTATTAACAGATCACACAGACAACAACTTGCATTTATAGAGCCCTTTATAGTCGTAAAACGTCCCAAGGTGCTTCAAAGGAGCAATGAGACAAAAGTTGACACTGCGCCTTATAAGGAAATATAAGGACAGGTGGCCAAAAGCTTGAGCAAAGAGGGAGGTTTTAACAAGTATATTGAAGAAGGAGTGAGTGAGAGAGAGAGGGAGAAAGGTGGAAAGCTTTAGGGAGGGAATTGCAGAGCTCAGGGCCTCGGCAGCTGAAGGCCCGGTACACAGGGACACGTTCCAAATTCTGACTCCTCATTGGGAGAGGCACCCAGGAGGACTGAGTCCAAATATCAGTGTCCCACTGAAGCCCAGTCTGAGCCCCACCCTGGACCCTTCCTCTCTGTACGTTGACCAGTGTCCCAAATGCAGCACAGACTGAGCCCCACCCTGGGCCCTTCCTGTCTGTACATTGACCCAGTGTCCCACTGCAGCCCAGACTGAGCCCCACCCTGGACCCTTCCTGTCTGTACATTGACCCAGTGTCCCAAAGCAGCCCAGACTGAGCCCCACCCTGGGCCCTTCCTGTCTGTACATTTGGACAGTGTCCCACTGCAGCCCAGACTGAGCCCCATCCTGCGCCCTTCCTGTCTGTACATTGACCCAGTGTCCCACTGCAGCCCAGACTGAGCCCCACCCTGGGCCCTTCCTGTCTGCACATTGACCCAGTGGCCCACTGCAGCCCAGACTGAGCCCTACCCTGGGCCCTTCCTGTCTGTACATTGACCCAGTGTCCCACTGCAGCCCAGACTGAGCCCCACCCTGGACCCTTCCTGTCTGTACATTGAACCAGTGTCCCACTGCAGACCAGACTGAGCGCCACCCTTGGCCCTTCCTGTCTGTACATTGACCCAGTGGCCCACTGCAGCCCAGACTGAGCCCCACCCTGGGACCTTCCTGTCTGTGCATTGACCCAGTGTCCCACTACAGCCAAGACTGAGCCCCACCATGGGCCCTTCCTCTCTGTACATTGACCGAGTGTCCCAATGCAGCCCAGACTGAGCCCCACCATGGGCCCTTCCTGTCTGTACATTGACCCAGTGTCCCACTGCAGCCCAGACTGAGCCCCACCCTGGGCCCTTCCTGTCGGTACAGTGACCCAATGTCGCACTGCAGCCAAGACTGAGCCCCACCCTGGGCCCTTCCTGTCTGAACATTGACCCAATGTCGCACTGCAGGCCAGACTGAGACCCACCCTGAGCCCTTCTTCTCTGTACATTGACCCAGTGTCCCACTGCAGTCCAGACTGAGCCCCACCCTGGGCCCTTCCTGTCTGTACATTGACCCAGTGCCCCACTGCAGCCCAGACTGAGTCCCACCCTGGGCCCTTCCTGTCTGTACATTGAACCAGTGCCCCACTGCAGCCCAGACTGAGCCCCACCCTGGGCCCTTCCTGTCTGTACATTGACCGAGTGCCCCAATGCAGCCCAGAATGTGCCCCACCCTTGGCCCTTCCTGTGTATACATTGACACAGTGTCCCACTGCAGCCCAGACTGAGCCCCACCCTGGGCCCTTCCGATCTGAACATTGACCGACTGCAGCCCAGACTGAGCCCCATCCTGGGCCCTTCCTGTCTGTACATTGACCCAGTGTCCCACTGCAGCCCAGTCTGAGCCCCACCCTGAGCCCTTCCTGTCTGCACATTGACCCAGTGCCCCACTGCAGCCCAGACTGAGCCCCACTCTGCGTCCTTCCTGTCTGCACATTGACCCAGTGCCCCACTGCAGCCCAGACTGAGCCCCACCCTGGGCCCTTCCTCTCTGTACATTGACCGAGTGCCCCGCTGCAGCCCAGACTGAGCCCCATCCTGGGCCCTTCCTCTCTGTACATTGACCCAGTGTCCCACTGCAGCCCAGACTGAGGCCCATCCTGGGCCCTTCCTGTCTGTACATTGACCCAATGTCCCACTGCAGCCCAGACTGAGCCCCAGCCTGGGCCCTTCCTGTCTGTACATTGACCCAGTGCCCCACTGCAGCCCAGACTGAGCCACACCCGAGGCCCCTCCTGTCTGTACATTGACCCAGTGTCCTGCTGCAGCCCAGACTGAGCCACACCCTGGGCCCTTCCGATCTGTACATTGACCGACTGCAGCCCAGCCTGAGCCCCACCCTGGACCCTTCCTGTCTGTACATTGACCCAGTGTCCCAAAGCAGCCCAGACTGAGCCCCACCCTGGGCCCTTCCTGTCTGTACATTTGGACAGTGTCCCACTGCAGCCCAGACTGAGCCCCACCCTGGACCCTTCCTGTCTGTGCATTGACCCAGTGTCCCACTACAGCCAAGTCTGAGCCCCACCATGGGCCCTTCCTCTCTGTACATTGACCGAGTGTCCCAATGCAGCCCAGACTGAGCCCCACCATGGGCCCTTCCTGTCTGTACATTGACCCAGTGTCACACTGCAGCCCAGACTGTGCCCCAACCTGGGCCCTTCCTCTCTGTACATTGACCCAGTGTCCCACTGCAGCCCAGAATGAGCCCCACCCTGGGCCCTTCCTGTCGGTACAGTGACCCAATGTCGCACTGCAGCCCAGACTGAGACCCACCATGGGCCCTTCCTGTCTGAACATTGACCCAGTGTCGCACTGCAGCCCAGACTGTGCCCCACCCTGGGCGCTTCTTCTCTGTACATTGACCCAGTGCCCCACTGCAGCCCAGAATGAGCCCCACCCTGGGCCCTTCCTGTCTGTACATTGACCGAGTGTCCCAATGCAGCCCAGACTGAGCCCCACCCTTGGCCCTTCCTGTGTATACATTGACCCAGTGTCCCACTGCAGCCCAGACTGAGCCCCACCCTGGGCCCTTCCTTTCTGTTCATTGACCCAGTGCCCCACTGCAGCCCAGACTGAGCCCCACCCTGGGCCCCTCCTGTCTGTCGATTGACCCAGTGTCCCACTGCAGCCCAGACTGAGCCCCACCCTGGGCCCTTCCTCTCTGTACATTGACCCAGTGCCCCACCTCAGCCCAGACTGAGCCCCACCCTGGGCTCTTCCTGTCTGTACATTGACCCAGTGTCCCACTGCAGCCCAGCCTGAGCCCCACCCTGGGCCCTTCCTCTCTGTACATTGACCCAGTGTCCCACTGCAGCCCAGACTGAGCCCCACCCTGGTCCCATCCTCTCTGTACATTGACCCAGTGTCCCACTGCAGCCCAGACTGAGGCCCACCCTGGGCCCTTCCTGTCTGTACATTGTCCCAGTGTTCCACAACCGCTCAGACTGAGCCCCACCCTGGGCACTTCCTGTCTGTCCATTGACACAGTGTCCCACTGCAGCCCAAACTGAGCCACAACCTGGGCCCTTCCTCTCTGTACATTGACCCAGTGCCCCACTGCAGCCCAGACTGAGCCCCACCCTGGGTCCTTCCTGTCTGGACATGGACCCAGTGTCCCACTGCAGACCAGACTAAGCCCCACCCTGGGCCCTTCCTCTCTGCACATTGACCCAGTGTCCCACTGCAGCCCAGAATGAGCCCCACCCTGTGCCCTTCCTGTCGGTACAGTGACCCAATGTCGCACTGCAGCCCAGACTGAGCCCCACCCTGGGCCCTTCCTGTCTGTTCATTGACCCAGTGCCCCACTGCAGCCCAGACTGAGCCCCACCCTGGGCCCTTCCTCTCTGTACATTGACCCAGTGTCCCACAGCAGCCCAGACTGAGCCCCACCCTGGGCCCTTCCTCTCTGTACATTGACCCAGTGCCCCACTGCAGCCCAGACTGAGCCCCACTATGCGTCCTTCCTGTCTGCACATTGACCCAGTGCCCCACTGCAGCCCAGACTGAGCCCCACCCTGGGCCCTTCCTCTCTGTACATTGACCGAGTGCCCCGCTGCAGCCCAGACTGAGCCCCATCATGGGCCCTTCCTCTCTGTACATTGACCCAGTGTCCCACTGCAGCCCAGACTGAGGCCCATCCTGGGCCCTTCCTGTCTGTACATTGACCCAGTGTCCCACTTCAGCCCAGTCTGAGCCCCACCCTGGGCCCTTCCTGTCTGTACATTGACCCAGTGCCCCACTGCAGCCCAGAATGAGCCACACCCTGGGCCCTTCCGATCTGTACATTGACCGACTGCAGCCCAGCCTGAGACCCACCCTGGACCCTTCCTGTCTGTACATTTGGACAGTGTCCCACTGCAGCCCAGACTGAGCCCCACACTGGACCCTTCCTGTCTGTGCATTGACCCAGTGTCCCACTACAGCCAAGACTGAGCCCCACCATGGGCCCTTCCTCTCTGTACATTGACCGAGTGTCCCAATGCAGCCCAGACTGAGCCCCACCATGGGCCCTTCCTGTCTGTACATTGAGCCAGTGTCCCACTGCAGCCCAGACTGAGCCCCACCCTGGGCCCTTCCTGTATGTACATTGACCCAGTGTCACACTGCAGCCCAGACAGTGCCCCACCCTGGGCCCTTCCTCTCTGTACATTGACCCAGTGTCCCACTGCAGCCCAGAATGAGCCCCACCCTGGGCCCTTCCTGTCTGTGCATTGACCCAGTGTCCCACTACAGCCAAGACTGAGCCCCACCATGGGCCCTTCCTCTCTGTACATTGACCGAGTGTCCCAATGCAGCCCAGACTGAGCCCCACCCTGGGCCCTTCCTGTCTGTACATTGACCCAGTGTCCCACTGCAGCCCAGACTGAGCCCCACCCTGGGCCCTTCCTGTCTGTACATTGACCCAGTGTCACACTGCAGCCCAGACTGTGCCCCACCCTGGGCCCTTCCTCTCTGTACATTGACCCAGTGTCCCACTGCAGCCCAGAATGAGCCCCACCCTGGGCCCTTCCTGTCGGTACAGTGACCCAATGTCGCACTGCAGCCCAGACTGAGACCCACCATGGGCCCTTCCTGTCTGAACATTGACCCAGTGTCACACTGCAGCCCAGACTGAGCTCCACCCTGGGCCCTTCTTCTCTGTACATTGACCCAGTGCCCCACTGCAGCCAAGACTGAGCCCCACCCTTGGCCCTTTCTGTGTATACATTGACCCAGTGTCCCACTGCAGCCCAGACTGAGCCCCACCCTGGGCCCTTCCTGTCTGTTCATTGACCCAGTGCCCCACTGCAGCCCAGACTGAGCCCCACCCTGGGCCACTCCTGTCTGTCGATTGACCCAGTGTCCCACTGCAGCCCAGACTGAGCCCCACCCTGGGCCCTTCCTCTCTGTACATTGACCCAGTGCCCCACCTCAGCCCAGACTGAGCCCCACCCTGGGCCCTTCCTCTCTGTACATTGACCCAGTGTCCCACTGCAGCCCAGACTGAGGCCCACCCTGGGCCCTTCCTGTCTGTACATTGACCCAGTGTCCCATTGCAGCCCAGACTGAGCCCCACACTGGGCCCTTCCTGTCTGTTCATTGACCCAGTGCCCCACTGCAGCCCAGACTGAGACCCACCCTGGGCACTTCCTGTCTGTCCATTGACCCAGTGTCCCACTGCAGCCCAAACTGAGCCACAACCTGGGCCCTTCCTCTCTGTACATTGACCCAGTGCCCCACTGCAGCCCAGACTGAGCCCCACCCTGGGTCCTTCCTGTCTGTACATGGACCCAGTGTCCCAATGCAGCCCAGACGAAGCCCCACCCTGGGCCCTTCCTGTCCGCACATTGACCCAGTGACCCACTGCAGCCCAGACTGAGCCCCACCCTAGGCCCTTCCTGTCTGTACATTGACCCAGTGTCCTGCTGCAGCCCAGACTGAGCCCCACCCTGGGCCCTTCCGATCTGTACATTGACCGACTGCAGCCCAGACTGAGCCCCGCCCTTGGCCCTTCCTGTCTGTGCATTGACCAACTGCAGCCCAGACTGAGCCCCACCCTGGGCCCTTCCTGTCAGTACATTGACCCAGTGTCCCACTGCAGCCCAGACTGAGCCCCACCCTGGGCCCTTCCTGTCTGTACATTGACCCAGTGCCCCACTGCATCCCAGACTGAGCCCCACCCTGCGTCCTTCCTGTCCACACATTGAACCAATGCACCACTGCAGCCCAGACTGAGCCCCACCCTGTGCCCTTCCTCTCTGTACATTGACCCACTGTCCCACTGCAGCCCAGACTGAGGCCCACCCTGGGCCCTTCCTTTCTGTACCTTGACGCAGTGTCCCACTGCAGCCCAGACTGATCCACACCCTGGACCCTTCCTGTCTGTCCATTTACCCAGTGTCCCACTGCAGCCCAGACTGAGCCCCACCCTTGACCCTTCCTCTCTGTACATTGACCCAGTGCCCCACTGCAGCCCAGACTGAGCCCCACCCTCGGCCCTTCCTGTCTGTACATTGACCCAGTGTCCCACTGCAGCCCAGACTGAGCCCCACCCTTGGCCCTTCCTGTCTGTACATTGTCCCAGTGTCCCACTGCAGCGCAGACTGAGCCCCACCCTGGGCCCTTCCTGTCTGTACATTGACCCAGTGTCCCACTGCAGCCCAGACTGAGCCCCACCCTGGGCCCTTCCAGTCTGTACATTGACCCAATGTCCCACTGCAGCCCAGACTGAGCCCCACCCTGGGCCCTTCCTGTCTGTACATTGACCCATTGCCCCACTGCAGCCCAGACTGAACCCCACCCTGGGCCTTTCCTGTCTGTACATTGACCCAGTGCCCCACTGCAGCCCAGACTGAGCCCCACCCTGGGCCCTTCCTGTCTGTACATTGACCCAGTGCCCCACTGCAGCCCAGACTGAGCCCCACCCTGGGCCCTTCCTGTCTGTGCATTGACCCAGTGTCCTGCTGCAGCCCAGACTGAGCCCCACCCTGGGCCCTTCCTGTCTGCACATTGACCCAGTGACCCACTGCAGCCCAGACTGAGCTCCACCCTTGGCCCTTCCTGTCTGTACATTGACCCAGTGTCCCACTGCAGCCCAGACTGAGCCCCACCCTGGGCCCTTCCTGTCTGTACATTGACCCAGTGTCCCACTGCAGCCCAGACTGAGCCCCACCCTGGGCCCTTCCTGTCTGTACATTGAGCCAGTGCCCCACTGCAGCACAGACTGAGCCCCACCCTTCGTCCTTCCTCTCTGTACATTGACCCAGTGCCCCACCTCAGCCCAGACTGAGCCCCACCCTGGGCCCTTCCTCTCTGTACATTGACCCAGTGTCCCACTGCAGCCCAGACTGAGGCCCACCCTGGGCCCTTCCTGTCTGTACATTGACCCAGTGTCCCATTGCAGCCCAGACTGAGCCCCACACTGGGCCCTTCCTGTCTGTTCATTGACCCAGTGCCCCACTGCAGCCCAGACTGAGACCCACCCTGGGCACTTCCTGTCTGTCCATTGACCCAGTGTCCCACTGCAGCCCAAACTGAGCCACAACCTGGGCCCTTCCTCTCTGTACATTGACCCAGTGCCCCACTGCAGCCCAGACTGAGCCCCACCCTGGGTCCTTCCTGTCTGTACATGGACCCAGTGTCCCAATGCAGCCCAGACGAAGCCCCACCCTGGGCCCTTCCTGTCCGCACATTGACCCAGTGACCCACTGCAGCCCAGACTGAGCCCCACCCTAGGCCCTTCCTGTCTGTACATTGACCCAGTGTCCTGCTGCAGCCCAGACTGAGCCCCACCCTGGGCCCTTCCGATCTGTACATTGACCGACTGCAGCCCAGACTGAGCCCCGCCCTTGGCCCTTCCTGTCTGTGCATTGACCAACTGCAGCCCAGACTGAGCCCCACCCTGGGCCCTTCCTGTCAGTACATTGACCCAGTGTCCCACTGCAGCCCAGACTGAGCCCCACCCT
This sequence comes from Heptranchias perlo, assembly GCF_035084215.1. Classification (NCBI taxonomy): domain Eukaryota; kingdom Metazoa; phylum Chordata; class Chondrichthyes; order Hexanchiformes; family Hexanchidae; genus Heptranchias; species Heptranchias perlo. The sequence goes on along the minus strand of NW_027139612.1, from coordinate 5,302,384 downwards.
GGGCCCTTCCTGTCTGTACATTGACCCAGTGCCCCACTGCATCCCAGACTGAGCCCCACCCTGCGTCCTTCCTGTCCACACATTGAACCAATGCACCACTGCAGCCCAGACTGAGCCCCACCCTGTGCCCTTCCTCTCTGTACATTGACCCACTGTCCCACTGCAGCCCAGACTGAGGCCCACCCTGGGCCCTTCCTTTCTGTACCTTGACGCAGTGTCCCACTGCAGCCCAGACTGATCCACACCCTGGACCCTTCCTGTCTGTCCATTTACCCAGTGTCCCACTGCAGCCCAGACTGAGCCCCACCCTTGACCCTTCCTCTCTGTACATTGACCCAGTGCCCCACTGCAGCCCAGACTGAGCCCCACCCTCGGCCCTTCCTGTCTGTACATTGACCCAGTGTCCCACTGCAGCCCAGACTGAGCCCCACCCTTGGCCCTTCCTGTCTGTACATTGTCCCAGTGTCCCACTGCAGCGCAGACTGAGCCCCACCCTGGGCCCTTCCTGTCTGTACATTGACCCAGTGTCCCACTGCAGCCCAGACTGAGCCCCACCCTGGGCCCTTCCAGTCTGTACATTGACCCAATGTCCCACTGCAGCCCAGACTGAGCCCCACCCTGGGCCCTTCCTGTCTGTACATTGACCCATTGCCCCACTGCAGCCCAGACTGAACCCCACCCTGGGCCTTTCCTGTCTGTACATTGACCCAGTGCCCCACTGCAGCCCAGACTGAGCCCCACCCTGGGCCCTTCCTGTCTGTACATTGACCCAGTGCCCCACTGCAGCCCAGACTGAGCCCCACCCTGGGCCCTTCCTGTCTGTGCATTGACCCAGTGTCCTGCTGCAGCCCAGACTGAGCCCCACCCTGGGCCCTTCCTGTCTGCACATTGACCCAGTGACCCACTGCAGCCCAGACTGAGCTCCACCCTTGGCCCTTCCTGTCTGTACATTGACCCAGTGTCCCACTGCAGCCCAGACTGAGCCCCACCCTGGGCCCTTCCTGTCTGTACATTGACCCAGTGTCCCACTGCAGCCCAGACTGAGCCCCACCCTGGGCCCTTCCTGTCTGTACATTGAGCCAGTGCCCCACTGCAGCACAGACTGAGCCCCACCCTTCGTCCTTCCTGTCTGCACATTGACCCAGTGCCCTACTGCAGCCCAGACTTAGCCCCACCCTGGGTCCTTCCTCTCTGTGCATTGACCGAGTGCCCCACTGCAGCCCAGACTGAGCCCCATCCTGGGCCCTTCCTCTCTGTACATTGACCCAGTGTCCCACTGCAGCCCAGACTGAGGCGAATCCTGGGCCCTTCCTGTCTGTTCATTGACCCAGTGTCCCACTGCAGCCCAGACTGAGCCCCACCCTGGGCCCTTCCTCTCTGTACATTGACCGAGTGCCCCACTGCAGCCCAGACTGAGCCCCATCCTGGGCCCTTCCTCTCTGTACATTGACCCAGTGCCCCACTGCAGCCCAGACTGAGCCCCACCCTGGGCCCTTCCTGTCTGTACATTGACCCAGTGCCCCACTGCAGCCCAGACTGAGCCCCATCCTTGGCCCTTCCTGTCTGTACATTGACCCAGTGTCCTGCTGCAGCCCAGACTGAGCCCCACCCTGGGCCCTTCATATCTGTACATTGACCGACTGCAGCCCAGACTGAGCCCCACCCTTGGCCCTTCCTGTCTGTACATTGTCCCAGTGTCCCACTGCAGCGCAGACTGAGCCCCACCCTGGGCCCTTCCTGTCTGTACATTGACCCAGTGTCCCACTGCAGCCCAGACTGAGCCCCACCCTGGGCCCTTCCAGTCTGTACATTGACCCAATGTCCCACTGCAGCCCAGACTGTGCCCCACCCTGGGCCCTTCCTGTCTGTACATTGACCCAGTGCCCCACTGCAGCCCAGACTGAACCCCACCCTGGGCCTTTCCTGTCTGTACATTGACCCAGTGCCCCACTGCAGCCCAGACTGAGCCCCACCCTGGGCCCTTCCTGTCTGTACATTGACCCAGTGCCCCACTGCAGCCCAGACTGAGCCCCACCCTGGGCCCTTCCTGTCTGTGCATTGACACAGTGTCCTGCTGCAGCCCAGACTGACCCCACCCTGGGCCCTTCCTGTCTGCACATTGACCCAGTGACCCACTGCAGCCCAGACTGAGCTCCACCCTTGGCCCTTCCTGTCTGTACATTGACCCAGTGTCCCACTGCAGCCCAAACTGAGCCCCACCCTGGGCCCTTCCTGTCTGTACATTGACCCAGTGTCCCACTGCAGCCCAGACTGAGCCCCACTCTGGGCCCTTCCTGTCTGTACATTGAGCCAGTGCCCCACTGCAGCACAGACTGAGCCCCACCCTTCGTCCTTCCTGTCTGCACATTGACCCAGTGCCCTACTGCAGCCCAGACTGAGCCCCACCCTGGGTCCTTCCTCTCTGTGCATTGACCGAGTGCCCCACTGCAGCCCAGACTGAGCCCCATCCTGGGCCCTTCCTCTCTGTACATTGACCCAGTGTCCCACTGCAGCCCAGACTGAGGCGAATCCTGGGCCCTTCCTGTCTGTTCATTGACCCAGTGTCCCACTGCAGCCCAGACTGAGCCCCACCCTGGGCCCTTCCTCTCTGTACATTGACCGAGTGCCCCACTGCAGCCCAGACTGAGCCCCATCCTGGGCCCTTCCTCTCTGTACATTGACCCAGTGCCCCACTGCAGCCCAGACTGAGCCCCACCCTGGGCCCTTCCTGTCTGTACATTGACCCAGTGCCCCACTGCAGCCCAGACTGAGCCCCATCCTTGGCCCTTCCTGTCTGAACATTGACCCAGTGTCCTGCTGCAGCCCAGACTGAGCCCCACCCTGGGCCCTTCATATCTGTACATTGACCGACTGCAGCCCAGACTGAGCCCCACCCTGGGCCCTTCCTGTCAGTACATTGACCCAGTTTCCCACTGCAGCCCAGACTGAGCCCGACCCTGGGCCCTTCCTGTCAGTACATTGACCCAGTTTCCCACTGCAGCCCAGACTGAGCCCCACCCTGGGCCCTTCCTGTCTGTACATGGACCCAGTGTCCCACTGCAGCCCAGACTGATCCACACCCTGGGCCCTTCCTGTCTGTCCATTGACTCGGTGTCCCACTGCAGCCCAGACTGAGCCCCACCCTCGACCCTTACTGTCTGTATATTGACCCAGTGTCCCACTGCAGCCCAGCCTGAGCCCCACCCTGGACCCTTCCTGTCTGTACATTGACCCAGTGTCCCAAAGCAGCCCAGACTGAGCCCCACCCTGGGCCCTTCCTGTCTGTACATTTGGACAGTGTCCCACTGCAGCCCAGACTGAGCCCCACCCTGGACCCTTCCTGTGTGTGCATTGACCCAGTGTCCCACTACAGCCAAGACTGAGACCCACCATGGGCCCTTCCTCTCTGTACATTGACCGAGTGTCCCAATGCAGCCCAGACTGAGCCCCACCATTGGCCCTTCCTGTCTGTACATTGACCCAGTGTCCCACTGCAGCCCAGACTGAGCCCCACCCTGGGCCCTTCCTGTCTGTACATTGACCCAGTGTCACACTGCAGCCCAGACTGTGCCCCACCCTGGGCCCTTCCTCTCTGTACAGTGACCCAATGTCGCACTGCAGCCCAGACTGAGACCCACCATGAGCCCTTCCTGTCTGAACATTGACCCAGTGTCGCACTGCAGCCCAGACTGAGCCCCACCCTGGGCCCTTCTTCTCTGTACATTGACCCAGTGCCCCACTGCAGCCCAGACTGAGCCCCACCCTGGGCCCTTCCTGTCTGTACATTGACCGAGTGTCCCAATGCAGCCCAGACTGAGCCCCACCCTTGGCCCTTCCTGTGTATACATTGACCCTGTGTCCCACTGCAGCCCAGAATGAGCCCCACCCTGGGCCCTTCCTGTCTGTTCATTGACCCAGTGCCCCACTGCAGCCCAGACTGAGCCCCACCCTGGGCCCCTCCTGTCTGTCGATTGACCCCGTGTCCCACTGCAGCCCAGACTGAGCCCCACCCTGGGCCCTTCCTCTCTGTACATTGACACAGTGCCCCACCTCAGCCCAGACTGAGCCCCACCCTGGGCCCTTCCTCTCTGTACATTGACCCAGTGTCCAACTGCAGCCCAGACTGAGCCCCACCCTGGGCCCTTCTTCTCTGTACATTGACCGAGTGCCCCACTGCAGCCCAGACTGAGCCCCATCCTGGGCCCTTCCTCTCTGTACATTGACCCAGTGCCCCACTGCAGGCCAGACTGAGCCCCACCCTGGGCCCTTCCTGTCTGTACATTGAACCAGTGCCCCACTGCAGCCCAGACTGAGCCCCACCCTTGGTCCTTCCTGTCTGTACATTGAACCAGTGTCCTGCTGCAGCCCAGACTGAGCCCCACCCTGGGCCCTTCATATCTGTACATTGACCCACTGCAGCCCAGACTGAGCCCCACCCTGGGCCCTTCCTGTTTGTGCATTGACCAACTGCAGCCCAGACTGAGCCCCACCCTGGGCCCTTCCTGTCAGTACATTGACCCAGTTTCCCACTGCAGCCCAGACTGAGCCCCACCCTGGGCCCTTCCTGTCAGTACATTGACCCAGTGTCCCACTGCAGGCCAGACTGAGCCCCACACTGGGCCCTTCCTGTCTGTACATGGACCCAGTGTCCCACTGCAGCCCAGACTGATCCACACCCTGGGCCCTTCCTGACTGTCCATTGACTCGGTGTCCCACTGCAGCCCAGACTGAGCCCCACCCTTGACCCTTCCTCTCTGTGCATTGACCCAGTGCCCCACTGCAGCCCAGACTGAGCCCCACCCTCGGCTCTTCCTGTCTGTACATTGACCCAGTGTCCCACTGCAGCCCAGCCTGAGCCCCACCCTGGACCCTTCCTGTCTGTACATTGACCCAGTGTCCCAAAGCAGCCCAGACTGAGCCCCACCCTGGGCCCTTCCTGTCTGTACATTTGGACAGTGTCCCACTGCAGCCCAGACTGAGCCCCACCCTGGGCCCTTCCACTCTGTACATTGACCCAGTTTCCAACTGCAGCCCAGACTGAGCCCCACCCTGGGCCCTTCCTCTCTGTACATTGACCGAGTGCACCACTGCAGCCCAGACTGAGCCCCATCCTGGGCCCTTCCTCTCTGTACATTGACCCAGTGCCCCACTGCAGCCCAGACTGAGCCCCACCCTGGGCCCTTCCTGTCTGTACATTGACCCAGTGCCCCACTGCAGCCCAGACTGAGCCCCACCCTTGGCCCTTCCTGTCTGTACATTGACCCAGTGTCCTGCTGCAGCCCAGACTGAGCCCCACCCTGGGCCCTTCATATCTGTACATTGACCGACTGCAGCCCAGACTGAGCCCCACCCTGGGCCCTTCCTGTCTGTACATGGACCCAGTGTCCCACTGCAGCCCAGACTGATCCACACCCTGGGCCCTTCCTGACTGTCCATTGACTCGGTGTCCCACTGCAGCCCAGACTGAGCCCCACCCTTGACCCTTCCTGTCGGTACAGTGACCCAATGTCGAACTGCAGCCCAGACTGAGACCCACCATGAGCCCTTCCTGTCTGAACATTGACCCAGTGTCGCACTGCAGCCCAGACTGAGCCCCACCCTGGGCCCTTCTTCTCTGTACATTGACCCAGTGCCCCACTGCAGCCCAGACTGAGCCCCACCCTTGGCCCTTCCTGTGTATACATTGACCCAGTGTCCCACTGCAGCCCAGACTGAGCCCCACCCTGGGCCCTTCCTGTCTGTTCATTGACACAGTGCCCCACTGCAGCCCAGACTGAGCCCCAACCTGGGCCCCTCCTGTCTGTCGATTGACCCAGTGTCCAACTGCAGCCCAGACTGAGCGCCACCCTCGGCCCTTCCTCTCTGTACATTGACACAGTGCCCCACCTCAGCCCAGACTGAGCCCCACCCTGGGCCCTTCCTCTCTGTACATTGACCCAGTGTCCCACTGCAGTCCAGACTGAGGCCCACCCTGGGCCCTTCCTGTCTGTACATTGACCCAGTGTCCCACTGCAGCCCAGACTGAGCCCCACCCTGGGCCCTTCCTGTCTGTTCATTCACCCAGTGCCCCACTGCAGCCCAGACTGAGCCCCACCCTGGGCCCCTCCCGTCTGTCGATTGACCCAGTGTCCCACTGCAGCCCAGACTGAGCCCCACCCTGGGCCCTTCCTCTCTGTACATTGACACAGTTCCCCACCTCAGCCCAGACTGAGCCCCACCCTGGGCCCTTCCTCTCTGTACATTGACCCAGTGTCCCACTGCAGCCCAGACTGAGGCCCACCCTGGGCCCTTCCTGTCTGCACATTGACCCAGTGTCCCACTGCAGCCCAGACTGAGCCCCACACTGGGCCCTTCCTGTCTGTTCATTGACCCAGTGCACCACTGCAGCCCAGACTGAGCCCCACCCTGGGCCCCTCCTGTCTGTCGATTGACCCAGTGTCCCACTGCAGCCCAGACTGAGCCCCACCCTGGGCCCTTCCTCTCTGTACATTGACACAGTGCCCCACCTCAGCCCAGACTGAGCCCCACCCTGGGCCCTTCCTCTCTGTACATTGACCCAGTGTCCCACTGCAGCCCAGACTGAGGCCCACCCTGGGCCCTTCCTGTCTGTACATTGACCCAGTGTCCCACTGCAGCCCAGACTGAGCCCCACACTGGGCCCTTCCTGTCTGTTCATTGACCCAGTGCCCCACTGCAGCCGAGACTGAGACCCACCCTGGGCACTTCCTGTCTGTCCATTGACCCAGTGTCCCACTGCAGCCCAAACTGAGCCACAACCTGGGCCCTTCCTCTCTGTACATTGACCCAGTGCCCCACTGCAGCCGAGAATGAGCCCCACCCTGGGTCCTTCCTGTCTGTACATGGACCCAGTTTCCCACTGCAGCCCAGACTAAGCCCCACCCTGGGCCCTTCCTTTCTGCACATTGACCCAGTGACCCACTGCAGCCCAGACTGAGCCCCACCCTAGGCCCTTCCTGTCTGTACATTGACCCAGTGTCCTGCTGCAGCCCAGACTGAGCCCCACCCTGGGCCCTTCCGATCTGTACATTGACCGACTGCAGCCCAGACTGAGCCCCACCCTGGGCCCTTCCTGTCTGTGCATTGACCAACTGCAGCCCAGACTGAGCCCCACCCTGGCCCCTTCCTGTCCACACATTGAACCAGTGCCCCACTGCAGCCCAGACTGAGCCCCACCCTGGGCCCTTCCTCTCTGTGCATTGACCCACTGTCCCACTGCAGCCCAGACTGAGGCCCACCCTGGGCCCTTCCTGTCTGTACATTGACCCAGTCTCCCACTGCAGCCCAGACTGATCCACACCCTGGGCCCTTCCTGTCTGTCCAATGACCCAGTTTCCCACTGCAGCCCAGACTGAGCCCCACCCTTGACCCTTCCTCTCTGTACATTGACCCAGTGCCCCACTGCAGCCCAGACTGAGCCCCACCCTCGGCCCTTCCTGTCTGTACATTGACCCAGTGTCCCACTGCAGCCCAGACTGAGGCCCACCCTTGGCCCTTCCTGTCTGCACATTGACCCAGTGTCCCACTGCAGCCCAGACTGAGCCCCACCCTGGGCCCTTCCTGTCTGTACATTGTCCCAGTGTCCCACTGCAGCCCAGACTGAGGCCCACCCTGGGCCCTTCCTGTCTGTACATTGACCCAGTGTCCCACTGCAGCCAAGACTGATCCACACCCTGGGCCCTTCCTGTCTGTCCATTGACCCAGTGTCCCACTGCAGCCCAGACTGAGCCCCACCCTGGGCCCTTCCTGTCTGTACATTGACCCAGTGCCCCACTGCAGCCCAGACTGAGCCCCACCCTGGGCCCTTCCTGTCTGTACATTGACTAGTGCCCACTGCAGCCCAGACTGAGCCCCACCCTGGGTCCTTCCTGTCTGTACATTGACCCAGTGCCCCACTGCAGCCCAGACTGAGCCCCATCCTGGGCCCTTCCTCTCTGTACATTGACCCAGTGTCCCACTGCAGCCCAGACTGAGGCGAATCCTGGGCCCTTCCTGTCTGTATATTGACCCAGTGTCCCACTGCAGCCCAGACTGAGCCCCACCCTGGGTCCTTCCTGTCTGTACATTGACCCAGTGCCCCACTGCAGCCCAGACTGAGCCCCACCCTGCGTCCTTCCTGTCTGCACATTGACCCAGTGCCCCACTGCAGCCCAGACTGAGTCCCACTCTGGGCCCTTCCTCTCTGTACATTGACCGAGTGCCCCACTGCAGCCCAGACTGAGCCCCATCCTGGGCCCTTCCTCTCTGTACATTGAACCAGTGTCCCACTGCAGCCCAGACTGAGGCCCATCCTGGGCCCTTCCTGTCTGTACATTGACCCAGTGTCCCACTGCAACCCAGACTGAGCCCCACCCTGGGCCCTTCCTGTCTGTACATTGACCCAGTGCCCCACTGCAGCCCAGTCTGAGCCCCACCCTCGGCCCTTCCTGTCTGTACATTGACCCAGTGTCCCATTGCAGCCCAGACTGATCCACACCCTGGGCCCTTCCTGTCTGTCCATTGACCCAGTGTCCCACTGCAGCACAGACTGAGCCCCACCCTGGGTCCTTCCTGTCTGTACATGGACCCAGTTTCCCACTGCAGCCCAGACTAAGCCCCACCCTGGGCCCTTCCTTTCTGCACATTGACCCAGTGACCCACTGCAGCCCAGACTGAGCCCCAACCTAGGCCCTTCCTGTCTGTACATTGACCCAGTGTCCTGCTGCAGCCCAGACTGAGCCCCACCCTGGGCCCTTCCGATCTGTACATTGACCGACTGCAGCCCAGACTGAGCCCCACCCTGGGCCCTTCCTGTCTGTGCATTGACCAACTGCAGCCCAGACTGAGCCCCACCCTGGCCCCTTCCTGTCCACACATTGAACCAGTGCCCCACTGCAGCCCAGACTGAGCCCCACCCTGGGCCCTTCCTCTCTGTGCATTGACCCACTGTCCCACTGCAGCCCAGACTGAGGCCCACCCTGGGCCCTTCCTGTCTGTACATTGACCCAGTCTCCCACTGCAGCCCAGACTGATCCACACCCTGGGCCCTTCCTGTCTGTCCATTGACCCAGTTTCCCACTGCAGCCCAGACTGAGCCCCACCCTTGACCCTTCCTCTCTGTACATTGACCCAGTGCCCCACTGCAGCCCAGACTGAGCCCCACCCTCGGCCCTTCCTGTCTGTACATTGACCCAGTGTCCCACTGCAGCCCAGACTGAGGCCCTCCCTTGGCCCTTCCTGTCTGCACATTGACCCAGTGTCCCACTGCAGCCCAGACTGAGCCCCACCCTGGGCCCTTCCTGTCTGTACATTGTCCCAGTGTCCCACTGCAGCCCAGACTGAGGCCCACCCTGGGCCCTTCCTGTCTGTACATTGACCCAGTGTCCCACTGCAGCCAAGACTGATCCACACCCTGGGCCCTTCCTGTCTGTCCATTGACCCAGTGTCCCACTGCAGCCCAGACTGAGCCCCACCCTGGGCCCTTCCTGTCTGTACATTGACTAGTGCCCACTGCAGCCCAGACTGAGCCCCACCCTGGGCCCTTCCTGTCTGTACATTGACCCAGTGCCCCACTGCAGCCCAGACTGAGCCCCACCCTGGGCCCTTCCTGTCTGTACATTGACCCAGTGTCCTGCTGCAGCCCAGACTGAGCCCCACCCTGGGCCCTTCCTGTCTGTACATTGACCCAGTGCCCCACTGCAGCCCAGACTGAGCCCCACCCTGCGCCCTTCCTGTCTGTACATTGACCTAGTGACCCACTGCAGCCCAGACTGAGCTCCACACTTGGCCCTTCCTGTCTGCACATTGACCCAGTGTCCCACTGCAGCCCAGACTGAGCCCCACCCTGGGACCTTCCTGTCCGTACATTGACCCAGTGTCCCACTGCAGCCCAGACTGAGCCCCACCCTGCGTCCTTCCTGTCTGCACATTGACCCAGTGCCCTACTGCAGCCCAGACTGAGCCCCACCCTGGGTCCTTCCTCTCTGTGCATTGACCGAGTGCCCCACTGCAGCCCAGACTGAGCCCCATCCTGGGCCCTTCCTCTCTGTACATTGACCCAGTGTCCCACTGCAGCCCAGACTGAGGCGAATCCTGGGCCCTTCCTGTCTGTATATTGACCCAGTGTCCCACTGCAGTCCAGACTGAGCCCCACCCTGGGTCCTTCCTGTCTGTACATTGACCCAGTGCCCCACTGCAGCCCAGACTGAGCCCCACCCTGCGTCCTTCCTGTCTGCACATTGACCCAGTGCCCCACTGCAGCCCAGACTGAGTCCCACTCTGGGCCCTTCCTCTCTGTACATTGACCGAGTGCCCCACTGCAGCCCAGACTGAGCCCCATCCTGGGCCCTTCCTCTCTGTACATTGAACCAGTGTCCCACTGCAGCCCAGACTGAGGCCCATCCTGGGCCCTTCCTGTCTGTACATTGACCCAGTGTCCCACTGCAACCCAGACTGAGCCCCACCCTGGGCCCTTCCTGTCTGTACATTGACCCAGTGCCCCACTGCAGCCCAGTCTGAGCCCCACCCTAGCCCCTTCCTGTCTGTACATTGACCCAGTGTCCCATTGCAGCCCAGACTGATCCACACCCTGGGCCCTTCCTGTCTGTCCATTGACCCAGTGTCCCACTGCAGCACAGACTGAGCCCCACCCTGGGCCCTTCCTGTCTGTACATTGACCCAGTGCCCCACTGCAGCCCAGACTGAGCCCCACCCTGGGCCCTTCCTGTCTGTACATTGACCAGTGCCCCACTGCAGCCCAGACTGAGCCCCACACTGGGCCCTTCCTGTCTGTACATTGACCCAGTGCCCCACTGCAGCCCAGACTGAGCCCCACCCTGGGCCCTTCCTGTCTGTACATTGACCCAGTGTCCTGCTGCAGCCCAGACTGAGCCCCACCCTGGGCCCTTCCTGTCTGTACATTGACCCAGTGCCCCACTGCAGCCCAGACTGAGCCCCACCCTGGGCCCTTCCTGTCTGTACATTGACCTAGTGACCCACTGCAGCCCAGACTGAGCTCCACCCTTGGCCCTTCCTGTCTGTACATTGACCCAGTGTCCCACTGCAGCCCAGACTGAGCCCCACCCTGGGACCTTCCTGTCCGTACATTGACCCAATGTCCCGCTGAAGCCCAGACTGAGCCCCACCCTGGGCCATTCCTGTCTGTACATTGACCCAGTGCCCCACTGCAGCCCAGACTGAGCCCCACCCTGCGTCCTTCCTGTCTGCACATTGACCCAGTGCCCTACTTCAGCCCAGACTGAGCCCCACCCTGGGTCCTTCCTCTCTGTGCATTGACCGAGTGCCCCACTGCAGCCCACACTGAGCCCCATCCTGGGCCCTTCCTCTCTGTACATTGACCCAGTGTCCTACTGCAGCCCAGACTGAGGCGAATCCTGGGCCCTTCCTGTCTGTATATTGACCCAGTGTCCCACTGCAGCCCAGACTGAGCCCCACCCTGGGCCCTTCCTGTCTGCACATTGACCCAGTGCCCCACTGCAGCCCAGACTGTGGCCCACCCTGGGCCCTTCCTCTCTGTACATTGACCGAGTGCCCCACTGCAGCCCAGACTGAGCCCCATCCTGGGCCCTTCCTCTCTGTACATTTAACCAGTGTCCCACTGCAGCCCAGACTGAGTCCCATCCTGGGCCCTTCCTGTCTGTACATTGATCCAGTGTCCCACTGCAACCCAGACTGAGCCCCACCCTGGGCCCTTCCTGTCTGTACATTGACCCAGTGCCCCACTGCAGCCCAGACTGAGCCCCACCCTCGGCACTTCCTGTCTGTACATTGACCCAGTGTACCACTGCAGCCCAGACTGAGCCCCACCCTGGGCCCTTCCTGTCTGTACATTGACCCAGTGCCCCACTGCAGCCCAGACTGAGCCCCACCCTGGGCCCTTCCTGTCTGTACATTGACCCAGTGTCCTGCTGCAGCCCAGACTGAGCCCCACCCTGGGCCCTTCCTATCTGTACATTGGCCGACTACAGCCCAGACTGAGCCCCACCCTGGGCCCTTCCTGTCTGTGCATTGACCAACTGCAGCCCAGACTGAGCCCCACCCTGGGACCTTCCTGTCAGTACATTGACCCAGTGTCCCACTGCAGCCCAGACTGAGCCCCACCCTGGGCCCTTCCTGTCTGTACATTGACCCAGTGCCCCACTGCAGCCCAGACTGAGCCCCACCATGGGACCTTCCTGTCTGTACATTGACCCAGTGTCCCACTGCAGCCCAGACTGAGCCCCACCCTGGGCCCTTCATGTCTGTACATTGACCCAGTGTCCCACTGCAGCCCAGACTGAGCCCCACCCTGGGCCCTTCCTGTCTGGACATTGACCCTGTGTCGCACTGCAGTCCAGACTGAGCCCCACCCTGGGCCCTTCCTGTCTGTACATTGACCCAGTGTCCCACTGCAGCCCAGACTGAGCCCCACCCTGTGCCCTTCCTGTCTGTACATTGACCCAGTGTCCCACTGCAGCCCAGACTGAGCCCCACCCTGGGCCCTTCCAGTCTGTACATTGACCCAATGTCCCACTGCAGCCCAGACTGAGCCCCACCCTTGGCCCTTCCTGTCTGAACATTGACCGAGTGCCCCAATGCAGCCCAGACTGAGCCCCACCCTTGGCCCTTCCTGTCTGTACATTGACCCAATGCCCCACTGCAGCCCAGACTGAGCCCCACCCTGGCCCCTTCCTGTCTGTACATTGACCCAGTGCCCCACTGCAGCCCAGACTGAGCCCCACCCTTGGCACTTCCTGTCTGTACATTGACCCAGTGTCCCACTGCAGCCCAGACTGAGCCCCACCCTGGGCCCTTCCTGTCTGTACATTGACCCAGTGTCCCACTGCAGCCCAGACTGAGCCCCACGATGGGCCCTTCCTGTCTGTACATTGACCCAGTGCCCCACTGCAGCCGAGACTGATCCCCACCCTTGGCCCTTCCTGTCTGTACATTGACCCAGTGCCCCACTGCAGCCCAGACTGAGCCCCACCCTGGGCCCTTCCTGTCTGTACATTGACCCAGTGTCCCACTGCAGCCCAGACTGAGCTCCACCCTGGGCCCTTCCTGTCTGTACATTGACCCAGTGCCCCACTGCAGCCCAGACTGAGCCCCACCCTGGGCCCTTCCTGTCTGTACATTGACCCAGTGTCCCACTGCAGCCCAGACTAAGCCCCACCCTTGGCCCTTCCTGTCTGTACATTGACCCAGTGCCCCACTGCAGCCCAGACTGAGCCCCATCCTGGGCTCTTCCTGTCTGTACATTGACCCAGTGTCCCACTGCAGCCCAGACTGAGCCCCACCCTGGGCCCTTCCTGTCTGTACATTGACCCAGTACCCCACTGCAGCCCAGACTGAGCTCCACCCTGGGCCCTTCCTGTCTGTACATTGACCCAGTGCCCCACTGCAGCCCAGACTGAGCCCCACCCTGGGCCCTTCCTGTCTGTACATTGACCCAGTGTCCCACTGCAGCCCAGACTGAGCCCCACCCTGGGCCCTTCCTGTCTGTACATTGACCCAGTATCCCACTGCAGCCCAGACTGAGCCCCACCCTTGGCCCTTCCTGTCTGTACATTGACCCAGTGTCCCAGTGCAGCCCAGACTGAGCCCCACCCTGGGCCCTTCTTCTCTGTACATTGACCCAGTGTCCCACTGCAGCCCAGACTGAGCCCCTCCCTTGGCCCTTCCTGTCTGTACATTGACCCAGTGTCCCAGTGCAGCCCAGACTGAGACCCACCCTGGGCCCTTCCTCTCTGTACATTGACCCAGTGTCCCACTGCAGCCCAGACTGAGCTCCACCCTGGGCCCTTCCTGTCTGTACATTGACCCAGTGCCCCACTGCTGCCCAGACTGAGCCCCACCCTGGGCCCTTCCTGTCTGTACATTGACCCAGTGTCTCACTGCAGCCCAGACTGAGCCCCACCCTGGGCCCTTCCTGTCTGTACATTGACCCAGTGTCCCACTGCAGCCCAGACTGAGCCCCACCCTGGGCCCTTCCTGTCTGTACATTGACCCAGTGTCTCACTGCAGCCCAGACTGAGCCCCACCCTGGGCGCTTCCTGTCTGTACATTGACCCAGTGTCTCACTGCAGCCCAGACTGAGCCCCACCCTGGGCGCTTCCTGTCTGTACATTGACCCAGTGTCTCACTGCAGCCCAGACTGAGCCCCACCCTGGTCCCTTCCTGTCTGTACATTGACCCAGTTTCCCACTGCAGCCCAGACTGAGCCCCACCCTGGGACCTTCCTGTCTGTACATTGACCCAGTGTCCCACTGCAGCCCAGACTGAGCCCCACCCTGGGCCCTTCCTGTCTGTACATTGACCCAGTGCCCCATTGGGGACCATCCAGCCCCGGATATCCGGCAGAATCAGCGCTGTGGGACCGGGTGACTGAGTCTCGTGACCCTGTCGCTGGGCCTCTCACGTCACAATGGGAGACGACGCTCGCTCAGCTCGAGCTGGAAACCGTTAAAGGGCCGTTCGGATTTAAACCTGGAGCGCGGCCGGTTAAAGGGGAGGGACAGAGAATCGGCCAAAAATGTTCATGTCATGAGACCAGCAATGGTTATAAATTGAAATGTTCATATAATGAGACCAGGAATGGTTATAAATTGAAATGTTGATATAATGAGACCAGGAATGGTTATAAATTGAAATGTTCATATAATGAGACCAGGAATGGTTATAAATTGAAATGTTCATATAATGAGATCAGGAATGGATATAAATTGAAATGTTCATTTAATGAGACCAGGAATGATGATAAATTGAAATGTTGATATAATGAGACCAGGAATGGTTATAAATTGAAATGTTCATATAATGAGACCAGGAATGGTTATAAATTGAAATGTTCATATAATGAGATCAGGAATGGATATAAATTGAAATGTTCATTTAATGAGACCAGGAATGGTGATAAATTGAAATGTTGATATAATGAGACCAGGAATGGTTATAAATTGAAATGTTCATATAATGAGATCAGGAATGGTTATAAATTGAAATGTTCATTTAATGAGACCAGGAATGGTTATAAATTGAAATGTTCATATAATGAGATCAGGAATGGATATAAATTGAAATGTTCATATAATGAGACCAGGAATGGTTATAAATTGAAATGTTCATATAATGAGACAAGGAATGGTTATAAATTGAAATGTTCATATAATGAGATCAGGAATGGATATAAATTGAAATGTTCATATAATGAGACCAGGAATGGTTATAAATTGAAATGTTCATATAATGAGACCAGGAATGGTTATAAATTGAAATGTTCATATAATGAGATCAGGAATGGTTATAAATTGAAATGTTCACACTTCCACACTCAGTCCGAGTCTGAATTCCCGCAGTGACTCCAGGTGTCTCTTTCCGTTTGAACTGAACTGATTCCCCCACAGCCTGAAACAGATTAAAGATTAAACATGAAATAAACAGATTGAACAACAGTGTAAATAACAGGGAGACTGGGGTTAATATTTCAATAATAATTACAGACAAAGAATAGCCGTAAAAGGGACTGAATCCGATTGATATTTTATTGATTACATTAAACATTAACACAAACACTCACCCGATCCGCTCCAGACTCCTGCAGGTCAGTATGAGGGAGCGGAGAGCGGGGACAGACCGGTCTGTGAAGGAGTTTGATTCCATGGACAGATCCGTCAGTGACCGGTTTGTCCTGAGAGCGGAGGAGAGATCCTCAGCACAAGAATCTGTGAGACCGACATCATCCAGACTGGGGATCAGAGAGAGAGAAATAACAGGAATCAGGGAAAATCCCCAATGTTTTTAAATAATACTATTAGTGATAATAATAATGTACAGTGTTTATTAACAACACTATTACTGATAATTATAATGTACAATATTTATAACACTATTACTGATAATGTACAGTGTTTATTAATAACACTTACTGTACTAATAATAATATACAGTGTCAGACATCCAGTTATTATAATCACAATCTCGCACAGTCTGATACTTACTCCAGTTTCTGTATTTTACAGTCCGGATTCCTCAGAGCCGCAGACAGTAGTTTCACTCCTGAATCTCCCAGTTTATTATTACTCAGGTTCAGACCCGTCAGTGATCGGTTTGTACTGAGAGCGGAGGAGAGATCCTCGGTACAAGAATCCGTGAGATCGTTACCCCATAACCTGGAGATCAGAGAGAGAGAAAGAGAGATGCAGAGATAACAGGAATCAGAGTAAATTCCAAGTATTTATTTGTATTATTATGACTGGTACTGACATTAATGCACCATGTTCAGCATCCAATTAATATGCACATTCTCGCACAGTCTGATACTTACTCCAGTTCCTGTATTTTACATTCCGGGTTGCTCAGAGCCGCAGACAGTAGTTTCACTGCTAAATTTCCCAGTTTATTCTTGCTCAGGTTCAGAACCGTCAGTGACCGGTTTGTACTGAGAGCGGAAGAAAGATCCTTGATACAGGAATATGTGAGATCGTTATCACATAACCTGGAGATCAGAGTGAGGAGAGAGACAGAGATAACAGGAATCAGAGTAAATTCCCAGTAATTATTTGTATTATTATTAATTATACTGATATTAATGTACAGTGTTAGACATCCAGTTATTATAAACACAAACTCGCACAGTCTGGTACTTACCACAGTTCCTGTATTTGACAGTCCGGTTTCCTCAGAGCCGCAGACAATATTTTCACTCCTGAATCTCCCAGTTTATTGCTCCCCAGTCTAAATACAAACAGACAGAGAGTGAGAGACAAACTGAATCCAATCCCCGATCTGACACAATTTCTCTCTGATATTACAGGAAACACTGAAAAATCTACAGGAAATTAATAACCAGATTTCCCTGTCGCTGACAATGAATCTCACTCTGCCCAACGCCCCATATATTCAGCGACTGTCAGTAAATGTAATTATTAAATAAAGTGCTGTCTGTGTGAAGCCTTTAAATGTCCCTTATTCCGGTCTCATTTCCTGATGATCAGAATTACCCTCCTGGAGGTCAGTGACAGGTCCCATTATGGGGAAACTTGTCTCCTTTCTGCTGCTTCTTAAATCCAAGATTTTATGGGAATGGAGTGATTTCCCCCTAATTAAATGATAAAGCGGAGATTGCCTGTACCTTATGCAGTATTATATTCACATGTATAATATCTCGGGGTGAGTTATATTATGAAACGGCGCTAACGGCTGCTGTAAAATCCGTCCCACAGGATTTTCTGTAACAAGGAAAGTTTATTATGTCCTGTCACAAGATTTAAATGTTTCTTTACTCCTCGTTTATGGGGGAGCGGAGTCTCTCACTTTATTCCCATCAAACTGGCTCTACATTTATTTCAGGTGTAAAGGGCCCAACAGTTCTTGGGAATTTTCTGAAGTTCCCTCGCCGAGCAGAGCCTCACACACAGGGGCAGATTATGGGAAATTCCGGCGTTCACTGCCCCAGGGGCCTCCCGCGGTTTGTGAGGCCCCACCGCTGGCCGCGAATGTGTCTGTACTCCTGGGCGAATACCCCACAACCCGATAGCTTTCAACCTATTTACAGGCAGATTTTAGATCCCAAATCCCACTGAAGTGTCAGCCTGGATTAATGAGCGAGGGACCTGAATCCACGACCTTCTGACTCAGAGGCACGAGTGCTGCCAGCTGGGTGAAGAGATGGTGGATGTATTGGAGAGTGTGAAGGGCTGTGTCATTGATGAGTAAAGATAACGTACCGATGACCTGCGGGGAAAGCTCAGCTCGCCCACTGACTGTTGACTGCCCGAAAGATGTGTTTTGCTCTTTGTTACTGAATGTTTGGTGTTTCTGCTTCCCTCTCCTACACATGCTGACAGTCCGGTGACCGTCACTAGCCCCCACACCTCGGTAAGTGGGTGGGATGCTCCAACACACAGACTGCTGCCGTTAGTTTCGGTCCACGTGCAAGTAACATTGAGGAGTCGCTTCAATGGACGTATCTCAGGCAGTGAGAAAAACAGCAATAAATTTCATTTATTGCAATTAAATTATCTGACTCTTTCAGTGATCTGTATTTACTGATCCGATAAAGACTGAAAATACTGACTTGTTCACATGGATCCATTTTAGATTCTCCACTCCTTACGGAATTACTAACTGATCCTCTTATCATTTGTCATATTTGTGTTCAACCTGCTTCTCTCTGGTTTAACTGAACTGTTTGTTTCCCTTCATTTAAGGAGCAACAATACAATCCGTGACTATTCTGCAAATGGCCTAACAGTAAGAGAAAAATGAACAGTTACCTCAACACCTGGCATTTGTGCAGTGCGGGTCCCAGCCGCTGGAGTCCTTCACACTGAATGGTGCAGTTCCACAGATTGAGGAGTTTTATTGTATCACAGTGTCCAATGACATGAGACAGGACCGCACAGTCAATCGGGGTCAGTCCCAATCCACTAAATGTAAGTGTTCACACAGATCCCACCGTGACCCGAGCCAGTGTTTGATTCTGAGACTCAAACAGGTAGTGGAATGTGTTCAGGAGGTTCCTTTTACCAGTTTCACTCTCTGCTTTTCCAATCTCTCCTTCAACCTTCTCCTTCACCCAGTCAATCACTCCACAGATTGTTTGATGAAGAAATGGACCCAGAAACTCCTCCAGTGGCCGAGCTGACTGTGAGGAGGAGAGACCAACAACAAAACGGAGAAATATCTCAAATCGCCCATCTTCCTCGCTGTGGGTTTCACTGAGGAGTTTCCGGATGTCCCCTCGATCTGGAGTCAGGAATTGTGCGAGTGCGGCTACAAACTCTTGGATGGTGAGGTGCGGGAATGTGTAAACCACACTCTGGGCAGAATCATCTCTCTCCAAAAGTTCCATCATGAACCCAGACAGGAACTGGGAAGGTTGCAGATTGTACTTGATCAAATCTCCATTTCTAAACACAATCTTCTTCTCGGAGACTCCTGTGAAGGCCATCTCACCGATCTTCAGTAACACATCACGGGGAGATTCAATCTCTCGGCCATGGTTTTTCAGAATGTTGTAAATATAGCAGGAATATAGTTGGGTGATGGTCTTGGGAACTCGCTGCTGTTTTATGTCTCTTTGTGTGAAGAAGGGACCCAGTGACAGACCGAGGATCCAGCAGTAGGAAGGGTTGTAACACATGGTGTACAGGATCTCGTTCTCCTCCACATGTTTGAATACAGCTGCTGCCACCGACTGATCTTCAAAAAACTTGTTGAAATATTCCTTCCGTTCTTCACCAACAAATCCCAGGATTTCAGCACAGACACTGATCTCAGCCTTTTCCAATAAATGTAATGCAATGGGGCGGTTGGTCAAGAGCACTGAACATCCTGGGAGCAGCTTGTGTTGTATTAAACTGTACACAATGTCAGACACTTCACACTGGTCTTCAGGATCTGTGCACATGTACTGAGGTTCTGTATTTCTCCGATTGTCAGCAAAATCGATACTGTCCTTGAATTCATCTAAACCATCGAATATAAACAATAATCCCTCTGGGTTCTTCCAGAGCTCTCTCAGAACATTCCCAAAGTAAGGATACAGATCCAGTATCAGATTCCTCAGGTTTATTCTACAGTTAATAGAGTTCAAATCCCGGAATTTAAAACTGAAAACAAATTGAAAGTGTGGGTATATTTTCCCAGTGGCCCAGTCATAAACAATCTTTTGTACCATTGTTGTTTTTCCAATCCCCGCGACTCCGCTCACTGCTGCTGAACTCCCAGAACTGGATCGCCGGAAGGAACTCTTCATTTTCTGGATCCAAGTGCTGCGCCAGGAAAAACTTCTCTGGAACAATTGATCAGTTCGGATTTTTTCCAGTTCTCTCCGGAGATGTTTCTCTCTCCACTCTTCATGGTCTCGGCCTCTTGCCAGCAGTTCGTGTTCTACAAGTGTTCGATCTCGAACATTAGAAATGACCATTAGCTCAGTGTATAGAGTGACCAGCTGGAAAATCTTAACCTTCTCCTTTATTAGGATCGTGTTCACTCTCAGTGTTTCAGTTTGGACCCGAAGTGTTTCCTTGTGTTTCTGTTGAACATCTTCAATTAGAACAGACAGAAAATGGTTCTCAATGTTCGTTGTATTGGCATAAAAAGCATTCTCAATTTCACTTTCCTATTCAGTACAATGTTGCGAGATTGAATTCACAGCTTCAATAGAGGTGCGAGCAGGAAATTAAACTCAGTTACTGAAAACCTCGCTTGAAAGTGAACAATGGCTGAGAAAAGTTTCAAATACTCAGTTGATTCGAATATTTACTGAACATGGGGATTTCTATGAAGGTGATATTTTCCCTTAATACTATCAGCCCAGCCCTCTACCATGGACATCTCATTACAAATCCAAACATGATCCTGGTTATACAACAATGGATGTTCTTCTGGATTAATCAGTGGTGCTGACCTTCGGAGTAATGGGAATTATACATTTTTAAAATTCGTTCATGGGACGTGGGCGTTGCTGGCGAGGCCGGCATTTATTGCCCATCCCTAATTGCCCTTGAGAAGGTGGTGGTGAGCCGCCTTCTTGAACCGCTGCTGTCCGTGTGGTGACGGTTCTCCCACAGTGCTGTTAGGAAAGGAGTTCCGGGATTTTGACTCAGTGACGATGAAGGAACGGCGATATATTTCCAAATCGGGATGGTATGTGACTTGGAGGGGAATGTGCAGGTGGTGTTGTTCCCATGTACCTGCTGCTCTTGTCCTTCTAGGTGGTAGAGGTCGCGGGTTTGGGAGGTGCTGTTGAAGAAGCCTTGTCGAGTTGCTGCAGTGTATCCTGTGGATGGTACACACTGCAGCCACGGTGCGCCGGTGGTGAAGGGAGTGAATGTTTAGGGTGGTGGATGGGGTGCCAATCAAGCGGGCTGCTTTGTCCTGGATGGTGTCGAGCTTCTGGAGTGTTGTTAGAGCTGCACTCATCAAGACAAGTGAAGGGTATTCCATCACACTCCTGACTTGTGCCTTGTAGATAGTGGAAAGGCTTTGGGGAGTCAGGAGGTGAGTCACTCGACGCAGAATACCCAGCCTCTGAGCTGTTCTTGTTGCCACAGTAATTATATGGCTGGTCCAGTTAAGTTTATGGTCAATGGTGACCCCCAGGATGTTGATGGTGGGGGATCCGGCGATGGCAAATGCGGTTGAATGTCAATGGGAGGTGGTTAGACTCTCTCTTGTTGGAGATGGTCATTGCCTGGCACTTGTCGAGCGCGAATGTTTCTTGCCACTTATGAGCCCAAGCCTGGATGTTGTCCACGTCTTGCTGCATGCGGCCTCGGACTGCTTCATTATTTGAGGGGTTGCGAATGGAACTGAACACTGAGCAATCATCAGCGAACATCCCCATTTCTGACCTTATGATGGAGGGAAGGCCATTGATGAATCAGCTGAAGATGGTTGGGCCTGGGACACTGCCCTGAGGAACTCCTGCAGCAATGCCCTGGGGCTGAGATGGTGTTGGGTATCAGTCGGAAAGGGATAGACTGTGAATGGACAGATGTCCCACTGTTATTGTATCCGACCTTGGGCAGGTTATCTGCGATATTGTGGGCACTGGGAGAGGGACAGACTGTGAAAGAACAGAAGTCCCACAGTTATTATATCAAACCTCGGGCAGGTTATCTGGGATATTGTGTGCACTGGGAGAGGAACAGAATGTGAATGGACAGAAGTTCCACTGTTATTGTATCAGACCTCAGGCAGGTTATCTGGGATATTGTGGGCACTGGGAGAGGGACAGACTGGGAATGGACAGAAGTTCCACTGTTATTGTATCAGACCTCAGGCAGTTTATCTGGGATATTGTGTGCACTGGGAGAGGGACAGACTGTGAATGGACAGAAGTTCCACTGTTATTGTATCAGACTTCGGGCAGGTTATCTGGATATTTTGTGAACTGGGAGAGGGACAGACTGAATAGACAGAAGTTAAATTGCTATTGTTTCAATGCTCGGTTACGTTATCTGAGGTATTACCTGCACTTCTTTGGTCACCTGTTCACAGATAAAGGTTACTGCCATTCTGAAGGTATCGAGGGGAATCTGAAAGACGATTTAAGGTATTGGAGTTTCGCTTGAGGGAATGGTGAGTGGGTTTGATGTATTTTGTTCGGGCAACAGACTTCGGCATTGAAATGTTTTAATGGAATTCAGAACATTAGTGCAGGAAACAGGATCACATTCTTCAAAATAATGAATAACGGAGTAAATTGAAAGTCAGAAATATGAAGGGAAATCAGGCTAATTTTCTCACCCAAAGGATAAGAGAGCGTGGACCAGTTACCAGGGAAGTTCACGAAAGAGGGAGTGGAAGTTGGGTCAAGAGGTAATTGAACGTCTTCATGTAGATACACTGAGAGGAGGGGTAGTTGGGGTTATCTCTGTAATAGGGACAGGCTTAATTGGGCCAAATGGCCTTTTCCTGTCTCTAATCATTCTCCTGTTCTATTGTGATTCAGAAATTGTGAACAATTTTGCAGCAGTTTTACACCGACATTGAACGTGTTTTTCGAACAGTCCTGTCATATCACCGATTACAATTAGAATTAGAACTACTGCCCACTTCACTCAGTGTAATGTTAGAGCAGAAAACATTCACAGTTCATTTCAACCGTTCGCGCAATAATTATACTCCGTTGTTTCATTTTGGTCTGAATTTCCTATAATGCAGGTTTGGGAAATTTTCGATCTGTTTCCATCAGTCATTGTATTGGGTCTAAAAGCCCCCTGAGTTAAAGGACTATTCTTTGCGTGGAATAAGGTTCTCTCTTTCACTGCCATTAGAAGCCAGCCCATAACTTGCTAATTACCCTGAACATTGTCTTTCCCTAACATTTCTCCACGGATTAATGATCTAATTTGTGAACATCTGCACATCTTCTCAGATCAGATCGAACACTTTGGCATCTTTTTCGGTGTTGTGAAATGAGAACATTTGAATGTTTGGCATTTCTCCACCCCTTTCCCTCTTGCTAATGGTGGGTCAGATTTCGAGGGGAGGAGATCACCCATCGCATCCGGCGCAAGGCACTGAACTTTACTCGTGAGCCCAGAACGTCAGGGCGGCATATAGGAGGTGTGCTTTCGGATTCACACCTTCGGGATCCTGACAATTGTGTATGGGGATTCACAGTCTATCAGGATCCTGACAGGTGTGTATGGGGATTCACAATGTATCAGGATCCTGCCAAGTGTGTATGTGGATTCACAGTCTATCAGGATCCTGCCAGGTGTGTATGGGGATTCACAGTGTATCAGGATCCTGCCAGTTGTGTATGGGAATTCACAATGTATCAGGATCCTGCCAGTTGTGTATGGGGATTCACAGTGTATCAGGATCCTGCCAGTTGTGTATGGGGATTCACAGTGTCTCTGGATCGTGCCAGGTGTGCATGGGGATTCACAGTGTATCAGGATCCTGACAGGTGTGTGGGGGGATTCACAGTGTATCAGGATCCTGCCAGGTATGTATGGGGATTCACAGTGTATCAGGATCGTGCCAGGTGTGTATGGGGATTCACAGTGTATCAGGATCCTGCCAGGTATGTATGGGGATTCACAGTGTATCAGGATCCTGCCAGGTGTGTATGGGGAGTCACAGTGTATCAGGATCCTGCCAGGTATGTATGGGGATTCACAGTGTCTCAGGATCCTGCCAGGTGTGTGGCGGGATTCACAATGTCTCAGGATCCTGCCAGGTGTGTATGGGGATTCACAGTGTATCAGGATCCTGCCAGGTATGTATGGGGATTCACAGTGTATCAGGCTCCTGCCAGGTGTGTATAAGACTTCACAAGTGATAGCGATCAGTAGCTGGATTAAGTGAAATAATGCAACGTCCGCATTTTTACAGAATAATTCAGAAATCGTGTGAATTCTAAGTTGAATCCGAACTACGTTTATTTCTGTTCCCTCCACCCTTTGAACTTCTGATTCCCAGATTGTGACAATCTCTAAACAAAAGACTACAGTCAAACATTCTGATCATCAGAAGTGAAATCAAGGGTTTAAAATCTCCATTTCATCACTTACCTTTCAGGTGACTGGGTATTTCAGATAAACCTCGTCCGATGTTCATATAATCAAATGGATCAGGACCTGTTTAAATCATTGAGTGTTCATGAAATCAGATCTGTGTAATATTATAGTAAATTCTGCAGTGTTTCAATCTGAAATTGAATTCAGTGTGTGATTTTACCGTACCAAGTTCCTGTATTTCCTGCAGTATTTTGTCCAACTTTGGTACCACATGGTGCATTTTCACAAAGGATTCCCACATCACCCTTCGGGCCCGAGAACCTTTCTCCATCACCAGATTTAAGAGAAGTTTGGAACTGTCCGCCCTGTTTCCCTTCTCCACGAGATCAACGACTTTCTGTAAAGAATAATAATGAATATGTTGGTCCCTCCTTTTCCCAGTCGCAGGAAAAACTGTTTCACTTTTGTTTTCAATCCTACACTAGAGTTATACCCGAACCTTTGTAAAGACACTGACCGATGCAATGGCCTTTTTCATCTCTTCGTATCATTGTTTCAGACTCACTGTATTTTCAGATTAATCAATTTCTTTCCTATTTGGCCTGTTTCTCTTCTGTCACATTCTATGATTCCAAAATCTGATATCCTGTTAGTTCTGTGATGTTTAAATAATCCAAACTCATTCTATGTCCCTCGCACTTACCCGATGTTCCTGTCCACTGAAATGCCTCTCATATGTTAACAACGAGCTGACTCCGTCCACCCCTTCTTCAATCGCCTGTTCGAGTCTGTCCCGGTAGAATTTCGTCAACTGGAACAGCTGGTAATCGTCACAATTTGTCAGGAACTCGGTGATTGCAGTGTTCGGATCTGTGAACAAAAATGGAGAAAAATAAACACATTATCGACTTTCTATCCGGGCTTCTACGTTTCCTCTGATATCAAACGGCTGAAGCCTCCTGTGAGCCACATTATCAAACACCTTCTGAAAACCCAGATACACTGCGTGTGCTACATTCCATCGTTCTGTATAGTCACCTCTCAACAAAGCTCTATCACATTTGTCAAATACGGCTTGTCTGCAGCGAATCCATTCCAGCCTCCCCTGATCATCGCCTGTATCTCTAAATGTTCACTCATTCGACCTGGAATTGCAGATTCGAGGAGTTTTCACACTACTGACTCAGACTAATTGGTCTCCAGTTACTCGTTGGCCCTCTCTCCCGATTTTACCAGAGACATTACTTGGGCTCCTTCAGTCCACCTGGATATATTTTTATATCAAATGAGCTTTGAGAAATTGTGGTCAGAGTCCCTCCTATCACCTCTCTGACTTCCTTTAACAGCCTCGGGTGTGTTATCTCTGGGCCCAGTGATTTATCCACCTCGGCGATGTTTCTCAGATCCAAATCCTTCTCTACAGTTATCTCTAACTATGGCCGCACATCCTCCTCTTGGACACCAACATTTTCACTTCCACCACCATTTTTAGAAACTAAAGGAAATATTCTGTATCTCCCCAAACCTTCATCCACAACTAGTTTCCCCCAGTTCCCCCTCTATCTCTCCTCCATTGATTGCTGGCCTCCAAAACCCACTGAAAATTATGCGACTTCTCTTCCGATTGCTTAACTGCGTGCATATGGATTCTATCTTAATACAGCTTCCTGGAACATCATTATTTTCTAAACCTTTCCTTCTCTCTCCTTAAAACCTACCTCTTTGTACAATCTTTTGGTCACCCGTCCGAATATCTCCTTATTTGACTCGGTGTCAAATTGTGTTTGATAATCGCTCCTGTGAAGCGCCCTGGGTCGTTTTACAACATTCAATTTGCTTTATAAATGCAAGTTGTAATTGTCCTAGCTCTATCATAGAACTTTTATTGATACTGGCGTCCAGAACTATTTTTCTCTCTCCTCAAAATGTTATAACCAGGAACATTTCGCTCTGACTCCTGTGAAAACTCAGGCCCTGTCTTGAAGATATTAGATCATATCTCTTATGCTTCTGACGTTCCAAATGTGTTTGGAATGATTTGTATATTCACAGATATAAAACTCAACATTAACACCGATTTTTTGGCATGTTGACACGTTTTCATTTATTCGCTTTTTTCTAAATATCAAGTGACTTTATCTCTCAATACTTCAAAACCACCTTCCTTTTACCTGCTAATAACTATTCACCATTTCATAAATCTTCTGTTCCTCCTCTAACAGTTCTATTAATTCCACTCTCCAATCTCATATCCGGATGTTACCATCCACCCCCCAGTCATATCAGCTGACACCCTCCCACTGCTCCATTAACCTGTCTGTAAAACCATTGGTCGGTTCAGATCGTGACCATCCCTTCCCTTCTCCCTGAACTCACGGTAGTCCATACGACCATGAAACCTTCCCTCCTGCTCCATTCACCCAGTCTGTAAAACCATTGTTGTCGGTTCACACCGTGACCGTCCCTTCCCTTCTCCCTGAACTCGCTCTAGACCCCAAGACCGTCAACCTTTACGTCCTGTTCCAGCCCTGCAGCCACACATTGACCTGTCTCATATTTCGCCCCTTAAGCGGCCCAGTGAAAATCAATCCGGAGACCACCTGGAGGCTTTGTTTTTTTAATCTATTGCCACTATTAATGCATTTCTTTCCGTGTTATTGGTTCCGACCTTGGCTGTTCTCTGCTCTCCTTTCTTTCCCAGAGATGGCCCCACTCTTTCCTGGAAATTCTTTCTTCTGGCACCAGGAAGGCAACTTAACATTTGGAACCTGCTCAGGGCTGCAGAAGCGTCTGTCTATTCCTCTGACTATAGAATCTCCCACCACTATCGCTCTGCAATTCCTGTGCCCCACCTGCCTCGAACCACCACCCCACTCCGGGTCCTCGGTCTCACACTGTTACTCAGGAAGACAATACTCTGAGTCACTGTCTCTTTCCCCCTTGCAGTCCTCAACACCAGGTATCTGTTAGACAGTTCGAGTTCTCGGGAGATCCCTCCTCCTGTGACTCTACTCTCCCTCTAGATGGTCACTCACTTCCATCTATCGCCAGAGTATCTGTGCTGTTACCTGTTCCTGTGTGAGCTGCAGGTTCCTGCTCGTGATTTGGTCCCATTGTCAGGACAGCAATTCAATTTTGATGATTTTTGTGAACCTACCTGTGTCTATTCTCATTCTTGTTGAAGATGTTGGATTTTCTCCCCTGTTTGGACCTTCAGCCATGGTGGTGACAGACGTTCCCAGATTCTGATGCTCTGCAATAAATGTAACATTAATGGGAGAGTTAAAGAGAAATATTAAAATGAGCAGGTGAGCGTTGCCTTGTTAAACATTATACAAGTCCCACCTCTCCCATCAGTACAACGAGCATTTCTCGAGTGTTATGATCAACACTCCACATCAGGTGTGACACATACAGCTGGCAAGTGAATTCCAGTGAGTCCCGCTGATCTCCTCAACCCAGTTCCAGACGTAATCCCGTCGGCCGAGACTCTGCACTGTGATTGCCCATTGGTAAGATTTGCTCACACATTGCAGGCCAGAACCAGCCTCATTCCGAAGGTAGTGAATATTCTGGAGGATATATGGAGCGGGGTGATCATTGATGAATTAAATGATCCTTCACTCGGTTTCACAGAGTATAGGACACTTGGATTATTTTTATTCACAGATTTGTGTTGAATATTTTTGATTTGTTGGATGTCATTATTAAATTCAGATACTTTATGAATATGATGTCTTTCGACAAACACAATATATAGCTGGGTGGGATTCATCTGGTATCTTTGAGCAGTGACAGTGTCCGTGTGTTCATGGAGATATAACCTGGTAGGTGCTTCTTTTAGAATATATTTACCACATCACTCATGGTGTCAGCACCTGAATAATTTACCACAGCTCCAATATTAACATTAATGAGCACTGTCGGAGGTGAGGAGATTTAGCACTATTCTAATATTAACACTAATGAGCACTGTAGGAGGTGTGGAGATTTAACACTGTTCTAATATTAACACTAATAAGCACTGTCGGAGGTGAGGAGATTTATAACTGTTCCAATATTAACATTAATGAGCACTGTAGGAGGTGAGGAGATTTACCACTGTTCTAATATTAAGACTAATGAGCACCGTAGGAGGTGAGGAGATTTACCACTGTTCCAATATTAACAGCAATGAGCACTGTCGGAGGTGAGGAGATTTACCACTGCTCCAATATTAACACTAATGAGCACTGTAGGAGGTGAGGAGATTTACTACTGTTCCAATATTAACGCTAATGAGCACTGTAGGAGGTGAGGAAATTTACCACTGTTTTAATATTAACGCTAATGAGCACTGTAGGAGGTGAGGAGATTTACCACTGTTCCAATATTAACAGAAATGAGCACTGTCGGAGGTGAGGAAATTTACCACTGTTCTAATATTAACGCTAAAGAGCACCGTAGGAGGTGAGGAGGTTTACCACTGTTCCAATATTAACACTAATGAGCACTGTAGGAGGTGAGGAGATTTACCACTGTAGTAATATTAACACTAATAAGCACTGTCGGAGGTGAGGAGATTTACCACTGTTCTAATATTAACACTAATGAGCACTGTCGGAGGTGAGGAAATTTACCACTGTTCTAATATTAACACTAAAGAGCACCGTAGGAGGTGAGGAGATTTACCACTGTTCCAATATTAACACTAATGAGCACTGTAGGAGGTGAGGAGATTTACCACTGTTGTAATATTAACACTAATAAGCACTGTCGGAGGTGAGGAGATTTACCACTGTTCTAATATTAACACTAATGAGCACTATTGGAGGTGACGAGATTTACCACTGTTCTAATATTAACACTAATGAGCACTGTAGGAGGTGAGGAGATTTACTACTGTTCTAATATTAACGCTAATGAGCACTGTAGGAGGTGAGGAAATTTACCACTGTTTTAATATTAACGCTAATGAGCACTGTAGGAGGTGAGGAGATTTACCACTGTACCAATATTAACAGAAATGAGCACTGTCGGAGGTGAGGAAATTTACCACTGTTCTAATATTAACGCTAAAGAGCACCGTAGGAGGTGAGGAGGTTTACCACTGTTCCAATATTAACACTAATGAGCACTGTAGGAGGTGAGGAGATTTACCACTGTTGTAATATTAACACTAATAAGCACTGTCGGAGGTGAGGAGATTTACCACTGTTCTAATATTAACACTAATGAGCACTGTCGGAGGTGAGGAAATTTACCACTATTCTAACATTAACGCTAAAGAGCACCGTAGGAGGTGAGGAGATTTACCACTGTTCCAATATTAACACTAATGAGCACTGTAGGAGGTGAGGAGATTTACCACTGTTGTAATATTAACACTAATAAGCACTGTCGGAGGTGAGGAGATTTACCACTGTTCTAATATTAACACTAATGAGCACTATTGGAGGTGACGAGATTTACAACTGTTCTAATATTAACACTAATGAGCACTGTAGGAGGTGAGGAGATTTACCGCTGTTCTAATATTAACGCTAATGAGCACTGTAGGAGGTGAGGAGATTTACCACTGTTTTCATATTAACACGAATGAGCACTGTAGAAGGTGAGGAGATTTACCACTGTTCTAATATTAACACTAATGAGCACTATTGGAGGTGAGGAGATTTACCACTGTTCTAATATTAACACTAATGAGCACTGTAGGAAGTGAGGAGATTTACCACTGTTCTAATATTAACACTAATGAGCACTGTCGGAGGTGAGGAGATTTACCACTGTTCTAATATTAACACTAATGAGCACTGTAGGAGGTGAGGAGATTTACCACTGTTCTAATATCAACAGTAATGAGCACTGTCGGAGGTGAGGAGATTTACCACTGTTCTAATATTAACACTAATGAGCACTGTAGGAGGTGAGGAGATTTACCACTGTTCTAATATTAACGCTAATGAGCACTGTAGGAGGTGAGGAAATTTACCACTGTTTTAATATTAATGCTAATGAGCACTGTAGGAGGTGAGGAGATTTACCACTGTTCGAATATTAACACCAATGAGCACTGTTGGAGGTGAGGATATTTACCACTGTTCTAATATTAACACTAATGAGCACTGTAGGAGGTGAGGAAATTTACCACTGTTCAAATATTAACGCTAAAGAGCACTGTAGGAGGTGAGGAGATTTACCACTGTTCTAATATTAACACTAATCAGTACTGTAGGAGGTGAGGAGATTTACCACTGTTCTAATATTAACACGAATAAGCACTGTAGGAGGTGAGGAGATTTACCACTGTTCTATTATTAACACTAATGAGCACTATTGGAGGTGAGGAGATTTACCACTGTTCTAATATTAACACTAATGAGCACTGTAGGAGGTGAGGAGATTTACCACTGTTCCAATATTAACGCTAATGAGCACTGTAGGAGTTGAGGAGATTTACCGCCGTTCTAATATTAACGCTAATGAGCACTGTAGGAGGTGAGGAGATTTACCACTGTTCTAATATTAACACTAATGAGCACTGTAGGAGGTGAGGAGATTTACCGCTGTTCTAATATTAACGCTAATGAGCACTGTAGGAGGTGAGGAAATTTACCACTGTTCTAATTTTAACGCAAATGAGCACTGTAGGAGGTGAGGAGATTTACGACTGTTCTAATTTTAACGCAAATGACCACTGAACGAGGTGAGGAGATTTATCACTGTTCGAATATTAACACTAATGAGCACTGTAGGAGGTGAGGAGATTTACCACTGTTCTAATATTGACACTGTTGAGCACTGCAGGAGGTGACGAGATTTACCACTGTTCTAATATTAACACTAATGAGCACTGTCAGAGGTGAGGAGATTTCCCACTGTTCTAATATTAACGCTAATGAGCACTGTAGGAGATGAGGAGATTTACCACTGTTCTAATATTAACGCTAATGAGCACTGTAGGAGGTGAGGAGATTTACCACTGTTCTAATATTAACATTAATTAGCACTGTAGGAGGTGAGGAGATTTACCACTGTTCTAATATTAACGCTAATGAGCACTGAACGTGGTGAGGAGATTTACCACTGTTCTCATATTAACACTAATGAGCACTGTAGGAGGTGAGGAGATTTACCACTATTCTAATATTAACACTGATGAACACAGTAGCATGTGAGGAGATTTACCACTGTTGTAATATTAACACTAATGAGCACTGTAGGAGGTGAGGAGATTTACCACTGTTCTAATATTAACACCAATGAGCACTGTGGGAGGTGAGGAGATTTACCACTGTTCTAATATTAACACCAATGAGCACTGTAGGAGGTGAGGAGATTTATCTCTATTCTAATATTAACACGAATGAGAATTGTACCTCTTCTCATTAGTTTTCTAAATTTGTCCTCACCTGTCTCCTCCCCCATTTTTAGTTTAAAACCCTATTCGGGAGAACAGTTCAAGAAAATACTGAATTTTAAAGTACAAATTAATCTGCTGCTTCCAATGTTTAATAAAATATAAATCGTTGAAATGTAGCTGATTCTAAGCCTGTCATCTCCCTAAGGAAACAAACCACTGATGCAGTCGCATATCGAAACCCCAGTGACCCAAACCTATACCCCACTGATCCGGTCCGACAACAACACCCACTGCCCCAGTCCCACACCTGCACCCCACTTACCCAGTGCCACACGGACACCCCACTGACCCAGTCCCACACCGACACCACACTGACCCAGTCCCACACACACACCCACTGACCCAGTCCCACACTGACACCCCACTGACCCAGTCACACAAACACACCCCACTGACCCGGTCCCACACCGACACCACACTGACCCAGTCCCACACACACACCCACTGACCCAGTCCCACACTGACACCCCACTGACCCAGTCACACAAACACACCCCACTGACCCGGTCCCACACCGACACCCCACTGACCCAGTCACACACCGACATCCCACTGACCCAGTCCAACACCCACACCCCACTGACCCAGTCCCACACGGACACCCCACTGAGCCAGTCCTACACCGACACCCCAATGACCCAGCCCTACACCTACACCCCACAGACCCAATCCTACACCGACATCCCACTGACCCAGTTGCACACCGACACCCCACTGACCAAGTCCCACACCGACACCCCACAGACCCAATCCTACACCGACATCCCACTGACCCAGTTGCACACCGACACCCCACTGACCAAGTCCCACACCGAAACCCCACTGACCCAGTCCCACACCGACACCCCACTGACCCAGTCCCATACCGACACCCCACTGACCCAGTCCCACACCGACACCCCACTGACCCAGTCCTACACCGACACCCCACTGACCCAGTCCCACACCGACACCCCACTGACCGAGTCCAACACCGACACCCCACTGACCCAGTCCAACACCGACATCCCGCTGCCCCAGTCCCACACCGACATCCCCCTGACCGAGTCCAACACCGACACCCCACTGACCCAGTCCCACACCGACACCCCACTGACCCAGTCCTACACCGACACCCCACTGACCCAGTCCCACACCGACACCCCACTGACCGAGTCCAGCACCGACACCCCACTGACCCAGTCCAACACCGACACCCCACTGACCCAGTCCCACACCGACACCCCACTGACCGAGTCCAACACCGACACCCCACTGACCCAGTCCCACACCGACACCCCACTGACCCAGTCCCACACCGACACCCCACTGACCCAGTCCTACACCGACACCCCACTGACCCAGTCCCACACCGACACCCCACTGACCGAGTCCAACACCGACACCCCACTGACCCAGTCCAACACCGACATCCCGCTGACCCAGTCCCACACCGACACCCCACTGACCCAGTCCCACACCGACACCCCACTGACCCAGTCCAACACCGACACCCCACTGACCCAGTCCCACACCGACACCCCACTGACCCAGTCCCACACCGACACCCCACTGACCCAGTCCCACACCGACACCCCACTGACCCAGTCCCACACCGACACCCCACTGACCGAGTCCAACACCGACACCCCACTGACCCAGTCCCACACCGACACCCCACTGACCGAGTCCAACACCGACATCCCGCTGACCCAGTCCCACAAAGACATCCCCCTGACCAAGTCCCATACCGACACCCCACTGACCCAGTCCCACACCCAAAGCCCACTGACCCAGGCCCACACGGACATCCCCCTGACACAGTCCCACACCGACAGCCCACTGACCCAGGCCCACACCGACAGCCCACTGAAATGTTGCGTTGCGAAATGTAGTAAACTCCTCCATACTATTTAAAAGTGCGAATAAACCTCGTCCGTGAGACATGATCCGCCCCCAGGAGGGTATAAACCTCAGTAATTCTCCGGGGTGTTCGTTGTTATATTTTTTACAACATGGGGCTGTGTGAACATCAACAGTTTAATGCACACAAACTACACTGAAGCCAACAGGAACTTTAGTTAACACTCACTTTCCCATCTTTTTTGAGAGAGGTCATTGGGGAATAAATAATAGATTTCTAAATTTTACACTGAAGAAAAATATTTTTCATTGTCGTCCTGTTGATTTTATTTTACCACATGATCTATTTCACAAAAAGAAATGACAATATCGAACATCGTTCAGCAATAATATTAAAAATATCAAAATCATTATCTTGTTTCAATTTACCCGATATCCCTGAGCACTGAAAGGTTTCTTGTATGTTAAAACAATGCTGCCTCCCTCCACATATTCATCAATTGCCTGTTCTCTTCTATTCTATCCCTGGTGGGCACCTTCATATTTTACAGTCGGCAATCGTCGGAATTTGCAGGGTCTCGGAAATTGTGGAGCTTCGATCTGTGAAGAGAAGGTCAAAGAGAAAAAGGCAGTGTACTTTACCCATTTGTTGTAACGTTATTAACCCTGGATGGGTATAATATCAGCAGATTGGAGTTGGACCTTCCAACGTGTTGGTCATTTGTGTGGATACCTTTCATATAAAGATTAGTGATGGACCTTCCTACCTGTTGGTAATTTGTGTAGTTACTTTTTATATTAGGATTAGCGATGGACCCACCTACCTGTTGGGAATTTGTGTAGTTACTTTTTATATAAAGATTAGTGATGGACCCTCCTACCTGTTTGTAATTTGTGTGGAGACGTTTTATATAAAGATTAGTCATGGACTCTACTACCTGTTGGGAATTTGTGTAGTTACTTTTTATATAAGGATTAGCGATGGACCCGCCTACCTGTTGGTAATTTGCGTGGTTACTTTTTATATAAAGATTAGTGATGGACCCGCCTACCTGTTGGTAATTTGTGTGGTTACTTTTTATATAAGGATGAGTGATGGACCCTCCTCCCTGTTGGTAATTTGTGTGGTTACTTTTTATATAAGGATGAGTGATGGACCTCCTACCCGTTGGTACTTTGTGTTATTACTTTTTTACTGAAATAACAGTGATGGACCCTCCTACCTGTTGATAATTTATGCACATACTTTTTATATAAAGATTAGTGATGGACCCTTCTGCCTGTTGGTAATTTGTGTAGTTACATTTTATATAAAGATTAGTGATGGACCCTCCTACCTGTTGGTAATTTGTGTAGTTACTTTTTATATAAAGATTAGCGATAGACCTCCTAGCTGTTGGTAATTTGTGTAGTTACATTTTATATAAAGATTAGTGATGGGTCCTCCTAGCTGTTGGTAATTTGTGTAGTTACATTTTATATAAAGATTAGTGATGGGTCCTCCTTCCTGTTGGTAATTTGTGTCGTTACTTTTTATATAAAGATTAGTGATGGACCCTCCTACCTGTTGATATTTTATGTCGTTACTTTTAAGATAGATTAGTGACGGACCCTCCGACCTGTTGGTAATTTATGTAGAAACTTTTTATATAAAGATTAGTGATGGAACTTTCTGCCTGTTGGTAATTTGAATAGTTACTTTTTGTATAGATATTAGTGATGGATCCTCTTACCTGTTGATATAAAAAGTAACTTCTCAATTTATCTAGATTAACGATCATAAACCTCATATCTGTGTGAAAGATCGTTTCAGCCCTGAACCGGTTTCCATCTAAAACATTCCTGAAATGTTTTTCTCTCTAAAGGGAGCGGTCTCTCTTTATTTTTCAGTTGAGGCAGTTTTGCAAATAACTTCCTCATTAATATGAACTTAATTTAGCAAAGCGAAAGTCTCTGCTCTCTTTTCCCACCGAATGTTTCTAACTGACACTGTGGCATTAAACAGTTTTTAATTATTGTAATTAATGGTAGGTAATTTTTATCTCCGAAATTGCTCCTATCCTGTGAGTGGATCGCGCTCAGTCCGGCCTCAGGTAACCAGAGGCTGATTTTCCAGGTGCCGAGCAGAGATCGATAATCGGACAGTGCGAATGTGCGAACCCTTCACTGAGCTGAACTGTGTGTTCGGTCTGAACAGCTGGTCCCGCCTTTGGTCAGTTAAATAAAAGTATATCGGGCACCAAAGTGTCCAGTGAGTAAAAAGAGCCAGTGTTACAGGAAAAATCCGTCCGGAGTTCGACGGACCCAGGTTCAACTTCTGTTTACTGAACTGCAAATTCTAAAATGGGGAGGATGGTAAATCCACAGTGTTCATGTTCCTGCTTTCTGTCCTGTAACCGCTCTTATAATATTGTGTCTGTGGGGAGACAAGTGGAGACCAGGAGAGGGTTTCGTCCTGAAATCCCCGTTGTAAAATATCCCGGCTTCAGTCACATTCCGAGCGATCACTTGGTGAATTGTGACACCCGCGAGGAATACAGAGCTCCCCACGCCGAGAAACATAACTGACCGCGGGAAATCGGCTTTGGAAAGAAAGAGGAAGGGGAGAAAACGATAATAAAATAACAAAATGAAGCTACATTAACTTACCTTAATCCCGCAAGGATCTTCCCTCTCTCAATGTCCGTGCAGATTTTGCAACTTATATCCTTGTTATTTCATTACAACCAATGAGGTGGAAGTTCCTTGTTTTATTTGAACAAGTCACTCATTGTGAATTTGATCTGAACCTTGTGATGTGTGATTCTGAACTCCGCCCTCTGTGTGAAAGCTGCTGTCAAACCTCAGGATGGATTTCAACTCAAACATTCCTCATTTGTTTGAGAACAGGGAGCGGCCTTTCTGGTGAAATCTAATCGAACCGGTTTGACTGTTCGCTGCCACTTCAACTGTGAACAGAGTTAGTTACACATTTAAATTTATCTCTTCTTGTTCCAGGAAGTTCAGTAAAACAGATACTTGGTGAGAAAGACATTGTTACATTTCCATCTGGGACATTGTTTGCTAAAAGTCCCATCGATTTCCTGATGTTTTTGCGCTTTCAACCCGGGACCCAAGAGCCAGTGTCTTGTCAGTGAGCTGAGGGGGAGGCTGTTTCTGTAAGTGAGGACAGTAACCATTTAACCACCGAATTAAACTATCCCTGAGCATCAATCACCTCAGTTACTGGGGGAATGAGCACTGACTTTCCACAGTTACATTTATCACGGTAAATATTCAGCAGATGCACCAGTTACATTGATAAATCCAGAAAGGACTATTCATGTGCTGTGGTCGGTATAAAGATTGGATTCTCCTCATTTTCAGGGGGTTATAAATATCCCCTCCCCGGGATGGAAGTGAGAAAGTGTTTGAGGACAGATTGTTGTGATCAATCCCAGGGACAGATTGTGGTGATAATTCCGAGGGACGGATTGTTGTGATCAATCCCAGGGACAGATTGTGGTGATAATTCCGAGGGACGGATTCCTGTGATCAATCCCAGGGACAGATTGTGGTGATAATTCCGAGGGACGGATTGTTGTGATCAATCCCAGGGACAGATTGTTGTGATAATTCCGAGGGACGGATTGTTGTGATCAATCCCAGGGACAGATTGTGGTGATAATTCCGAGGGAGGGATTGTTGTGATCATTCCCAGGGACAGATTGTGGTGATAATTCCGAGGGACGGATTGTTGTGATCAATCCCAGGGACAGATTGTGGTGATAATTCCGAGGGACGGATTGTTGTGATCAATCCCAGGGACAGATTGTGGTGATAATTCCGAGGGACGGGTTGTTGTGATCAATCCCAGGGACAGATTGTGGTGATAATTCCGAGGGACGGATTGTTGTGATCAATCCCAGGGACAGATTGTGGTGATAATTCCGAGGGGCGGATTGTTGTGATCAATCCCAGGGACAGATTGCGATATTTCCCCTTTCCTCTCCAATTTCCCCTCTGTTTTTTGACCAGGATTAAGGATTCATTCTGTCCAGAGGCACAGCCTGAAGGGCGGTCCCAAAAATCCCCCAATATTTGAACTCTCCCACCACAGAGCTTCTCTTTCTTGCTTGTTTCAATCTACTTTTGTTTTAAGGGGTGAGTTATTTATTCCAAGAACAAAACGTTCAAACGAACAAGCCAATCTCATTAACTTCACTGTTAACTGGACAGTGTGGGTAGATGACGGGTTTTCATGTAGTCGGGGTCATTAATTGAGATTTTTTAAATGATGAAATGATTCGATGGAGTATTACATAAAATTACATGGAACGTGCAGCTCAGAAATAGGCCATTGGGTCCAACAGGTCCATGCTCCACACGAGCCTCCTCCTTCATTACTTCATCTAACCCTATTAACATATTCTTCTCTTCGATTTTCCCTCATGTTTTTATCCAGCTACCCCTTAAATGCATCTATGCTATTCGCCTCACCTACTCCTTGTGGTAGTGAGTTCGATATTCTAACCACTCTTTGGGTAAAGAAGTTTCTCCTGAATTACCTATTGGATTTATTAATGTCTATTTTATATTTATGGCACCTCATTCTGGTGCCCCCCACAACTGGAAATATCTTCACTACGTCTACCCTAAAAAAAACCTTTCATAACCTTAAAGACATCTATCAGGTCACCGCTCAGTCTTCTCGTTTCAAAAGAAAAGAGCCTCAGCCTGCTCAATCTTTCCTGACAGGTATAACCTCTCTGTTCTGGTATAATCCTCGTAAATCTTTTTTTGCACCTCCTCCAGTGCCTCTATATCCTTCTTTATGATATGGAGACCAGAACTGTTCACAGTACTCCAAGTGTGGAATAACCAAGGTTCGATAGAAGTTCTACATAACTTCTCTCCTTTTCAATTCTTTCCCTCTGGAATCCCAGTGCTTGCTTTGCTTTTTTGTGGCCTTATTAAGCTGCGTCGCTACTTTTAGTGATTTGTGTCTCTTTACTACCAGAATCCTCTGCTCCTTTACCACATTTGGACTCTTATTATCCAAGCAGTATGTGGCCTCCTTATTCCTCCTACCAAAATGGAACCAAATTCCTACCTCACCCTTACCACAAAATGTAATACCTCACATTTATTACAAAATGTAATACCTCACATTTATTACAAAATGTAATACCTCACACTTGTTACAAAATGTTACAGCTCACTCATATTACAAAATGTAATACCTCACACTTATTTCAAAATGTAATACCTCACACTTGTTACAAAATGTAATGTCTCACACTTACAACAAAATGTTACAGCTCACCCATATTACAAATGCAATACCTCACACTTATTTCAAAATGTAATACCTCACATTTATTACAAAATGTAATACCTCACACCTATTATGAAATGTAAATCCTCATATTACAAAATGTAATACCTCACACTGAATACAAATTGTAATACCTCACACTTAGTACAAAATGTAATACTTCACACATATTACAAAATGTAATTTCTCACACTCAGTAGATACAGATAAGTCATTTCCTCTCATGACAGAGTCCAGAACAAGGGGACACAATCTTAAAATTAGAGCTCGACCGTTCAGGAATGAAACCTGGAAACGCTTTCTCACATCAAGTGTAATGGAAATGTGAAATTCCCTCCCCCAAAAGGTTGTGGATTGAGGGTCAATTGAAATTTTCAAGACTTATGGCGACAGATTTTTTTAGGTAAGTGTATCAAGCGAAATGGATCAAAGGCAGATAACTAGAGTTCAGATACAGATCAGCCATGATCTAATTAAATGGGAAAACAGGTTCGAGGGGCTGATTGGCCGATTCCTGTTCCTATGTTCCTTTTTCTTATTCGTTCATGGCATGTGAGCATCGCTGGCGAGGCCAGCATTTTTTTTCCATCCCTAATTTCGCTTGAGAAGGTGGTGGTGAGCCGCCTTCTTGAACCACTGTAGTCCGTATGATGAAGGTTCTCCTACAGTGCTGTTCGGTAGGGTGTTCCAAGATTTTGACCCAGCGGCGACGAAGGAACGGCGATATATTTCCAACAATATTCTTATTCTATTATATATTCTATATTCCAAGTATATGTATTCCACATATACTCCAAGTATATTTCAATTTATATATATTTCCTATATTTTATCATGTGCTGAATGATAAATTCTAGCATTTGATAAATGTGAAGGTTAACCAGAGTTTCTGTACAATGACTTCAGCACTGGAGGGTATGTATGTTGCCTTTAAACACATGTATCATAGTATCAAAGCAGGTACAGCACAGGAGAAGTCCATTCGGCCCATCGTGCCAGTGCCGGCTTTTTGAAAGAGCGATCCAATTAGTCCCATTCTCCCGGTCTTTCCCCATAAAACTCTACATGTTTTCCATTCAAGTGTTTATCCAAATCCCTTTTGAAAGTTACAATTGAATCTGCTTCCACCACCTTTTCAGGCAGTGCATTCCAGATCATCACAGCTCGCTGCATAATAAATGTTCCTCATGTCACCTCTGGTTCTTTTGCCAATCTACTTAAATCTTTGTCCTCCGGTTACGAACCAATCTGTCACTGGAAACCATTTCTCCTTGTTTACTCTGTCAAACCCGTTCATGATTTGAAACATCTACATAAAAACTCCACTTAATGAGAAAAATCCAGGCTTCTCCAGTCTCTCCACATAACTAAAATCCCTCATCCCTGATACCTTTCTCGTAAATCTCCCCTGCTCCCTCTCGAAGGCCTAAAGAACGGTGCCCAGAACTGGACACAATACTCCCGCTGAGGCCTAACCATTGTTTTATGAAGGTTTAGCATAATTTCCTTGCTTTTGTCCTCCATGCCGCTGTTTATAAAGGCCTGGGTCCCGTATGCTTTTCTAACAGCCTTCTCAACTTGTTCTGCCACCTTCAAATATTTGTGTACATACACCCTCAGGTCTCACTGTTCCTGCACCCCTTTCAAAAATGTACCAATTTATATTGCCTCTCCTCATGCTTCCTTCCAAAATGCATCACTTCACACTTCTGTGCACTAAATTTTATCTGCCATATGGACTGCCCATTTCACTAGTCTGTCTCGGTCTTCCTGAAATCTGTTGCTATCCTCCTCACTGTTTACTGCATGTCAGAGCTGCGTGTCATTTGTAAACTTTGAAATTATGCCCTGTATACCCAAGTTAATATATATCAGTTAATATATATCCAAGAGCAGTGGTCCGAATACTGACACCTGAGGAATACCAGGTGTCAGTATTCGGACCATCTGAAAAAGCACCGTTCACCATTACTCTCAGCTTTCTGTCCTTTAACCAATTTTGTATCCATGCTGCCACTGCCCCTTTAATGCCATGGGCTTCAATTTTGCTAATAAGCCTATTTTGTGGTACTTTATCAAACGCATTTTGAAAGTCCATATTCACAACATCAACCGCACTACCCATATCAACCCTCTCCGTTACTTCATCAAAGAACTCAATCAAGTTAATCAAACACGATTTTCCTTTAACAATTCCGTGCTGACTTTCATTTATTCGCCCAACCTTCGCTGCACCGCCTTTAAGCCAAGTATATCCTTCGTTAGATAGGGAGACCAAAGCTACACACGGTACTCCAGGTGACATCTCACCAAAGCACTGTGCAGTTGTACTAAGACTTCCTTACTCTTGTGCTCCAACCCCGTTGCAATAAAGGCTAACATGCCATTTGCCTTCCTAATTGCTTGTACCTACGAGCTAACTTTCTGTGTTTCTTGTATGAGGACACAAGTCTCTCTGAACACCAACATTTAATAGTTTCTCATCATTTATATAATATACTGACTTCCATTCTTCCTACCAAAGTAAATAACCTCAC
The DNA here is from genome assembly GCF_035084215.1 of Heptranchias perlo. Classification (NCBI taxonomy): domain Eukaryota; kingdom Metazoa; phylum Chordata; class Chondrichthyes; order Hexanchiformes; family Hexanchidae; genus Heptranchias; species Heptranchias perlo. Next base: position 5,261,308 of record NW_027139612.1, on the reverse strand, counting down.
ATTTCCCCACATCATGCTTCATCTGCCACGATCTTGCCCATTCACCTAATCTGTCCTTATTAATTTGCAGACTCTTTGTGTCCTCCTCACAGCTTACTTTTGCACTTATCATTGTATCGTCACCAAACTTGGATACATTACACTCAGCCCCTTCTTCTAAGTCATGAATATAGATTGTAAATAGCTGAGGCCCAAGCACCGATCCCTGCAGCACCCCACTAGTTACAGTTTGCCAACATGAAAATGACCCCTTATTCCTACTCTCTGTTTTCTCTCCATTAACCAATCCTCTATTCATGCCAAAATATTACCCCCAATCCCATGAGCCCTTTTATGTGGCACCTTATCGAATGCCTTTTGAAAATCCAATTATACTATATCAACTGGTCCCCCTTTACCTAAACTGCTTGTTACGTCTTCAAATTCTAAAGAATTTGTCAAACATCATTTCGCTTTCATAAATCCGAATGGACTCTGCCTAATCATATTATGATTTTCTAAGTGCCCTGTTAACACTTCCTTAATAATGGACTGCAGCATTTTTCTGGTAGACAGGTGATATAGTCACAGTTAATAGTTAAATTGTATATGATAACTAGTACTCAGGGGAATAAAGTTGCAGTTAATTGTTAAATTGGACATGATGATCACTATACAGGGGAATAAGGTTAGAGTTAATGAATAAATTGGACATGATAACAAGTAGACATGTGAATAAAGATACAGTTAATTGTTAAATTTGAATTGATAACGAATACACATGGGAGAAAATCACAGTTAATTGTTAAATTAGATATCATAACCAGTAGACAGGGTATAAATTCACAGTTACTTGTTAAACTGGTTATTTTAACCAATACACAGGGAATAAGGTTACAATTAAATGTTCAATTGGGCATATTATCTAATACCCAGTGGAATGAAGTTAGTTAGTTGTTCAATTGGTCCTGATAACTAGCACAAAGGGGAATAAATTGTTAAATTGGACATGATAACTAATAAACAGTTGAATAAGGTTGCATTTAATTGTTAAACTGGACATCATACTAAGACATTGGGAATACATTTACAGTTGTTTATTAATTTGGACATGATAACCAATACACGGGCGATAAAGTTACAGTTAATTGTTAAATTGGACATGATAACTAATACACGGACGATGAAGTGACAGTTAATTGTTAATTTGGAGGTGATAACCAGTATACAGTGGAAGAGGTTTACAGTTGATGAGTAAATTGGATATTATAACAAATGCACATTGTCTTAACCACGACCATGTGAACATGTCTTAGATTGTCTGGAGGACCCCTTACCAGGGCTATTTAAAAGGACCATGCAGGATTTACAGATTAGTTGCTGGATTATTGCTTCTGGCTGCTGATACACTTGTAAATGTTTTTGTGGGAGAAGTTTGGAACGCTCTTCTGCAGACAGCAGTTTATAATCGCTCAATTGTGAATTCCAGTTCTGAGATTGATAGATTTATTTGAACCAAGGGTATTAATGGATATGGGGCTAATGTGGATATATGGAGTTAGGTCACAGATCGACCAGGATCTAATTGAATGGTTGAACAGTCTCGAGGTGACAAATGTTACTGCCACTTGCTGCCTCCTGTTATGTGCACCTTCTGCTGCAAGAAAGCGGGACATGTGTCTGAGTGATGCGTCTGTCACGGTTGAATAGCTGCCAGTGTGTGTGAACTGTGAGTTGTGGCTGTGTGGCTTGCCTCAGTGGCAATGTATGAAGGTGAAAGGAATCATCTGATTGGAAGAGTTAAGTACTGATTGAAAGAGTTTGTTGGTAGGTTGGTGATGGGGGGTTTAGTGCTTCGAGCAGTGGATGCGGCTTGTGATGCAGTTGGTAGGAGATGCCACTTGACAGTTGACCTCACTCACCTTGACCACTTGTGGTCAAAGCATTGAACTTCTTCCAGTACTGCATCCATATTCGTGGCGCTATGCACCTGACATTGACTCCGTCCCCTACTGCATCTCACAGCCTCAATGGGAAATATCTGTAGGGTCTCCTGCCACCCCCAGCCACACCCTGCGGATACATGATGCCCCTCTTTCTGTCCACCTCTTGCATCAAGGCCTCTAGTGCATCATCAGCAAACCTTGGTTCACACACTCTCGCAGTCCTGGTACCAACTTGGAATGACAGATTGGTAAGGTCTGGAATGCAGCTGGAGGACGTTGGATTTAGAGTTGTGCAACCTTTATTTAATGGTTTAATATAACTCAACAGTTTGTAAATATAGGGACGGGAGCTGCATCTGTGTTTTACACGTGGGATGTCTGATTCAGACTCCGTGTAGACAGCAGACTGTTTTTTTTCCCAGCAAGTAACAGGTACTGCCTACCCTTAAGAGGTTTTGACTGTCTGTCAGAGACACAGCCTGCCTTTAAGAGATTGCTGCTCCTCCTGTTGCTGTAAAGTGCGAATGTCCTTGAATCCTTGCGGCAACGCTGATTTGGAACGCTGCTTTCAGATCAGTGCTGAGGCTGGACGAATGTCTCGACCTGCCTGTGAAGGAAACACCGGGTCCGGGAAAATTGCAGATCACGATACCCGCACCCGGTTTCGGGCCCTACTCAATTGAACCCCCACAGAGTCCAAAATTATATCCATCTCAGCTTTAAATATAACAACGACTGAGCATCCATAACTCTCTGGGGAAGAGAATTCCAAAGATTCACAACCATCTGAGAGAAGAAATTCCTCCTTATCTCAGTCCTGAATATCCGACCCCTTATCCTAAAAGTATGACCCCTAGTTCTAGACTCTCCAGCCAGGGGAAACAACCTCTCCGAATCGACCATCTCAAGCCCTCACAGAATCTTATATGATTCAATGAGATCACCTCTCATTCTTCGATACTCCAGAGAGTATAGACCCATTCAACTCAATCTTTCCTCATAGGATAACCCTCTCATCCCAGGAATCAAACTAGTGAACAATCATTGCACCATCTCGAAGGCAAGTTTATCCTTTTTTTAAATAAAGACAACTAAGCTGTACGTAGTGCTCAAGATGTGGTCTCACCAAAACCTTGTACAATTCCAGCAAGACTTCCGTCCTCTTGTACTCCAACCCCCTTGCAATAAAGATCAATATACCATTTGTTTTCATAATCGCTTGCTGTACCTGCATGATTCGTGAACAAGGAAACCCAAATCCCTTTGAGCACCTACATTTAATATTTTCTCAACGTTTCAAAAATATTCTATTTTTCTATTCTTCCTACTAATGTGAATAACCTCACATTTCTCTACGTTATACTCCCTCTCTCACCTTCCTGCACATTTCCTTAAATGATCACCATGGCTTATCTAACATCAGATCTTTTAATCTAATTTCCAAATCAACCTGACCCAACTCGCCCATCATACCTAAGTAATTGGCTTTATTTAAGTTTAAGACTCTAGTTACGGACTCAAATGTGTCACTCTCGAATTCAATGTGAAATTCTATCATATTATGATCACCCTTCCCCAGAGGATCTCTTACTGTAAGTTTGCTAATTAACCCTGTCTCACAACACAAGCCAAGATCTAAAATAGCCTATCGCCTGTTTAGTTCTACATAATATTTTTCTAGGAAACTGTCTCGAAAGCATTCCATGAACTTGTCCTCCAAACTACTTTTGCCAATTTGAATTACCCAGTCTATATGAAGATTAATGTCCCCCATAATTATTGCAATACCTTTGTTACAAGCTCCTCTTATTTCTTGATTACTACTCTGTCCAACAGTATAACTAGTTTTAGAGGGCCTATAAACTGCTCCAACCTGTGTTTACCTCCCCTTTTTATTTCTTATCTCCACCCATACTGATTCTACATCCTGATCTTCCTAGCCAAGATCCTTTCTCACTACTGTCTTGATGTCATTCTTTAATATCAGGGTTACCCCCGTTCCTTTTCCATTTGTCTGTCTTTTCGAAAAGCCAAGTACCCTGGAATATGTAGTTACCAAACTTGGTCACCTTGCAACCAGGTCTCAGTAATGACAACTAAATCGAACCCATTAAGGTGCAGTAATTGAGACGAAGAGCATAGATGCATTTAAGGGGAAGCTGGATAGGCACACGAGGGACAAAGGAATAGAAGGATATCCTGATAAGGTTAGATAATGTAAGGAAGAGGCGCGTGTGGAGCATAAACACCGGCATAGACCAGTTGGACCAAATGGCCGATTTCTGTTTAAAATTTAAATCTCCTCTTTTCTCGTCACATGGAAGTAATCCTGTTTTTTCAAGTCTTTCCAAATCAGTTTCCCTTCCCTGGCCTCATTCCAGTGAATCTACACTGTGCTCTCCCTCTGGCTTTAATGTTTTTTCTATAATGTGGCGCAGAAACTGCACACAGTACTCTGGAACTATGGGGTTTAACTAAAGAGAATAATTAATACAACTTTATCACAATTATCAGTCCCAGAGAGCAGGAAAACGGGATATAATGAGAGAGTAAAAAGACAAATAACTAATAAATCTTGATGCTAGTCACCAGTCCCAGAGAGCAGTAAAACGGGACCTAATCAAAGAGTAAAAAGACAAATAACTAATAAATCTTCATCCCAGTCACCAGTCCCAGAAAGCAGTAAAAGGGTTGTAATCAAAGAGTAAAAAGACAAATAACAAATAAATCTTCATCCTAGTCATCAGTCCCAGAGAGCAGTAAAACGGGTTATAATCAAAGAGTAAAAAGGCAAATAACTAATGAATCTTAATCCTAGTCAGTGTTGCTGGTCTCCTATTAGATAAAGAATTCCCTAAAGCTTCCCCCACGGTTGTACAAACCGATTTCAATGCGATGCCTGAACATAAACCAAGTTATGTTGTTCGAACAAAACGGTGTCCACGAGCAGTTTCCAATGTTTATTTATGTGAGCAAGTCTGTCTCTGATATAAATCTCTTTCTGGTACAAGAATATGATCCCAGAAATTACTTTTGCTCACACAGTGGACCAATAATGAACATATTCCAATGAAAGTTAATAACAACTTGCATTCCCAGACCGCCTTTAATATAATAAACATTCCCAAGGTGATTCACGGAGGAGTAAAAGGAATAATAAGATATCAGGAGGACTGGAGAAAACCTCGGTCAAAGAGTGGGTTTCAGGACGGTGCAAAAGGAGGAGAATGAATGGAGAGTCGGAGGGGATATGATTGGTTTTCAAGAGTAGAATTTCGATGTCTTATGGAGAGAAGTGGACCCCCGGCCAAATAAGGAAATAGTAGGAGGGATGACAAAAGCTTGGAGCAAGAAATATGTTTTATGGAAGGTTTGAAAGAAGGAAAGAACTTGCCTTTACATAGCGCCTTTCAAGGCCTCAGGATGTCCCAAAACAGTCAATGAAGTACATTGTGACGTGCAGTCACTGTGGCAATGTAGGAAACGGGACAGCCAATTTGCACACAACAAGATCCCACACACTGCAATGAGATAAGTGCAATGAGATAAGTGAGATAATTCCTCCGACAGAGCACCACACCCTCAGTACTGACCCTCCGACAGTTCAGTACTCCCTCAGTACTGACCCTCCGACAGTACAGTACTCCCACAGAACTGCACTGCAGTGTCATCCTAGATTATGTGTTCAAGTCTCTGGAGTTTGATTTGAATTCACAACCTTCTAACTCAGAGTCGAGACAGCTACCACTGAGCCACGTCTGACACCTGAAAGTGGGAGAGGGAGATCGAGGGGCTTAAGGAGGGGACTCGGGAGCGTGGATATGGCTGAAGGCACGGCTGTCAAAAGTTAGGACAAATTGACTGCGGATGCACAAGCGGCCAGAGGTGGAGGAGCAGACTGTTTGGGAGGGGCTGTCGGACTGGAGGGGCTTACAGAGATAGGGAGCGGTGAGGCCCTGATGGATTAAAGAAGGAAGCATAAAAATAAACTACAGGCTGAGGAGACTGGAATCCAATGCAGGTCAGTGAGGGCTTTGATGATTGGTGAGTCACTCACCAATGAAAAAGCAAGGGGCGGGGATGGAATCGGTGGCTGGGATGTGGAGGTTTTGGCGCCACAGATCCTGACTTCGCAATTTTTAACTGGAGGAACTGGTGGCTCATGTAAAACAGAAAGTGTGGGTCTGAGAACACAAAGATATTGGAAGGGTCAAGAGAGGCAGTGGTTTTGTCAGCGTCCATCTGAAAGCTGGTCCGTGTCTGTGGACTGTGTCACCAAAGGGCAGCATGCAGATGAGGAAGAGGAGGGAGCCAAGGATTGAACCTTTAGAAACATCAGAGATAACGGTGATAGGGTGGGAAGCAAGCTTCTCCTGGCTCTGTTCAGATAGGTGAGTGGAACCATGTGAGGGTAGTCCCAGCAAAAGTGGCCAGTGTCTGATGAATGAGGAGGTCATTGGTGGGTTGTCTGCAGGTATGGCGATGTGGAGTGGTGGGCAATGTGCGATTTTAAACCCAAGGATGAGAACTTCAAATTTAAGGGATATGGTAAATCCCTTAAATTTGAAGTTCTCATCCTTGGGTTTAAAATCGCACATTTATAAATGTGAGGGTCGGTGAGGCCGAGCAGGACCTGGTGCTGGTTGGACACGGACAACAGAGTTTTGGACGAGCTCACGTTTATGGAAGGTGGAGGTTGGGTGGCCGGTCAGGAATGCATTGGAGGAATGGAGTCTGGAGGGGACAAGGGCAGTGATGAGGGTTTCAATGGCAATGGGCTGAGGAAGGAATGGAGGTGTTGAGGGAATACGGGGCCTTTTTGATGGAGGTCAAATCGGGTCATGAGCTCAGCTCGGTGTTACACGGGGCCAATTTTACTGGAGCCGTTAGCCAATGTAAAATAAACGGGTAAATATCTGCAGTAATAGCGGAGAGAGGAATGTCAATGGGACACGTTCAGTGTCCGTCCGCTAATATCACCCACAGTCATTTCTAGGCTGCAACCCTCAACCGACCCTGCTTGTGTCTCTGGATTCAGTCTACAATGCGGAGAATCGGTAACATTTATAAATGAATCACCAGGAGTAAACATGGTCAATACAATTATATAAAAACTGTAATTGGACCCGCTCATTATTATTGGATCAGTCCTGTATGAGAACAGATTTAAACTTTATTCCTGAGAGAGGTGTGGTCAAGGTAATATCCTGGACTTTGAGATCTTCGTGTTTTATTCACCACATTATTTACATCGGAGTCAAAGCTGCTGATGTAATGTGTTTGTTAAACTGACTGTAATTAATAGCAAAGGTCAGGAGTATAACCGTGTCAGTGGAGACTTATCCCCTGTATAAATCAGGGCTTGTTGGAATGGATCAGCTCAGAGTGCCTGCTGGAGTTGTGGTTTCCAGGCCAACAGAAATCAGTGCTTCTCACAGAAATGGGATCTCCAGTAATAATTCATGTACGACGCATGTATTATCCTGTTCTTGCAGCCGTTGGAATTCCAGGTAAGCCATTATCCCAGCTGTTAATGGTTTAAATCAGTGTTAAGTCTAATGCTGTAATTCGCAAATTACTTTTTCTCCCTACACATATTACACAGTGACCTGTTCTGTTCTATTGGTTGAATGATGGAATGTGTTAAGTCTCTGCTCTTTCGGTCTTGTAAAAGCTGCATTATATCCGTCATGAACTTCGTATATCCAACCCTGGCATTGTTACTGGATTATTCCCTGTATTAATATATTGTTGAATAATGCTATCTCCTTTCCTTCTGAACGCTCGAACTTGTAGGAGTTATATTATATCTGTGGTGACCTTTGTATATACAAACCTGGTTTTATTACTGGATTGGTCCCTGTACTGAATGTGTTGGAATCAGACGCTGTCAGGACTAAGAGCTGGTATCAGACCATCAGGAGCTGTTAATATTTCCATCGTGTGGAACTAACCTGTCCTGGAATATGTTTTCATCAATGTGTTTTCAGTGATTGATAATGAGACAGCTCACAGTCTCAGTGTTACAAGGAGGCAGTGGAATGTCCTCCCTCCCCAATAACATGCATCAGTTTAACTGGGATTTCAATGTATTTATTGGTGATGACTGTGATGAAATATTATTTCATTATGTGTGTATCTGACGCCGCTTCAGATGTCTGGCTACTGAACTGAGTTTGCTGCTGACTCTTTGAAATCTCCTTCGCTGCTTCACTGTGGATGAATTCACTGACTGTCACTGGGCTTCACTGTAAAATGAAATGTTTTGATGTTATCTTGTATCAGTTCGCACTCTATCTGTTGGAATCAGGAGCCCTTCGATGTATCTGTAGATTATAAGTATTCTGTTGGCGTTTTGTTAATTGAACAATCCCACCATCTATCCCTTTACTTTATAATTGCAGGAGAAGGAATCCCAATTATTGTGAGATCTGCCTGGGAGAGGGATTTGATTCTGTTTATTCCAAGATTTGTAGATGAAGTGAACAGTGTAGGTGAACAGGTGGAGAATCGGATGATCTGTTGAAATATTAAACTATTCCACAGAGGCTTCACTATTAAACAAACTGACTGAGTATGGAATCGGTGGAACACGTGGCTGGTGAACAGAATGCAGGCACAGGATGATAGGATTTATTGCATATGAAAATGGATTTGAGAAAGAGAGTAGAGTGAGTGATAGAGAGGGCGACTGCGAGGGAATGCGAGCTGCCGTGGTGTGAATAATTCATCAGAATGAACTGCTGAAACTTCCAGTACAATTAAGTATAGAACATGTGACTTATGACACGGTCAGATTGGGTGAGTTTTTATTGTGGGACTCGCTCCTCATGTTTATATCCCTGTCAGGTCCTCAATCTGTTTTTGTGAATGTTCCTTGTTTTCCAACGTAACACTAAACATAATGAAAACTTACTTCAAGAATAGAATCAGTAATTTCTTGATCGTAAGGAATTATTCAGATACTGTATTTTTAAAGCTAGGCTGAATTCAATAAACAACGAGGTTGATATAATTAATACATATCAATTTAATTTTAATTGAATGTACAGAGTAAATTTATTGAACATATTTTATACACAACACAGGTTCCCTGACACCAATAACCACAGAAATGAATTGTTGAATGTATTTGTTGGATTGTGTTAGTTGGACCAAGAGATTAGATTTCCTCTAACACTCTGCTGCAGTCTCTCCCTGTGAATCCCAGCCTCTCCTCCCACTGCATTGAATCCTCTGTCTTCTCGACCGTTGCTTCAGATTGTTCGCTTTCCCAAACCATCTGCTCCTGACTCCCCTCCAGCTCCGACAGGTCCGTTTACTTGTCTCCGTCCTAATCTCACTCACTGGCTCGGTCTCCAGCTGACTTTACCAATTAGTGCCAGCCACTGTCGGCTCTCTTCACCCAGAGCAACAAAGAGGCTACACCTCCCCCTTTCCCCTCACCTTCCTGACCCTTCGCTCTCTTTCCCCGTCCGTCTGGAGCCCAAAACCGGCTTTAATCCGATGGATTCCCGCTATGTAAAACACCTTGATCCTTCCCCACCGGCACTGCGCCCTCACTCAGCCCTTCCAGTGGATCCGGTGCTCACTTTATTCACTTTCTATATCCATCTCCCAATTCATTATTGATCATTGTGTTTAAAAACATCTCTCTGCCCGAAAGCGCTGCCCAGGTCAATCAATGACTTTCCACCCTTCGATGCAGCAACAAAGCTGGAAATTTCACCTCATATCCTCTCAATCTGCTGCTTTGGCTCCAGGTCTGATCAATAATTTATCTGCTTCCGTTTCTCTCTCTTCCAGTTAACTTGGTGGCGATTGTGATCCTGTACCGAGGAAACTGCGGTCTCTCCAAATGCATCAGTCGATACCTGGTGGGAATGGCAATGGCCGATCTCCTGGTCGTTATAGCGGATCCGATATTGAGAGAGATTCCTTTGATGTATCTCCCACGGTCATTCCTGGACATTACTCCCGTGTGTAGTTTTATTATATTCTTGGGTTTTGCAACCGCGAATGTTTCTGTCTGGCTCACAGTCACTTTCACCTTTGATCGATTTGTGGCCATTTGTTGTGAGAAGCTGAAAACTAAATATTGCACCGAGAGAACGGCGGCTGCGGTTCTGGGAACAGTGATTGTGCTGGGCTGTTTGGTGAATGTCCCCTGGTACTTCACATATGAACCTGGCTACATAATTGATAATGTTCCCTGGTTTTGTGTGACCAAATTGATCTTCCGTACTTCCCCCGCATGGGCCGCATTTGAGATGTTTCACCTCATTTTAACCCCTTGTGCCCCGTTCGGTCTGATTTTTCTGTTCAATGTTCTGACGGTCAGGCGTATTTTAGTGTCCAGTCGAGTCCGCAGGGGACTCCGGGGCCGCAGCAATGACGAGAATCAGAGTGATCCAGAGATGGAGAACCGAAAGAAATCCATCATTTTACTCTTCAGTATATCGGGCAGTTTTATACTGTTGTGGATTACACAGGTTGTCTTTTACATTTATGTGCGAATTGCAGACATTCGGTATTATTACTCCTACACTGACCCAGTTTATCTCACAGAACACACAGCAAAAATGCTGCAGCTTCTCAGTTCCTGCACAAACACGTGTATTTATGTCCTGACCCAGACTAAATTCAGAGAGGAGCTGAAGAACGCGGTGAAATACCCAATCAATCTAATTGTTAAATTAGTGAAATCATAGAAAGAGCTGAAGGGTTTCAAGCACTAGAACTAAATCCCATTTCATACTCCATCCCCTAAACTTCCCGGGGGATGGAAAGTACATTATATATTTGCAGCACAGAGCCATTAAATGATCTGAAATATGGTTCTGATATATTTTATTGATAACATTTCCCATTGAGGCAGGATTTACAGCGCAGAGGACATATGAATTGTTGCTCGAAATGGCGGCACTAAAGAGCTCCGCTGGACTTCAACCAATTGGCCACCGGGCAAATTTTGAAAAGCTGGTAATAAAAGTAGTTGATTTGAGCCTGATCAGAATGGATGCAGTCCTCATAAATGGAAAAGGGGAGAGCGAGGGAGGGTGAGGGAGAGAGGAAGAGAGATGATGATAGAGAGTCAGAGAAAGAGGGAGAAAGAGACAGAGATAGGGGGGGGAGGAAGAGAGGGAGAGAGACAGCGAGACAGGGGAGGGAGAGAGAGAGAGAGAGCGAGCGGGATAAAGAAACAGAGAGAAGGGGAAAAAGAGAGAGATATTTAGACAGATGGGGAGAGTACACATGGACAAAAGAAATATATAATGATTAAAAAAGCGCAGAAAATTTCAGACAGATTCACGTGAAAGCGAGGGTGTGTATGTGTGTGTGTGTGTGTGTGAGAGAGAGACACAGAGAGAGAAACAAAGAGGGAGAAAGACAGAGCTACTCGGAGAAGGAGAGAAATAAAGACAGTTTGTAAGAATGGAGAGAAAAACAAAGAGAGAAAGAAAGAGTGAAAGAAATCATCTATATATATATAATGAGCGAGCAGACATGGACGGAACGACAGAGAGACACTGACAAAAAGTTACAAACGATGGCAGTAAAAGTGGAAAGAACAAGATAGAAAAACACACAGAAAATAAATAGAGACAAACGACATAAACAGAGAACAGATACAATGAAAGACGGACAAGCACATAATGAGATAGGAGGATAGAGAGAGGAGTAAGAATAGAACACAGAAAGCATTAAATAACCAAACAAACTGTGTAATTAGCCTGGAGTGTGTGAGAGTGCTGACCAGCAGAACAGCAGCAGATGAAGCAGGCCAGACAGTTCATGTTTGTTCTTGGGTAACACTCTTGTGGATTTAATTTTGACATTTATAAGGGTGATGCCTGGAGGCTGCACAATAAAGTCATTCAGCCTTGTGTACCTGACCCTGACCATAACTTACTGCAGGAGTTTCCCAGCTGCTCTGTGTAGTAAACATTCATCTGATAAACGAAAGCCTGAGGAAAAGGATTGTTAAAAGGTGGAATGGTTGTTAAAATGATTGATAATGACACGTTGTAAAAGATCACACAGCAGAGGATAGATCACCATGGCAACAAGAACGATTCCAGGAGGGCTAGAGGTGGTTTGAAAATCTGCCGAATTAACTTGGTTACCTTGTGGACACTGAGAGAAAACAAGTGAAGCGTCAATCAATCATGGGTTGTATTTGTAGGAACCTTTTGTTGATAAGCCATCGTCCCAGAGATGTGATTCTCTGTTGAAAAGGTCTTTAAAAGCTGGGCAGAAGTTGAGTGGGGAGAGTCACAGATCCACCACTCGGGCTCCAACCTCACCTTTCGCTTCCTGTCAGCACCACCTCACCTCGAATTTTCCGGACTGCTCGCTACCTCCCAGCTTGATGCCTCGATGCTGGTTTACCGATTGCCTGTGAAGCAAATGACCTGGATACAAGAGAAAGCCACGCTACACTGCAACATTATCCATCAAAATACCTGGAGACTTGCCCCAAGTTTGAGCCAACCACGAGGATATAAATTTCGTTACGGACTTAGCCTAAGATCGACATTGGATTTCCAAACGGTTACGTATTTTGGGAATTCAGAATGTGTTGTTTTATTGTTGTTAAAGCAATTTTAATCGGGCATAAACCCAAGATGTTGTTTAAATTCGAATCTCAATTTTTCTAGTTTATTAATATTAATAAATTATTGTTTTCTTCATAAAGCCATGGTTTGTGCCTGAAGCTTCTTTCGGATAAAGAGCCCGTTATTTTAATATAAAACTAAACCTTGTGGAGATAAACAGTCATTGCCCCAAATTAAAGTGTAAAATCACTTTGTACCTTTGTGCTCCTCCATCTGTACCATGTGTAACTTTCCCAGTGAGCTGCTGGATTCTGTAATAAATCACAATGCACTCTTACCCCTTCTGCTGTGTTACTAAACTGCTCTGTTACTGTTACAAATACTGTTCTTGTTTCAGATTAAAGAAAAAATATGAATAATGGAGAAATTATCCAAATCCCAGATCAGAACTACATTCAGATTGAGTCCAATTTTTTACTGATTTATTTGGTAGAAACTAGAATTGCAAACTCTATTCAAATAGGCTCATTTGACCTTTCCTCCGAATGTCTGGTCTCTCCTTCCCTGTAAGAATTAAGGCCAAATAACCAAATGTTAATCCATTTTTTGCAGAAGTTCACATTTTGGTCTTTATTTCCCTCACTGCACCGCTGTCTTTGTGTTAAACGCCAGCTAGTGCCAGTCTCACTCAGTTTGTATTGTTCACTATAGTGCAGCTGTGATTTAACAGGAACCACAAATGAACCCTCTCCGTGTCTCTCACCATAACAAGCTCCACCTTGCCCCTCAGTAAGATGGCTGCCTTATTGGCGGCCATTAGATTTCAGGATCATGGCGGCCATTTTGTTTAAGCTTCATGGCGGCTAATTTGTTCAAAATATGCAACTTGCCCCCCAGTAAGTTGGCCGCCTTGCCCCTCACTTAAATATCTGCCTTGCCCCTCAGTAAGATGTCCAGCTTGCCCCTCAGTAAGATGACTGCCTTACTGGTGTCCATTTTGTTTCAGGTTCATGGCATTGAAGTTGTTGTTCATAAATTCATAGTTCCATGGAAAGTATGGGAGAAGAGGAGGCCATTCAGCCCACTGTGCATTTGCCTGCTCTTTGAAAGGGATGTCGAATTAATCCCATTTCCCCCTCTGCTCTTTCCCCACAGCCTTTATGGAGGCTTTGTAATAGCAGTTGTATTATGGAAATACATATATATGTATATATGCAAATTGATGTTGTACTAGTTGCTGTAATATATAAATACAAGTTGTTGCAGTCGATAAAGATTGTCTCTCAATCTTTTACTCTTCAGATTCTTCTCCTTTATAAACTGAACTTTGTTTCTGTGTAAATGAGTGTTGCTGAGAGATTGTCCCTGTAACTGAGTGAGGGATCATGCTGTGTATTAGGTTTTTCAAAAAAACTTTTTAACCTTGGCTGTTTTAAACGTCATGAATTTGTTTGAACTCTTTGGCTAATTGGAAAAAGCCACAAACTGTAAGTTGACCACAAACGACAGGCTTTTTGTCCACTGCTCATTAAAACAAGAGAAAAGAGCCAAGGTAAAGTTCGTTCACCTTTGCAAACTGCAACATAAAGGGATGAAGTAGCAAAAAATGCCCAGGGTTTTTGTCCCCTGCTCCAGGGACAGAAGTGAAAATGAGCACGGGAGCAATTTGGACCAGGCAGCAAACACTAACTTGAACAGACAGACATACCAGCACCTTTTAGGGGAGGGGTGGGGAGGGGGGAGTTGGTGGGTGAGGGATTGAGTGGCAAAACAGGAGAGAAAACCCTGCAACTTGTATTAGAGAGAGAGAAGCAACTTGTGCTCTTCAGTCTGACCTGAGTGCCTTTCTGTCTCTCTCTATCTCCCAACTTTTCTCACTTTTCTTTCGATTCTCTGCTTTCTAACTAAGGATTTTGTTTGTCAGTGGTGTTTGCTGAGAGATTGCCTGCCTGTGTAATGGAATGAGTGAGTGAGTGAGTGTGAATGTGTGTGAGTGAGTGAGTGAGTGTGAGGGAGCTCAGGGCTCATGCTGTGCCTTTTTAATCGCTTACTTTGTTTTTAATCAATTCATTTTCACTCTCTCTCTCTCCCTCCAGAGGATATTTTTGTAGAAATGCTGTAACATGAAGATGTGGAAAGTGATTTTTTGGGAGGAGGAGGATTCTTTGGGAAGAAGTTTGCTCTCGACAGGGGACTGGTCGAGGCCTTCACCACAGGCTGCACGCAATGGGGCTCACGTGAGTTGTGTCTGGGTCACTGTTGGATAACTAGGAGCACTGTGGGATCACGGGTTGCTGTGGCATCACTAAGATACTGCAGGTTCACTGGGACATTGTGGGACCACTGGGACACTGTGTGATCAGTGGGACACTGGGACCATTAGGTTACTCTGGGATCACTTGGTCACTGCAAGTTCACTGGGACACTGTGGGATCACTGGAACAACGTGGGATCACTGGAACAACGTGGGGTCACTGGAACACTGTGGGATCAGTGGAACACTGGGATCACTGGAACCACTGTGGGATCACTGGTTTACTGTGGGATCACTGGGTTACTCTGCGATCACTGTGGAATCACTGGGTGAACTGTAGATCATTGGGACACTGTGCATGAGTGGGGCCCTGTCACTGGGTGCACTGTAAGATCACTGGGTCACTCTGCGATCACTGTGGAATCACTGGGTGCACTGTAAGATCACCGGGTCACTCTGCGATCACTGTGAATCACTGGGTCACTGTTGATTAATGGGGCACGAACACTGGGTGCACTCGATGATCACTTGTTCACAGCGGGAACACTGTGGGATATTTACTTACCCAGTTGGGCCGAAAGGCACCTTTTTCCCTGCAGTTCATTCGATGTAATTCTATGCATATAAAAATAGATATAATGCCGTTGTTGTTGTAGTAAAACAGGGAATCCCGGAGAGAATTCTTTACCCAGATGGGCCGAATGACCTCATTCTGTGCCGTGCTGTATTCTACGCAGTATATGTCTAAACATAAATATATTATATATAAAAGAAGATGTTGTAAAATCGAAATAGCTGTTGGGCCGAATGGCCTCTGTGATATATGCGCTGTACTGTACATTCAAAGTAAAAGATATAAATATATTATATTATAAAACATAT
The DNA here is from genome assembly GCF_035084215.1 of Heptranchias perlo. Lineage (NCBI taxonomy): Eukaryota > Metazoa > Chordata > Chondrichthyes > Hexanchiformes > Hexanchidae > Heptranchias > Heptranchias perlo. Next base: position 5,245,688 of record NW_027139612.1, on the reverse strand, counting down.
TCAAGACTTTGTTGTTGTTGTCAAATGAGGAATTCAAGGGAAAATCTTTACCCAGATGGGCCGAGTGGCCTGTTTCTGTGACGTGGTGCATTCTATGTAATATTTATGTAAAGATATATTACATTGTATTATACATACAAGAAGTAGTTGTTGTAAAATAGAAATAGCAGTCGGGTCGAATGGCCTCTCTACTGTGCTGTGCATTCGATGTTAAATATATATAAATATATTATTAGATTATATATTGTATCATATCTTCCACTCCAGAAGTTGTTGTTGACAAATAAGAAATTCAGAGGAATTTCTTTACCCAGATGGGCTGAATGGCCTGTTTCTGTGCCGTGCTGTATTCTATGTAAAATATATATAAAGATATGCACGGGGTTAAATTCGATAACGCCCGAATCCGGGGGCGGGAACGATTAGCCCCCACGTGATTAACCTGCACCCGGTCGTTGAGATGCGGACAGTCCATGAGATTGGTGCTGCCTGGTGATTGATCTGATTCCTGCGAGCAGTCAGGCCTGGCTGCGCTGTTGAGCGGCTTCTCACCAGCAGGGGGTCCCCGATATTGCGTGAGTGGTTTGCAACTCTGAAAGGCAGGCTGGTCCTCTTAAAGGCAGGCTGCAATTCACAAAGTCAAACATTTGATTCAGATACAAACCTCCGGGGTCATTTCTTCTCGTACACTTTTGATTGGCAGCTTCTTTTGAATTAAACAGGCCGTTGCTTAAAATGACTGGCTCCCAGTCACTGTTTTGAAGGCATTTATCAACCTGTCTTTTTCAAACTGGTGAGTCTGTTTGGAATCTCTGAGAATGTTAATCAAGTCGACAGCTTCCATAGTTTGTGAGAAAAAGACAACAAAGAACCAGGATGTTCGAAAGTTCGGTCACAGTTTCGTATAGTATTTGTGAATTATTTATTATTTTCTTTTCCAATAAGGATCTGGTTGAGCTTTACAGTAAAACTGTTGTCTTACTGCTACTATTCTGTTTGTTCTCTTACTGTTTCATCAATTTGTTGGGCAGTTAAAGTCTAAAACAAGGTCTAGTGTAGTGTGAATTTGTCACCCTCTGAAGAGCAGGCACTATTAGGCACTGGATAGAACGAGTGGGCTGAGATAATCTGAAGGGGTTTCACTGTTCATTACCTGGAGCCCTTCAAATGTTACATTGATATCAGGACAATCGGAAACACTGAGACATTGGGAGTGAAGCCTCACCTAACAGAGGAGCTGCTTTTTCAAGCTTAGAAATACAGCTGATTTTAAATCAGCAAAATTTCACTTCATTAAATTTGGCAAAAAAGCAACTATCTCTGAACTGTCGCCACTATATGAAAAACACAGACATTTTACTGATCGGGGAATAATGATCTTGTTCAAAAAGTACAAAATGAAAATCAGTTGTAATCTTTTTAAAATAACGATCTGATATAAAGCATTCTCCAACCAAACAAAAGCACCAAGCATTCACAGGACATTGAGAGATTATGTGAGTGGGTAAAACTGTGGCAAATGGAGTTCAATGTGGGGAAATGTGAGGTCATCCACTTCGGATCTAAGAAAGACAGATCAGAGAGATTTCTAAATGGTGAGGAGCTCGGAACTGTGGAGGAGCAGAGAGATTTAGAGTCCAAGTACATAAATCACTAAAAGCTAGTGGACAGTTACAAAAATAATTAAAAAGTCTAATAGAATGTCGGCCTTTATTTCAAGAGGGCTGGAACATAAAGGGGTGTGACTTATGTTCCAGCTGTACAGAGCTCTGGTTAGAGCCCAACTGGAGGACTGCATTCAGTTCTGGGCACTGCACCTCAGGAAGGATATATTGCCCTTGGAGGGGGTGCAGCGCAGATTCACCAGAATTATAGCGGGGCTAAAAAGTTTATATTATGAGGACAGGCCGCATAGACAAGGCTTGTATTCCCCTGAAAATGGAAGAATAAGGATGATCTAATTGAGGTGTTTAAGATGATTGAAGGAGTTGATAGGGTGGATAGAGAGAAACTACTTCCTCTTGTGGGGGAGTCCAGAACATGGGGGCATAACCTTAAAATTAGAGCTGGACCGTTCAGGGTTGATGTCAGGAAGCACTTCTTCACACAATGGATAGTGGAAATCTGGAACTCTCTCCCAAAAGTCTGTTGAGGTTTTAAAATATGAAATTTTAAAACGGAGATTGATAGATTTTTGTTAGGCAAGGGTATTAAGGATTCTGGAACCAAGGCGGTAGATGAAAGTAAGACACAGATCAGCTATGATCTAATTCAATGGCGGAACAGGCTCAAGGAGCTGAATGGTCCACTCCTGTTCTTATATAACAGGCTCGTGGGGCTGAATGACCTCCTCCTGTTCGTGTGTAACATGCCCGAGGGGCTAAATGGCCTCGTCCTGTCTCAGTGTCATCGGCTTGAGGGACTGCATGACCTCCAGTTCCTGTATAACAGGCTCCAAGGGCTAAAAAGCCTCATCCTGTTCTTATCTAACAGGCTCGAGGGGTTGATTGACCTCCTCCTGTTACTGTATAACAGGTTCAAAGGGCTCAATGGCCTCCTGCTGTTCCTGTCGAATAGTCTTGAGGTGCTTGCTGCCATTTTGTCCGAGATGGCTGCCGTACTTGCCGCAATGCTGGCCGTGTCTAATACTCTCGAATCACTTTGGGTTGACTTGGTTTACTCTGGGATCCCCGGGTGCACTCTGGTATCACTCTAGGGTGACTGGGTGCATTCTGGGATCACTGGGTGCTCTCTGGAATCACTCTGTGGGGAGACGAGGTGCACCCTACGATCCCTGCGTGCACTCTGAGATCTCTCTGAGGTGACTGGCTGCACTCTGGGATCTCTGTGTGCACTCTGGGATCACTGGGTGCGACTTTGCTTTAACTCTGGGGTCACATGGATATTGTGAGGTCACTGTGGGCTAACTGGGGACACTCCGTGCCGTACTCGCCTCCATTTTGTCCAATATGGCCTCCACACATGCCGCCATTTTGTCCAAGATGGCAGCTCCACTTGCCGCCATTTTGTCTGAGATGGCCGCCGTACTTGCCGCCACGCTGGCCGTGTGTAAATACTCTGGGAAAACAATGGGGTGACTGGGTGCACTCTCGGATCAGTGGGTGAACTCTGGGATCCCAGTGTGCACTCAGGAATCACTCTTGTAATTGTCGTCGCTTTATCCAAGATGGCCGAACTACTTGCCGCCATCTTGTCGAAGATGTTCACCGTACTTGCTGGCCCTCGTGTAAATACACATATACATATCATATATTATATATATATATTATAAATACAAATTGTTTTTGTTGTACAATAGTTGTTGTGATGATTTAAATATAAAGACAGCCACTTGGGATCTCTCTGGTGTGAGTGGATGCACTCCGGTATTAATTTGGGGTCACTGGTACATTCTGGGGTCACTGTGGGATCACTGGGGAAACTTTGCACGGTACTTGCTGGCATTTGGTCCAAGATGGCCGCCGTACTTGTGGCCATTTTGACCAAGATGCCCACCATTTTGTCCAAGATGCCGCCGTGCTGGCCGTGTGTAAATATATATGTATATAGTATATATATGTATTATAAATACAAATTGTTGTTGTTGCAGTAGTAGTAGTGGTGTTGGGCTAAATATAAAGACTGCCACTCTGGGATCGCTGGGTGCATTCAGGGATCACTCTGGGGTGACTGGGTGCACTTCGGGATCCATGGGTGCTCATTGGCATCACTCTTGGGTGACTGGGTGCACTCCGAGATCACTGGATGCACTCTGGGATTAATTTTTGTTGACTTGGTGCACCCTGGTTTCACTCGTTTCACTCAGGAATCACTCTGGTGTTACTGGGTGCACTCTGGGGTCACTGTGTGATCACTCAGCAATCTCTGCGCAGTACTTGCCTCTGTTTTGTTCAAGATGGCCGTCGTACTTGTCGCCATTTTGTCCAAAATGCCAACATGCTGGCCGTTTGCAAATAGACATATACAGTATATATATTATAAATACAAGTTGTTGTTGTAGTAGTAGTTGTTGTGGTGGTGGTCTAAATATAAAGACTGCCACTCTGCGATCACTCTGAGGTGACTGCATGCAATCTGGGGTCACTGTGAGGTCACTGGGATATTCTGGGGTCACTGTGGTATCACTGGGGACACGCTGTGCGGTACTTTCCGCCATTTCGTCCAAGATGGCTGCTGTACTTGCCACCATTTTGTCCAATATGGCCGCCGAACTTACCGCCATTTGTCCCAGATGTCGCCTTGCTGGACGTCTGCAGTAGTTGTTCTGGTCGTGTACTAAATATAAAAGCTGCCACTCTGTGATCACATTGGCGTGCCCATTGCCTCCTCCGGCAAAGGGAACTGACCGAGTCCTCCTCCAAAGGCTGCACCCAAACAGGGCCCAGGTGAGTTCAGTCTGTTTGTTGCCCTGGGGTTTAATTTCCTCTCTGGGCCCTGGTTTTGGGGCCTCGGTTTAACATGTTCCTCTTCGATTGTGACCGTTGTGATTTAACCAGGTTAAATCCTGGGGTTAAAGTAGCCCGGCCTGCAATGTTATACAAACACGTTAACCCAATGTGAGACAAACAGGGGCCGAGAGGAGATTAACGTCTGAAACGTAAACCCCTGTACGGGCTTCGAGAGTTTGTTATAATTTCAAAATGATGCTTGTGTTTCGGGGAGATGGGACAACTTTGAGGGGACAGAGGGGCCATTTGAGGGGTTTTGATGGAGTAAATAAGCAGAAATTGTTTCCAGTGACAGGGGGTCGGTAATCAGAGGACACAGATTCAAAATAATTGTCAAAAGAGCCAGAGGTGACATGAGGAAGGATTATATTTTATGCAGCGAGTTGTAATGATCTGCAATTCACTGCCTGAAAGGGAGGTGGAAGCAGATTCAATAGTAACTTTCAAAAGGGAATTAGATAATTCCTGGAAAAGGAAAAATGTGTTGGCCACGGGGAAAGATCAGGGTAATGGGATTATCTGGTTAGCTTTTTCTTTAAAGAACCGACACCGGCACGATGGGCCGAATGGATTCCTTTTGTGATGTATCATTTTGTGATTTTGCTGCGGGTTCACGTCGGCCATTTTGCGGCAGGTGCATGGCGGCCATTTTGTGGGGTCTTTTGCTCACAGTCCGACTCACCATTTTGTGTAAACTTCATATCGAGTCTCCCAAGTAAGGCTCCTCCCCGCTCCACGCACCCACCCACACACGCAGGGTTCACTAGACCAAACAGTCACGTCTGCGGTGCCGTTTGGAGGAGGAGGGATGTAATTTCAAGGATCCTTTAGTCAATATTTTAAAACACTCACACCATTTAAAATAATAACGAGCCCAGGCCTGAGCTGAAGTAAGCGGTGGAGTTTTATTGACACAGCACACAGACAACAACTTACATTTATATTGCACCTTTATTGTAGTAAAACGTCACAGGGCGCTTCACAGAAGCGAATCATGTGACACCGAGCAACACAAGGAGGTAATCGGACAAGTGACCAAAAGCTTGGGGAAAGAGGTAGTTTTTAACAAGCGTCTTAAAGGCGGAGAGGTTCAGGGAGGGAATTCCAGAGATTGGGGCCTAGACAGCTAAAGGCACGGCCACCAATGATGGAGCAATGGCAATGGGGGATGTGCAAGAGGCCAGCATTGGAGGAACGCAGAGATTTTGGAGGGTTGCAGGGACACTTGTTACAGATACCGACTCCTCACTGGGAGCGATACACACTGTACAGAGGGACAGTTTTTACCCTGGGCATTTCCTGTCTGTACATTGACCCAGTGTCCCACTGCAGCCCAGACTGAGCCCCACCCTGGGCCCTTCCTGTCTGTACATTGACCCAGTGTCCCACTGCAGCTCAGACTGAGCGCCACCCTGGGCCCTTCCTGTCTGGACAGTGACCCAGTGTCCCACTGCAGCCCAGACTGAGCCCCACCCTGGGCCCTTCCTGTCTGTACATTGACCCAGTGTCCCACTGCAGCCCAGACTGAGTCCCACCCTGGGCCCTTCCTGTCTGTACATTGACCCAGTGTCCCACTGCAGCCCAGACTGAGCCCCACCCTGGGCCCTTCCTGTCTGTACATTGACCCAGTGTCCCACTGCAGCCCAGACTGAGCTCCACTCTGGGCCCTTCCTGTCTGTACATTGACCCAGTGTCCCACTGCAGCCCAGACTGAGCCCCACCCTGGGCCCTTCCTGTCTGTACATTGACCCAGTGCCCCATTGGGGACCATCCAGCCCCGGATATCCTGCAGAATCAGCGCTGTGGGACCGGGTGACTGAGTCTCGTGACCCTGTCGCTGGGCCTCTGACGTCACAATGGGAGACGACGCTCGCTCAGCTCGAGCTGGAAACCGTTAAAGGGCCGTTAGGATTTAAACCTGGAGCGCGGCCAGTTAAAGGAGAGGGACAGAGAATCGGCCAAAAATGTTCACATAATGAGACCAGGAATGGTTATGAATTGAAATGTTCATATCATGAGACCAGGAATGGTTATAAATTGAAATGTTCATATAATGAGACCAGGAATGGTTATGAATTGAAATGTTCATATAATGAGACCAGGAATGGTTATAAATTGAAATGTTCATATCATGAGACCAGGAATGGTCATAAATTGAAATGTTCTTTAATGAGACCAGGAATGGTTATAAATTGAAATGTTCATATAATGAGACCAGGAATGGTTATGAATTGAAATGTTCATATCCTGAGACCAGGAATGGTTATAAATTGAAATGTTCATATAATGAGACCAGGAATGGTTATAAATTGAAATGTTCATATAATGAGACCAGGAATGGTTATAAATTGAAATGTTCATATAATGAGACCAGGAATGGTTATAAATTGAAATGTTCATATAATGAGACCAGGAATGGTTATAAATTGAAATGTTCATATCATGAGACCAGGAATGGTCATAAATTGAAATGTTCACACTCCCACACTCAGTCCGGGTCTGGATTGCCGCAGTGACTCCAGGTGTCTCTTTCGGTTTGAACTGAACTGATTCTCCCACAGCCTGAAACAGATTAAAGATTAAACAGGAAAAAAACAGATTGAACAACAGTGTAAATAACAGGGAGACTGGGGTTAATATTTCAATAATAATTACAGACAAATATTACCAATAAAAGGGACTGAATCCCATTGATATTTTATTTATTACATTAAACATTAACACAAACACTCACCCGATCCGCTCCAGACTCCTGCGGGTCAGTATGAGGGAGCGTGAGAGCGGGGACAGATCGGTCTGTGAAGGAGTTTGATCCCAGGGACAGATCCGTCAGTGAGCGGTTTGGACTGAGAGCGGAGACGAGATCCTCAGCACAAGAATCTGTGAGACCGACACCATCCAGACTGGGGATCAGAGAGACAGAAATAACAGGAATCAGAGTAAATCCCCAGTGTTTATTAATAACACTATTACTGATACTAATAATAATGTACAGTGTTTATTAATAACACTATTACTGATACTAATAATAATGTACAATGTTTATTAATATCCCCACCATCACGGAAGCCAGTTTTCGGCCAATTCGATTCACTCCACGTGATATCAAGAAACAGCTGAGTGCACTGGATACAGCAAAGGCTGTGGGCCCCGACAACATCCCAGCTGTCGTGCTGAAGACTTGTGCTCCAGAACCAGCTGCGCCTCTAGCCAAGCTGTTCCAGTGCAGCGACAACACTGGCATCCACCCGACAATGTGGAAAATTGCCCAGGTATGTCCTGTCCACAAAAGCAGGACAAATCCAATCCGCCCCATCAGTCTACTCTCAATCATCAGCAAAGTGATGGAAGGTGTCGTCGACAGTGCTATCAAGCGGCACTTACTCACCAATAACCTGCTCACCGATGCTCAGTTTGGGTTCCGCCAGGACCACTCGGCTCCAGAGCTCATTACAGCCTTGGTCCAAACATGGACAAAAGAGCTGAATTCCAGAAGTGAGGTGAGAGTGACTGCCCTTTACATCAAGGCAGCATTTGACCGAGTGTGGCACCAAGGAGCCCTAGTAAAATTGAAGTCAATGGGAATCAGGGGGAAAACTCTCCAGTGGCTGGAGTCATACCTGGCACAAAGGAAGATGGTAGTGGTTGTTGGAGGCCAATCATCTCAGCCCCAGGGCATTGCTGCAGTAGTTCCTCAGGGCAGTGTCCTTGGCCCAACCATCTTCAGCTGCTTCATCAATGACCTTCCCTCCATCACAAGGTCAGAAATGGGGATGTTCGCTGATGACTGCACAGTGTTCAGTTCCATTCGCAACCCCTCAGATAATGAAGCATTCCGAGCCTGCATGCAGCAAGACCTGGACAACATCCAGGCTTGGGCTCAGAAGTGGTAAGTAACATTCGCGCCAGATAAGTGCCAGGCAATGACCATCTCCAACAAGAGAGAGTCGAACCACCTCCCCTTGACATTCAACGGCATTACCATCGCCGAATCCACCACCATCAACATCCTGGGGGTCACCATTGACCAGAAACATAACTGGACCAGCCACATAAATACTGTGGCTACGAGAGCAGGTCAGAGGCTGGGTATTCTGCGGCGAGTGACTCACCTCCTGACTCCCCAAAGCCTTTCCACTATCGACAAGGCACAAGTCAGGAGTGTGATGGAATACTCTCCACTTGCCTGGATGAGTGCAGCTCCAACAACACTCAAGAAGCTCGACACCATCCAAGATAAAGCAGCCCGCTTGATTGGCACCCCATCCACCACCCTAAACATTCACTCCCTTCACCACCGGCGCACTGTGGCTGCAGTGTGCACCATCCACAGGATGCACTGCAGCAACTCGCCAAGGCTTCTTCGACAGCACCTCCCAAATCCGCGACCTCTACCACCTGGAAGGACAAGGGCAGCAGGCGCATGGGAACAACACCACCTGCACGTTCCCCTCCAAGTCACACACCATCCCGACTTGGAAATATATCGCCGTTCCTTCATTGTCGCTGGGTCAAAATCCTGAAGCTCCCTTCCTAACAGCATTGTGGGAGAACCGTCACCACACGGACTGCAGCGGTTCAAGAAGGCGGCTCACCACCACCTTCTCGAGGGCAATTAGGGATGGGCAATAAATGCCGGCCTTGCCAGCGACGCCCACATCCCGTGAACGAATTTTAAAAAATACTAATAATAATGTACAGTGTTTAATAATAACACTTTTAATGATACTAATAATGTACACTGTTTTTAATAACACTTATTGATACTAATAATAATGTATACTGTTTTTAATAACACTAATTGATACTAATAATAATATACAGTGTTTAATAATAACACTATTTATGATATTAATAATAATGTACAGTGTTTATTAATAACACTATTACTGATACTAATAATAATGTACAGTGCGTATTAATAACACTAGTACCCATATTTATAATAAAGTACACTGTTTATTAAGAACACTGTTACTGATGCTAATAAAAATGTACAATGTTTATTAATAACACTATTACTGATACTGATAATAATGTACAGTGTTTAATAATAACACTATTACTGATACTAATAATGTACACTGTTTTTTAAAAACACTTATTGATGCTAACAATAATGAACAGTGTATATTAAGAACACTATTACTGATATTAATTATAATATACAGTCTTTATTAATAACGCTATTATTGACAATATTAATAATGTCGATTATTAGTAGCACTATTAGTGATACTGATATTAATGCACAGAGTTCATTGATAACACTCTTACTGATACTAATAATAATGTACACCGTTTAATCAGACTATTACTGATACTAATAATTATATTCACTGTTTATTAATAACACTATTACTGATATTAATAATAATGTACAGTGTTTATTACTGACACTATAACTGATACTAATAATAATGTCGATTATTAGTAGCACGATTACTGATCCTAATAATTATGTACAGTGTTTATTAATAACACTGTTACGGATACTAACAATAACGTAGTTTATTAGTAGCACTATTACTGATACTAGTAATAATGAATATAATTTGTTAATAACACCATTACTGATACTAATAATAATGTACAGTGCTTATTAATTACACTATTACTGATACTAATAAGAATGTGCAATGCTTATTCATAACGCTATTACTGATACTAATAATAATGTACACTGTTTAATATCACTATTTCTGATCTAATAACAATATACAGTGTTTATTAATAACACTATTACTGATATTAATAATAATGTACAGTGTTTATTAATAACACTATTACTGATATTAATAATAATGTACACTGTTTATTAATAACACTGTTACTGATATTAATAATAATATACAGTGTCAGATATCCAGTTATTATAAACACAATCTCAAACAGTCTGATACTTACCCCAGTTTCTGTACTTTACAATCCGGGTTCCTCAGAGCCGCGGACAATAGTTTCACTCCTGAATCTCCCGGTTTATTAATACCGAGGTTCAGATCCGTCAGTGACCGGTTTGTACTGAGAGTGGAGGAGAGATCCTTGGCGCAAGAATCTGTAAGACCGACATCCCATTTGTTGGGGATCAGAGAAAGCGAAATAGCAGGAATCAATGTAAATCCCCAGTGTTTATTAATAACACTATCACTGATACTAATCATAATGTACAGTGTTTATTAATAACACTATTACTGATATTAATAATAATGTACAGTGTTTATTAATAACACCATTACGGATGCTAATAATAATGTACAGTGCTTATTAATTACACTATTACTGATACTAATAATAGTGAACAGAATTTATTAATAACACTATTACTGATACTGATAATAATGTGCAATGCTTATTAATAACACTCTTACTGATACTAATAATAATGTACTGTGTTCGTCATCCCTTTATTACAAACACAATCTCACACAGTCTGACACTTACTGCAGATTCTGTATTTTACAGTTCGGGTTCCTCAGAGTCGCAGACAATAGTTTCACTCCTGAATCTCCCAGTTTATTAATACCCAGGTTCAGATCCGTCAGTGACCGGTTTGTACTGAAAGCGGAGGAGAGATCCTTGGTGCAAGAATCTGTAAGACGGACATCCCATTTGTTGGGGATCAGAGAGAGCGGAATAACAGGAATCAATGTAAATCCCCAGTGTTTATTAATAACACTATTACTGATACCATTAATAATGTAGAGTGCTTATCAATAACACTATTACTGATACTAATAATAATGTACAGTGTTTATTAATAACACTATTACTGACACTTTTATCCCCATCACCCTGAAAACTAATTCTCTTCCAATGCATGTCCCATTACCTTTTGAAAGTTCCTTTCAGCAAGCGCGTTCCAGATCTTCAAAAATATCTGTGTGAAAGGATTTCTCCTCATTTCCCCTCCAGTTCGTTTGAAATTATTTTAAATCGATGACCTCTGGTCACTGACCAAGTTGCCAAAGGAAACAGTTTCTCACTATTTGCTCTGTCAACACCCCTCGTAATTTTGAACACCTCAATTAGATCTGCCCATAACCTTCTCTGCTCGAAAGAGAACAATCCCAGCTTCTCCAAACTCGCCACATAACTGAAGTCCACCACCCCTGATATCATCCTGGTAAATCTCCTCTGCACCCTCTTCAAGGCCTTGACATCCTTCCTCAAGTGTGGTGCCCAGAATTGTACACAATACTCCAGCTGGGGCCGAACCAATGATTTGTAAAGGTTTAGCATGGCTTCCTTGTCTTTGTATTCAATGTCCCTATTTACGAAGCCAATTATCCCAGGCGCTTTCTTAACCGCATTACCAACTTGCCCTGTCACCTTCAAAGATTTGTGAATATGCGCCCCCAGGTCCCTCTGTTCTTCCACCTCCCTCAAAATACCATTTGGATTATACTGTCTCTCCATGTTGTTCCACCCAAAGTGCATCACTTCATACTTATCCGTGTAAAATTGCATCTGTCTTGTGTCTGCCCATTTCAACAATCTGTCTATGTCCTCCTGAAGTCTGCTTCTGACGTGTAACACGCTCGAGGGTTTGAATGACCTCGTCTTATTTAAAATCATTTCCTCGAGGGGCTGAATTGCCTCCTCCTGTTCCGACGTAACAGGCTCCAGAGGCAGAATGGCCTCCTCCTGTTTCTGTGCAACAGGTTCCAGGGGAGGAATGGCCTCCAACTGTTACCATGTAACAGGCACGTGGGGCTGAATGGCCTCCTCCTGTTCCTGTGTAACAGACTCCAGGGGCTGAATGACCTCCTCCTGTTCCTGTGTAACAGACTCCAGGGGCTGAATGGTCTCCTCCTGTTCCTGTGTAACAGACTCCAGGGGATGAATGGCCTCCTCCTGTTCCTAAGTAAAACTTTCCAGGGGCTGACTGGCCTCCTCCTGTTCCTGTATAACAGACTCGAGGGGCCGAATGATCTCCTTATGTTCCTATGTAACAGGCTCGAGGGGCTGAATGGCCTCCTCCTGTTCCAATGTCACAGTCTCCAGGGGATGAATGGCCTCCTCCTGTTCCTATGTAACAGACTCCAGGGGATGAATGATGAGCTTCTGTTCTTGAGTTAAAGGTTCAAGATACTGAATGGTCCCCTGCTGTTACAGTGTGACAGGCTCGACGCACTGAATGGCCTTTTTCTGTTCCTGTGTTACAGGCCCGATGGTCTTAATGGCCTCCTCCTGTTTCTACAAATCATAATACAGTCGCTGAATGGCCTTCTCCTCTTCCTGTATAACATGCTCGAGGGGCTGAAAGGCCACTTCCTGTTCTGTGTCAGCAGCTCGAGGGGCTGAATGGCCTCCTCCTACTCCTCTGTAACATACTCGAGGGGCTGAATGGCCTCCTCCTGTTCCTGTGTAACAGACTCGATGGACTAAATGGCCTCCTCCTGTTCCTGTGTAACAGGCTCGAGGGGTTGAACGGCTACTCCTGCTCCTGTGTAATGGGCTTGAGGGGCTGAATGGTCTCCTGCTGTTACTGCGTAACATGTTCGAGAGGCTGAACGGCCTCCTCCTGTTCCTCTGTAAACAACCTCCTTGTTTTTATACTCTCTGCCTCTATAATTTTAAACCGGTTTCTCAACCTGTTCTGCAACCTTCACAGATTTGTGTACATACACCCCCAGGTCTACCTGTTCCTGCACCCCCTTTAGAATTGTACCATTTAGTTTACATTGCCCCTCCTCATTCTTCCTGCCAAAATGTATCACTTCTCTGCGTTAAATTTCATGTTCCATGTGTCCGCCCATTTCACCAGCCTGTCTATGTCCTCTTGAAGTCTATTACTATCCTCCTCACTGTTTACTATACTTGTAAGCTTTGTGTGATCTGCAAATTTGGAAATTATTCCCCATTATAATTTCTCCCGTCTCAGCCTCTAAGGGACCAACGTTTACCTTCGCTAATCTCTTCCTTTCTCCAGTCTTGCAGAAGCTTTTACAATCTGTTTTTTATATTTCCTGCAAGTTTACTTGCATATTCAATTTTCTCCCTCGTTATCAATTTCTTGGTCATACTTTGCTGATTTCCAAATCTCTCCCAATCCACAGGCTTACTACTCTTTTTGGCAACATTGTATGTCTCTTCTTTAAACTGTACTTCTCCAGTTAGCCAAGGTTGAATATTTTTTTCCCATCTAGTTGTTATTCTTCAAGGGAATGTATATTCATTGGGAATTATGAATTATTTCTTGTAATGTTGGCCATTGATTATCTACTGTCATATCTTTTAATCTAATTTCCCCATCTACCTTAGCCAACTCGCCCCTCGTAACAAAGTAATTGGGTTTGATTAAATTTGAGACCCAAGTTTTGGATATAACTACATCACTCTCAAACTCAATATGAAATCCCATCATATTATGATCACTGTGTCCCAGAGGATCCTTAACTCTGAGATTACTAATTAACCCTGACATTACACAATATTAGATCGAAAATAACCTGTTCCCTAGTCGGTTCCTCGACATATTGTTCTAAAGAACTATCTCGAATGCATTCCATGAAATCGTCCTCCAAACTACTTTTGACAATTTGGTTTGCCCATTCCATATGAAGATTAAATTGCCTCACGATTACTGCATTGCCTTTGTTACATTCCCCTCGAATTTCCTGATTTAAACTTTCAAATCCGACAACAACTGTTAGGAGCACTATAAACTACTCCCACCGCACGGGTATGATGCAGAGTAAATCTCTCTCTACACCATCCCATCAAGGCAGGTACAGTACGTGTGAGATACAGAATAAAGCTCCCTCTGCACTGGCCCATCAAACACTCCCAGGGCAGGTACAGTGCGTCTGAGATACAGAATAAAGTTCCCTCTATACTGTCCCATCAAACACTCCCAGGGCAGGTGCAACATGGGTTACATGCAGAGAAAAGCTCCCAATACAACTGTCCCGTCAAACACTCCAAGGGCAGATACAGCACGGGTTAGATACAGACTAAAGCTCCCTCTACATTGTCCCATCAAACACACCCAGGGCAGATACAGCATGGGTTAAATGCAGAGTAAAGCTCCCTCCACATTGTCCCATCAAACACTTCCTGGGCAGGTGCATAAGAACGTAAGTGATAGGGGCAGGAGTAGGCCATACGGTCCCTCGAGCCTGTTCCCCATTCAATAAGATCAGGGCTGAACTTCTACCTCTGCTCCACTTTCCCGCCCGATCCCCATATCCCTTGATTCCCTCAGTGGCCAAAAATCTATCAATCTCAGCCTTGAATATGTTCGACGACTGAGCATTTCAATTAACCAGTAAACACTATCATTTCACGATATTAGATCTAAAATAATCAGTTCCCTTTTCGGTTCCTCGACAAATTGTTCGAGAAAACTGTCTCGAATGTATTCCATGAACTCGTCCTCCAAACTACTTTTGCCAATTTGGTTTGCCCATTCTATATGAAGATTAAAGTCCCCCCCACGATTATTGCATTACCCTTATTGCATGCTCCTCAAATTTCCTGATTTATACTCTGTCCAACACGATAACAACTGTTAAGGGCACGATAAACTATTCCTACAACATAGGTTAGATGCAGAGTAAAGCTCCCTCGACACTGTCCTGTCAAACACTCCCAGGGCAGTTACAGCACGGGTTAGATACAGAGTAAAGCTTCCTCCACACTGTCTTGTCAAACAGTCCCAGACCAGTTACAGCACGGGTTAGATACAGAGTAAAGGTCCCTCTACACTGTCCTGTCAAACACACCGAGGGCAGTTACAGCACCGGTTCGATACAAACTAAAGCTCGTACATGAAACACAGAAAGTTGGCATGCAAGCAATTAGGAAGGCAAATGCAATGTTGGCCTTTATTGCAAGACGGTTGGAGTATAAGACTAAAGAAGTATTTCTGAAATTATACAGGGCTTTGGTGAGAACTCACCTGGAGTACTGCGTACACTTTTGTCCCCCTTATCTAAGGAAGGATGTACTTGCCTTGGAGGCACTGCACCGAAGGTTAACTGGATCAATTCCTGGGATGAGAGGGTTGTCCATTCTAAACAGAGAGCGATAGATTTCTGGATATTAAAGGCAACAAGGGATTTGGGAATAATGCATAAAATGGCGTTGAGGTGGAAGATCAGTGGAATTCAGTTGAATGATGGAGCAGGCTCGGGGTGCCGGATGGCCGACTCCTGCTCCTATGTCTTATGTTCTCATGTCCTATGAGGAGTGATTGAGTAGAATGGGCCTATACTCTCTGGAGTTTAGAAGAATGAGAGGTGATCTCATTGAAACATACAAGATTCTGAGGGGGCTTGACAGGGTAAATGTTGAGAGGCTGTTTCCCCCTGGCTGGATAGTCGAGAACAAGGGGGCATAGTCTCAGGATACGGGGTCGGCAATTTAGGCCTGAGATGAGGAGGAATTTCTTCACTAAGAGGGTCGAGAATATTTGGAATTATCTACCTCATTGGGCTGTGGATGCTGAGTCATTGACTATATTCAAGGCTGAGATCGATAGATTTTTGCACTCGAGGGGAATCAAGGGAAATGGGGATTGGGCGGGTAAGTGGAGTTGAGATTGAAGATCAGCCATGATCATATTGAATGGCGGAGCAGGCTTGAGGGCCAACTGCTGCTGCAATTTCTTATGCACTTATGAGCAGAAGCCGGCCATTAATCCCCTCGAGCTTTTGACATCGGAACAGGAGGAGGTCATTCAACTCTCGAACTTGTTACACAGGAAAAGAAGGCCATTCAGCCCTTGGAGCCTATTACACAGGTACAGGAGGATGCCATTAGCCCATCGAGGCTGTTACGCAGGAACAGAAAGCCAATAAGCCACTCAAGCCTGTTACATTTTAACAGGAGGCCATTCAGCCCCTCGTGGCTGTTACACAGGAACAGGAGGAGGCCATTCAGCCCCTCGTGGCTGTTACACAGGAATAGGAGGAGGCCATTCAGCCCCTCGTGGCTGTTACACAGGAACAGGAGGAGGCCATTCAGCCTCTCGAGCCTGTTACACAGGAAAAGGAGGAGGCCATTTAGCCGCAAGGGCCTGTTACACAGGAACAGGAGGAGGTCATTTAGCCCCTCGTGCCTGTTATACAGGTACCGAAGGCCATTCAGCCCCTCGAGCCGATTACACTGGAAATGGACGAGGCCATTCAGTCCCTTGAGCCTGTTATGTAGGATCA
This sequence comes from Heptranchias perlo, assembly GCF_035084215.1. Taxonomy (NCBI): domain Eukaryota; kingdom Metazoa; phylum Chordata; class Chondrichthyes; order Hexanchiformes; family Hexanchidae; genus Heptranchias; species Heptranchias perlo. The sequence continues at coordinate 5,229,058 of NW_027139612.1, read as the reverse complement.
GGAGGAGGCAATTGAGCCCCTCAAGGCTGTTACACAGGAGCAGGAGGAGGCCATTCAGCCCCTCGAGTCCGTTATACAGGAACTGAAGGCCAATCAGCCCCTCATGCATATTACACTGGAAAAGGACGAGGCCATTCAGCCCCTTGAGTCTGTTATGTCGGATCAGGAGGAGGCCATTGAGCCCCACAAGGCTGTTACACAGGAACTGGAGGAGGCCTTTCAGCCCCTCAACGCTAATACTTCGGAACAGTTGGAGACCATTTAGCCCCTAGTGCGTGTTACACTCAACAAGAGGAGGCCATTCAACCCCTCAAGGCAGTTATACAGGAACAGGAGGAGACCATTCAGCCCCGAGGGCATGTTACACAGGAGCAGGACGAGGCCATTCAACGCCTCTAACCTGTTATGTAGGATCAGGAGGAGGCCATTCAGCCCCTCGTGCCTGTTACATAGGAACAGGAGGAGGCCGTTCAGCCCCACGAGCCTGTTACACAGGAACTGGTGGAGGCCATTCAGACCCTAGGGCCTGTTACATAGGAACAGAAGGATGCCATTCAGCCCCTCGAGCCTGTCACGTAGGTACAGGAAGGCCATTCAGTCCCGAAGGCCTGTTACACAGGAAGAGGAGGAGGCCGATCAGCCCCTCAAGGCTGTTACACAGGAACAGGAGGAGAACATTCAGCCCCTAGGGCCTGTTACAAAGGAACAGGATGAGGCCGTTCAGCCCCTAGGGTCTGTTACACTGGAACAGGAGGAGGCCATTCAGCCCCTCAAGGCTGTTTCACAGGAACAGGATGAGGCCAATCAGCCCCTCAAGCCTGTAAGATCGGAAGAGGAGAAGGCCATACAGCCCGTCAAGCCTGTTATACTGGAACTGAAGGCCATTCAGCCCGTCAAGCCTATTACACTGGAAAAGGACGAGGCCCATTCAGCCTCTCGAGCATGTTAAGCAGAAACAGGAGGAGGCCATTCAGCCCCTCAAGGCTGTTCCGCAGGAAGAGTAGGCCAATCAGCCCTTGAAACCTATTACATTGGAACAGGAGGAGGCCATTCAGCACCTCAAGCTTGTGACATAGGAACAGGAGGAGGCCATTCAGCCCCTCGAGCCTGTTACACAGGAAAAGGAGGAGGCCATTCAGCCCCTCGAGTCCGTTATACAGTAGCAGGATGAGGCCAATCAGCCCCTTAAGCCTGCTAGATCGGAACAGGGAGAGGCCATTCAGCCCCTCGAGCCTGTTATACAGGAAATGAAGGCCATTCAGCCCCACGAGCCTGTTATACAGGAAATGAAGGTCATTCAACCCCTCGAGCCTATCATGTAGAATCAGGAGGAGGCCATTGAGCCCCTCAAGGCTTTATCACAGGTACCGGAGGAGACCATTCTGCCTCTCCAGGCTGTTACACAGGAACATGAGGCCCATCAGTCCCTCAAGCCTATTACATAGGAACAGGAGGAGGCCATTCAACCCCACAAGGCTGTTACGCAGGAGGAGGAGGGGGCCAGTCAACCTCTCAAAACTGTTGCATAGGAATAGGAAGATACCATTCAGCCCCTCAAGCCTGTTACATAGGAAGAGGTGGAGGCCATTCAGCCCCTGGGGTCTGTTATGTAGGATCAGCAGGAGGTCACTGAGCCCCTCAATGCTTTTACACAGGAACAGGAGGAGGCCATTCAGCCCCTCGAGTCTGTTACACAGGGACAGAAGGAGGCCATTCAGCCCCTCAAGGCTGTTAAACAGGAACAGGTGAAGAGCATTCAGCCCATAGGGTCTGTTACACATGAACAGGAGGACGCCATTCAGCCCATCAAGGCTGTTTCACATGAACAGGAGAAGACCATCCAGCCCCTAAAGACTTCTTCATAGGAACAAGAGGAGGCCATTCAGCCCCTCGAGCCTGTTATACAGGAACTTAAGGCCATTCTGCCCCTCGAGCATATTGCACTTCAAAAGGACAAGACCATTCAGCCGCACGAGCCTGTCATGTAGGATCAGGAGGAGGACATTGAGCCCCTCAAAGCTTTAACACAGGTACTGGAGGAGGCCATTCTCCCTCTCAAGGCTGTGACACAGGAACAGGAGGTCAATCAGTCCCTCAAGCCTGTTACATAGGTAAAGGGGGAGGCCATTCGACCCCTTAAGGCTGTTACAAATGAACAGGAGGAGGCCATTCATCCCCTCACGGCTGTTTCACAGGAACAGGAGGAGGCCATTCATCCCCTTCAGGCTGTTAAACAGGAACTGGAGGAGGCCATTCAGCCCATCAAGGCTTTTTCATAGGAGAAGCGGGAGACCCTTCAGCCCCTCGAGCCTGTTACACAGGAACTGGAGGAGGCCATTCAACCCATCGACCCTGTCGCATAGGAGCAGGAGGAGGCCATTCAGCCGATCGAACCTGTCGCGTAGGAACAGGAGGAGGCCATTTAGCCCCTCAAGCCTGTTACATCGGAACAGGAGAAGGCCATTCAGCCCCTCGAGCCTATTACACTGGAGAACTGCGAGGCCCATTCAACCTCTCGATCCTGTTGTGTAGGATCAGGAGGAGGCGAATTAGCCCCTCGAGCCTGTCGCATAAGAACAGGGAGAGGCCATTCAGCACATTGGGCCTGTTACACTGGAGCAGGCTGAGCCCAATCAGCCACTCAGCTTGTTCGCTCGCAACAGGAGGCCATTCAGCCCCTCGAGCCTGTTATACCGGAACCGAAGGCCATTCAGCCCCTCGAGCCAAATGCACTGGAAAGTCGAGTCCATTCAGCCCCTCGAGCCGGTTAAGCAGGAACATGAGAAGACCTTTCAGCCCCTCAACACTTTTACACAGGAACAGGAGGAGGCCATAGTGACTCAGTGATCTCAGTGAACCCTCAATGCTCCACAGAGAACTCGCAGCGACCCACTGATCCCACAATGTCCCAGTGATCGCACAATAACCCAGTGATCGCACAGTTTCCCAGTGATCCCACAGTATCCCACAATGACCCAGTGATACCATTGTGCCCCAGTGATCCCAATGCAGTGATCCCGCTGTGTCCCACAGTGATTCCTCAAAAACACAGTCATCCCACGGTGACCCAATGATCTGACTGTGAACCTACAGTGATCCCAGTGATCCCACAGTGTCCCACAATGATCCCACAATGACCCAGTGACACCACAGTGACCCAATGATCCCACAGCGACCCAGTGATCACAGTGACCAAGTGATCCCTCAATACCCCACAGAGATCGCACAGTGACCACACTGTGCTCCCAGTGATCCCACAGTAACCCAGACACAACTCACGTGAGCCCCATTGGGTGCAGCCTGCGGTGAAGGCCTCGGTCAGTCCCCTCTGGAGAGAAAGCTTCTTCTCCAAGGATTCCTCTTCCTCCCAAAATTTCTCTTTCGACATCTTCATGTTACGGCATTTCCACAAAAATAATCCACTAGAGAGAGAGAAATAAGGAATTGATTAAAAACAAAGCAAGAGATGAAAAAAGCACAGCAAGAGCCCAGAGCTCCCTCACACTCACACTCACTCACATTCATTCCGTTCCACAGGCAATCTCTCAGTCAACACCATTGATAAAATCCCCAGTTACAAATCTGAGACTCTAAAGAAAATAGAGGAAAGTTGGGAGAGAGAGAGAGAGAGAGAGACTCGGGACAGACTGAAGAGCGCATGTTGTTTCACTCTTTCTCTAATACAAGTTTTCAGGGTTTTCTCTCCTGCTTTGCCACTCACTCATTCCCTCTAAAAGGTGCCGGTCTGACTCTCTGTCCTGGTCAATATTTGCTGCAGGGTCCAAACTACCCCGAGTTCGTTTTCTCTTCTGTTCCTGGAACAGGGAACAAAAAGGTGAACGAACTTTCCCTTTGCTCTTTTCTCTTGTTTTAATTAGCAGTGGATAAAAAGCCTGTAGTTTGTGGTCAACTCACAGTTTGTGACTTTTTCAATTAGCCAAAGTGTTCAAATGAATTCATATCATTTAAAACAGCTGAAGCAAAGAACTTTAAAAAAACCAAATAGACAGCAAGATCCCTCACTCAGTTACAGGGACAATCTCTCAGCAACATTCATTTACAGAGAAACAAAGCCCAGTTTATAAAGTAGATAAATGTAAAGATTGAGAGACAATCTTTCTCGACATAACAACTTGTATTTATATATTACAGCAATTACTACAACAACAACTTGGATATATAAATATATATATTTACACATTACCACTACTACATGGCCCAGATAAAGGTTGTGGGGAGAGAGCTGAGAGGGAAATGAGATCACCCATTCAAAGAGTCAGCGCAGGCACGGTGGGCCGAATGGCCTTCTCCTGTGTTGAACCCACGATGATACCATGAACAACAACTTCAAAGTCTGGGACAGGAAACAAGATAGCCGCCTCTACGGCAGACATCATACTGAGGGGCAAGCTGGATATCATACTTGGAGCCAAGGTGGCCATCTTATTGGGGTCAAGGTAACCATGTTAAACAAAATGGCTGCCCTGAAGCTTAAACAAAATGGCTGCCCTGAACCGAAAACGAAATGGCCTCCAGTCAGGCAGCCATCTTAATGACGGGTAGGGCGGCCATCTGAGTGAGAGACAAGGAGGGCATCGTCAGCAAAATGGCGGCCATGAAGTTCATTCAAAATGGCTGCATTGTACCGGAAGTAAAATGGGCAGCAGTCAGGGTGAGGGGCAAGGTCGAGCTTGTTGTGTTGAGAGAGACGGAGGGGGTTCATTTGCTATTGCTGTTATATCACTGTTGCACTATAGTTAAAGATACAAACTGTGTGAAACTCGCATTGGCTGGTGTTTAACACAAAGACAGCGGTGCAGTGAGGGAATTAAACACCAAAAAGTGAATTTCAGCAAAAATTGGATTCGCATTTGGTTATTTGGACGTAATGCTTTGGAGAAGGAGAGACCAGACATTTGGAGGGAAGGTCCAATTAGCCATTTTGTGTCGAAAATGTAATTCGAGCTTCTATTGAATAAATCAGAGTAAAATTGGACTCAATCTGAATGTGGTTCTGATCTGGGATTTGGTTAATTTCTCCTTTGTTCATATTTTTCTTTAATCTGAAACAATAACAGTATTTGTAACAGTAACAGATCAGGAGAGTGCTGCAGGACCCTGTCCAGTTTAGTAACACAGCAGAAGGGGTAAGAGTACATTGTGATTTATTACAGAATCCAGCAGCTCACTGGGAAAGTTACACACGGTACAGATGGAGGAGCAGAAAGGTGCAAAGTGATTTTACACTTTAATTTGGGGCAATGACATTTTATCTCCACGAAATTTAATTTTACATTTAACTTAATGAGCTCTTTTTCTTAAAGAAACTTCAGGCACAAACCATGGCTTCATAAAGAAAACAATCATTTATTATTATTAACACACTGGAAAAATTGGCATTAAAATTTAAACAGCACCTTGGGTTTATATCTGATTTAGAATTGCTTTAGCACCAATAAAACAACACATTCTGAATTCCTAAAATGCATAACCGTTTGGAAATCAAATGTCTATCTTAGAATAAGCCCATAATGAAAGTTATATCCTCATGGTTGGCTCAAGCCTGCCAGGAAGATTCCAGGTATTTTGATGGATACAGGTGTAATGTAGCGAGGCTTTCTCTTGTATCCAGGTCATCCGCTTCACAGGCAATCTGTAAACCTGCATCATGGCATCAAGCTGGGAGGCAGCGAGTAGTCAGGAAAATTCCAGGTGAGGTGGTGCTGCCAGGAAGCGAAAGGTGAGTTTGGAACAGTTATGGTGGATCTGTGTCTCTCTTCACTCAACTTCTGCCCAGCTTTTAAAACAGATTTTTAACACAGAATCACATCTCTGGGACGGTGACTTATCAAGAATAGGTTCATAAAAATACAACCCACGATTGATTGACACTTCACTTGTTTTCTCCCAGTGTCCACAACGTAACCGAGTTAAGTCGGCAGATGTTCAAACCAGCTCTCGCCCTCCTGGAATCGTTCTTATTGCTATGGTGATCTATCCTCTGCTGTGTGATCTTTTACAATACGTCATTAACAATCCTTTTTACACACCTTCCACCTTTTAAGAGTCCTTTTCCGAATGAAAAGCTGAAGCCGATTTATTCTCAGGCTTTCGTTTATCAGATGATTTTATACTACACAGAGCAGCTGGGAAACTCCTCCAGTAAGTAATGGTCATGGCCAGGTACACAAGACTGAGTGACTTTATTGTGCAGCCTCCAAGCATCACCTTTACAAATGTCAAAATTAAATCCACGAGAGTGTTACCCCAGAACAAACATGAACTGTCTGGCCTGCTTCATCTACTGCTGTTCTGCTGGTCAGCACTCTCACACACTCCAGGCTGATTACACAGTTTGTTTGGTTATTTAATGCTTTCTGTGTTCTATTCTCACTCCTGTCTCTACCCTCCGATCTCTTTATGTGTTTGTCCGTCTTTCAATGTATCTGTTCTCTGTTTATGTCGTTTGTCTCTGTTTATTTTCTGCCTGTTTTTCTATCTTATTATTTCCACTTCCACTTCCATCACTTTGTAACTTTTTGTCAGTCTCTCTCTGTCCTTCCATCCATGTCTGCTTGCTCTCTCTCATTGTATAGATGATTTCTTTCACTCTTTATTTTTCTCTCCTTTCTTACAAACTATCTTTATATCTCTCCTTTTCCGAGTAGCTCTGTCTTTCTCCCTCTTTGTGTGTGTCTCTCTCTGTGTCTCACTCTCTCTCTTTCACACACACACCCTCGCTTTTATGTGAATCTGTCTGAAATTTTTCTGCGCTTTTTTAATCATGATATTTCTTTTGTCCCTGTGTTCTCTCCCCATCTGTCTAAATCTCTCGCTTTTTCCCCGTTCTCTCTGTTTCTCTCTCCCGCTGTTTGTGTGTGTCTCTCTCCCTCCCCTGTCTCGCTCTCCCTCTCTTCCTCTCCCCCATCTCTGTCTCTTTCTCCCTCTTTCTCAAACTCTCTGTCATTTTTTTTCTCTCCCTCTCTCTCCCTCGCTCTCTCCTTTTCCATTTATGAGGACTGCATCCATTCTGATCAGGCCCACAGCAGCTAGTTTTATTACCAACTTTTCAAAATTTGCCCGGTGGCCAATTGGTTGAAGTCCAGCTGAGCTCTTTAGAGCCGCCATTTCGAGCAACAATTCATGTGTCGTCTGCAGAGTAAATCCTGCCTCAACAGGAAAGATTGTCAATAAAATATATCAGAATCAGGTTTAAGATCATTTCGTGATTCTGTGCTGCTAATATAAAATGTACTTTCCATCCCCCGGGAAGTGTAGGGGATGGAGTATGAAATGGGATTTAGTTCTAGTGCTTGAAACCCTTCAGCTCTTTCTATGATTTCACTAATTTAACAATTAGATTGAGTGGGTATTTCGCAACGTTCTTCAGCTCCTCTCTGAATTTCGTCTGGGTCAGGACGTAAATACACGTGTTTGTGCAGGAACTGAGAAGCTGCAGCATCTTTGATGTGTGTTCTGTGATATAACCAGGGTCAGTGTGGGAGTAATAATACCGAATGTCTGCAATTCGCACATAAATGTAAAAGACAACCCATGTCAGCCACAACAGTATAAAACTGCCCGATATACTGAAGAGTAAAATGATGGATTTCTTTCGGTTCTTCATCTCTGGATCACTCTGATTCTCTCCATTGCTGCGGACGCGGAGCCCCCTGCGGACTCGACTGGACACCAAAAATAAGCCTGACAGTCAGAACATTCAGCAGCAAAATCAGACAGAACGGGACACAAGGGGTTAAAATGAGGTGAAACATGTCAAATGCTGCCCATGCGGGGGAAGTACGGAAGATCAATTTAGTCCCACAAAAGAAGGAAACATTATCAATTATTAATTGGTTTTCAAGTGTAAAGTACCAGGGGACATTCACCAAACAGCCCAGCACACTCACTGTTCCCAGAACCACAGCCGCCGTTCTCTCGGTGCAATATTTAGTTTTCAGCTTCTCACAACAAATGGCCACAAATCGATCAAAGGTGAAAGCGACTGTGAACCAGACAGAAACATTCGCAGCTGCAAATCCCAAGAATATAATAAAACTGCACACGGGAGTAATGTTCAGGAATGAAATTGGGAGATACATCAAAGGAATCTCTCTCAGTATCGGATCAGCGATAACGACCATGAGATCGGCCACTGCCATTCCCACCAGGTATCGACTGATACATTTGGAGAGACCGCACTTTCCTCGGGACAGGATCACAATCGCCACCAAGTTAACTGTAAGAGAGAGAAAAGGAAGCAGAGAAATTACTGATCAGTCCTGGAGCCAAAGCAGCAGTTTGAGAGGATCTGAGGTGAAATTTCCAGCTTTGTTGCTGCATCGAAGGATGGAAAGTGATTGATTGACCTGGGCAGCGCTTTCGGGCAGAGAGATGTTTTTAAACACAATGATCAATAATGAATCGGGGGATGGATACAGAAAGTGAATAAAATGAGCACCGGATCCACTGGAAGGGCTGAGTGAGGGCACAGTGCCGGTGGGGAAGGGAGAATGGGTTTTACACAATGGGAATACAGCGGATTAAAGCAGGAGTTAGGTTCCAGACTGACGGGAAAGAGAGGGAAGGGTCGGAACGTGAGGGGACAGGAGGAGGTGCAGCTGGTTTGTTGCTCTGGGTTAAGAGAGCCGACAGGGGCTGGCACTAAACGGGAAAGGCAGCTGGAGACCGAGCCAGTGAGTGAGATTGGGAGGGAGATAAGGAAGAGGACATGTAGGAGCTGGAGGGGAGTCAGGAGCAGATGGTTTGGGAAAGTGGACAAACTGAAGGAACGGATGAGGAGACAGAGGATTCAATGCAATGGGAGGAGAGGCTGGGATTCACAGGGAGAGACTGCAGCAGAGTGTTAGAGGAAATCTAATCTATAGGTCCCACTAACACAATCCAACTAATACATTCAACAGTTCATTTCTGTGGTTATAGGTGTCAGGGAACCAGAGTTGTGTTTAAAATATGTTCAATAAATTTACTTTGTGCATTCAATTAAAATTAAATTGATATGTATTAATTAAATCAACCTCGTTGTTCATTGAATTCACCCCAACTTTAACGTACAGTATCCGAATAATTCATTACGATCAAGAAATTATTGATTCTCTTCTTGAAGTAACTTTTAATCATGTTTAGTTATCCGTTGGAAAACAAGGAACATTCACAAAATCAGACTGAGGGCCTGACAGGGATATAAACACAAGGAGCGAGTCCCACAATAAAAACTCACCCAATCTGACCATATCATAAGTCACATTTTCTATATTTAATTGTACTGGAAGTTTCAGCAGTTCATTCCGATTAATTATTCACACCACAGCCTCTCGCTTTCCCTCTCAGTCGCCCTCTCCATCACTCAATCTACTCTCTTTCTCAAGTCCATTTTTATATGCGATTAAATCCCATCAGCTTGTGCCTGCATTCTGTTCACCAGCCCCGTGTTCCACCGATCCTATTCTCAGTGTCAGTTTGTTAAATAGTGAAGCCTCTGTGGAATAGTTTAATGTTTCTACAGATCATCCGATTCTCCACTTGTTCACCTACACTGTTCACTTCATCTACAAATCATGTAATAAACAGAATCAATTTCCTCTCCCAGATAGCTCTCACAATAATTAAGATTCCTTCTGCTGTAATTATAAAGTAAAGTGATAGATGGCGGGATTGTTCAATTAACAAAACGCCAAAATCACACTTATATTCTACGGATACATAGAAGGGCTCCTGATTCCAACAGGGACAGTGCGAACTGATACAAGATCGCATCAAATCATTTCATTTTACAATGAACTCCAGTGACAGTCAGTGAATTCATCCACAGTGAAGCAGAGAAGGAGATGTGAAAGAGTCAGCAGCAAACTCAGTTCAGTAGCCAGACATCTGAAGCGGCGTCAGATACACACATAATGAAATAATATTTCATAACAGTGATCACCAATAAATACATTGAAACCCCAGTTAAACTGAAGCATGTTATTGGGGAGGGAGGACACTGCACTGCCTCCTTGTAACACTGAGACCGTGAGCTGTCTCATTATCAATCACTGAAAACACATTGATGAAAACATGTACCAGAACAGGTTCGTTGCACACGATGGAAATATTAACAGCTCCTGATGGTCTGCTAACAGCTCTCAGTCCTGACAGCGTCTGATTCCAATACATTCATTACAGGGAATAATCCAGTAATAATGCCAGGTTTGTATATACAAAGGTCACTACAGATACAATATAACTCCTACAAGTCCAAGTGTTTCGAAGTTAAGGACATAGCATTGTTCAACAATATATTAATACAGAGAATAATCCAGTAACAATGCCAGTGTTGGATAGACAAAGTTCATTACGGATATAATGCAGCTCCTATGAGACCGAAAGAGCAGAGACTTAACACTTTCCATCATTCAACCAATAGAACAGAACAGGTCACTGTGTAAAATATGTGGGTAGAAAATGTAATTTGCCAATTACAGCATTAGACTTAACACTGATTTAAACCATTAACAGCTGGGATAATGGCTTAACTGGAACTCCAACGGCTGCAAGAACAGGATAAGACATGCGTTGTATCTGAATTATTACTGGATATCCCATTTCTGTGAGAAGCACCGACTTCTGTTGGCCTGGAAACCACGGCTCCGGCAGGAACTCTGAGCTGATCGATTCCAACAAGCCCTGATTTATACAGGGGCTAAGTCTCCACTGACACGGTTTTACTCCTGATCATTGCTATTAGTTACAGTCAGTTTAACAAACACATTACATCAGCAGCTTTGACTCCGATGTAAATAATGTGGTGAATAAAACAAAAAGATCTCAAAGTCCAGCTGATTATCTTGATCACACCTCTCTCAGGATTAAAGGTTAAATCTGTTCTCATACCGGACTCATCCAACAATAACGAGCGGCTCCATTTACAGTTTTTATATAAATGTATTGACCATGATCACTCCTGGTGATTCATTTATAAATGTTCCAGATTCTCCGCAGTGCAGCCTGAATCCAGGGACACAAGCAGACCCGTTTCACTCTGTTCCTGCAGTTTCCCAGTTAAAATATGAATTGTGAGTCTCTGACACGAGGACAGTTCAAGGGCAGGTTGGGGATTGCAGCCTGGAAATGACTGTGGGTGATATTAGGGGACGGACACTGAACGTGTCCCATTGACATTCCTCTCTCCGCTATTTTAATGAAGATGTTTACCCGTTTATTCTACATTGGTTAACAGCTCCAGTAAAATTGGTCCCGTGTAACACCGAGCTGAGCTCTTGGCCCGATTTGACCTCCTTCACAAATGCCCCGTTATTCCCTCACCCGCCTCCATTCCTTCCTCAGCCCATTGACCACTGAAACCATCATCAATGCCTCTGTCCCCTCCAGACTCCATTGCTCCAATGCGCTTCTGGCCGGCCACCCAACCTCTACCTTCCATCAACGTGAACTCGTCCAAAATTGTGTTGTCCACGACTACCAGCACCAGGTCTTGCTCGGCCTCACTGACCCTCACTGGCTCCCAGTTCCATGTCCCTTAAATTTAAAATTCTCATTCTTGGATTTAAATCCCTCCATGGCCCACCCCTTCCCGTCTCCATACCTTCAGACAGCCCACCATCACCTCCTCATTCATCGGACACTGGCCTCTGTTGGTGGGAGTACCCTCACTTGGTTCCACTCACCTATCTGATCAGAGCCAGGTGAAGCGTCTCTTCCCACCCTATCACCGTTATCTCTGATGTCTCTGAATGTTCAATCCTTGGCTCCCTCCTCTTCCTCATCTACATTCTGCCCTTTGGTGACACAATCCACCCCTGTTTTTTTTTGATTGGTGAGTCGTTCACCAATCACCCAATCCCTTACTGAACTGCATTGGATTCTAGTCTCAAAACCCAGTATTTTATTTCTTCCTTTCTTACACTTAAAATCCATTTGGCCTCACCCCTCCCTGACACTGCAGTGCAGTACTGAGGGAGGGCAGTGTTGTTGAAGTGTCAGTATTGAGGCAGCACAGTACTGTCGGAGGGTAACTACTGAGGGATCGCAGTACTGTCGGAGGGTCAATACTGAGGGAGCGCAGTGCTGTCGGAGGGTCAGTATTGAGGCAGCACAGCAATGAAGGAGGCGCCGACTTTTGTCGGACACATTAAAGCGAGGGCTAATCTGCCCTCTCAGGTGGGTGTAAAAGAACCTCTGGCAATATTCAAAATAGTCCAGGGGAGTTCTCCCCGGTGTCCTGGCCAATAACTTTCCCTCAACCAACATTACTAAAACTGATTTTCTGGTCATTTATCTCAGTGAAATGTGTGGGATCTTGCTGTGTGCAAATTGGCAGTCGCGTTTCCTACATTACCACAGTGACTACACTTCACAATGTACTTCATTGACTGTTTTGTGAAGTCCTGAGGTCTTGAAAGGCGCTATATCAAGGCAAGTTCTTTCCTTCTTTCAGACCTTTCATGAAACCCATCTCTTGCTCCAAGCTTTTGTCATCCCTCCTAATATCTCCATCTTTTGGGCCTTCTTTCGGGCACTATCGGGTCCTGCTCTCCTCTGCCAAAACTGCTCAATATTCCAGGATCATCCTGGAATGTAAAGATAACCGCCGGCTTCTCTTCACCACTACAAAACATCTTCTTAAACCCCTCACCCCTGCCCCCTCCAACCTCACCTTCAACGTAAAGTGTGAGAAGCTCATGGAATTCTTTGTCACTAAGGTTGAGACCATCTGTTCAGCTGCCTCCCTTACCCTAACCCACCAAGCCAAACTTCTCCAATGGCTCCCCCTGCCCTATCCCTGAACTCGCATCTTTGTCTTGTTTCTCTCCTGTTTCCCCTCATACCCTCTCCTAGCTCATCTTGACCATGAGACCCACCTCTTGCTCACTCGATCTATTCCCACTAAACTGCTGACCACCCAACTTCCCTTCTTGGGCCCCATGTTTGCTGATATTATGAACGGTTCCCTCTCTTCAGCTACTGTCACCCTTCACTTCAAATCCGCCATCATCACCCCCCTCCTCAAAAAACCCAAACTGTACCCACTGTCCTTGCAAATTAACGCCCCATCTCCAACCTCCCCATTCTCTCCAAATTCCTTGAACGTATTCTCACCTCTCAAATCCGTGCCCATCTTTCTCTCAACTCCATATTTGAATCCCTCCCATCAGGTTTCCGCCCCTACCATAGTACTGAAACGAACCTCATAAAAGTCACAAATGACATCCTATGACGGTGATGATGGTAAAATATCCCTCCGCATCCTTCTCGACCTGTCTGCAGCTTTTGACACGGTTGACCACACCATCCTCCTCCAACGCCTCTCCTGCATCGTCCAGCTGGGTGGGACGGCGCTCGCCTGGTTTCATTCTTATCTATCCTGTCGTAGCCAAAGAATCACCTGCAATGATTTCTTTTCCCGCTTTCGCACTGTTCCCTCAGAAGTTCCCCAAGGATCTATCCTTAACCCCCTCCTATTCCTCATCTACATGCTGCCCCGCGGCGACATCAACCGAAAACACAACGTCAGATTCCACACATGCACTGACGACACCCAGCTTAACCTCACAACCACCTCCCTCGACCCTTCCACTGTCTCTCATTTGTCACATTGCTTGTCCGACATCCAGTACTGGATGAGCAAAAATTTCCTCCAACTAAATATTGGGAAGGCTGAAGCCATTGTCTTTGGTCCCCGCTGCAAACTCCATTCACGAACCACCGACTCCATCACTCTCCCTGGCAACTGTCTGAGGATGAACCAGACTGCTCACAACCTTGTCGACCTGAGGTGAGTTTATGACCACATTTCTGCTCCATCACCAAGCCCGCCTGCTTCCACCTCCATAACATCGCCCGTCTCCGCTCCTGCCTCAGCTCATCAGCTCCTTAAACACTCATCCATGATCGTGTTACCTCTAGCTTTGACGATTCCAATGCTCCCCTGGCCGGTCTCCCATCTTCCACCCTTCATATACGTGACCTAATCCAAAACGGTGCTGCCCGTATCCTAACTCACAACAAGTCCCGTTCACCCAGCAGCCCGTGCTCGCTGACCTACATTGGCTCCCGCTTGGCGAACGCCTCGATTTTAAAATTCAAATCATTTTTTCAAATCCCTCCATGGCCTCGCCCCTCCCTATCTCTGTAACCTCCTCCAGCCCTACAGCCCTCCGAGATCTCGGCGCTTCTCAATTTTTAGCCTCTTTTGCATCCCCTATTTCAATCACTCCACCATTGGCGTGCGTGCCTTTAGCTGCCTTGGCCCCAAGCTCTGGAATTCCCTCCCTAAACTTCTCCACCTCTCTACTCTGTCTCCTCCTTTAAGACGCTCCTTAGAATCTACCTCTTGGAAAAAGCTTTTGGTCACCTGTCCTAATATCTCCTTATGTGGCTCGGTGTCAAATATTGTTTGATAATCGCTCCTATGAAGCACCTTGGGACGTTTTACTCCGTTAAACGCGCGATATAAATGCAACTTGTTGTTGTTGTTGAACATGGTTGATCTGTATCTTAACTCTATCTCCCTGCCTTGGTTCCAGAACCTTTAATACCTTTGCCTAACAAAAATCTATCAGTCTCTGTGTTGAAATTATCAATTAGCCCCCAGACTCAGCAGATTTTTAGGGCGGAGAGGGTTCCAGATTCCCACTACCCTTTGTGTGAAGAAGTGCTTCCTGACATCACCCCTGACCGCTTTAGCACTAATTTTCAGGTCATGGCCCCGTGTTCTGGATCTCCATCTACCCCAATCAAATCCTTTAATCATCTTAAACACCTCAATTAGATCACCCCTTAATCTTCTATACTCAATTGAATACAACACCAGTCTATGCAATCTGTCCTTATAATTTAAACCTTTTAGTCCCGGTATCATTCTGGTGAATCTGTGCTGCACCCCCTCCAAGACCAATATATCCTTCCTGAGGTGCGGTGCCCAGAACTGATCACAATACTCCAGATGGTGTTTAACCAGAGCTCTGTACAGTTGTAACATAACTTCTACCTCTTTACATTCCAGCCACTGAGATAAAGGCCAAAATTCCGTTCGGCTTTTAAATTATTTTTTTGTACCTGTCCACTCGCTTTCAGTGATTTCTGTACTTGGACCTAAATCTCCCTGCTCATCCACAGTTCCGAGCTTCTCACCATTTAAAACATTC
Organism: Heptranchias perlo; assembly: GCF_035084215.1. Classification (NCBI taxonomy): domain Eukaryota; kingdom Metazoa; phylum Chordata; class Chondrichthyes; order Hexanchiformes; family Hexanchidae; genus Heptranchias; species Heptranchias perlo. Next base: position 5,213,891 of record NW_027139612.1, on the reverse strand, counting down.
TCTGATCTATCTTTCTTAGGTCCAAAGGGGATGACCTCACACTTTCCCACATTGAACTCTATTTGTCATAGTTTTGCCCACTCACTTAATCGATCTACGTCCCTTTGCAACTTTCTGCTCCCATCTATATTATTTACTGTGCCACCTAACTTCGTGTCATCGCAAACTTAGATATACAGCTATTCCTTCATCCAAGTCATTTATAAATATAGTGAAAAGCCGTGGCCCCAGTGCAGATCACTGGGGGTCACCACTAGTCACATCGTGCCAATTTGAGAACATATCCATTTTTCCTATTCTCTGTGTCCTACCGACTAATCAATTCCCCAATTCAATCCAATTGGTTGCCTGTCATTCCATGTGCTCTCATTTTTGTTAACAATCCCTTATGTGGCACCTTGTCGAATGTTGTCAGCATGATCTGTAAAAATTCCGACCAAACTCCCGTCTGCTGGGGGAGTGAGGCCTCCACATTGAGCAGCCTCCCACCTCGCTTTGACTCTGAAAACACTCCAAGACAGGCAAACCCAGCAATTGATTTGTGGGCTCCTTCAAATATGTGGCCCCATGAACGGGCACTCCAAGATCATGCGGGGAGCTATAACCATTTATGTGAGGCTGAATCTGATAAATCTACAGCAGTGACTATTTTACATAATGTGATCTGCAAGTTTGGTTTAGTGAGAGCGCATTTCGTTCAACGAGAAAGGGTGAGAGTGATGTCATTGGAAATTGCGTCACTAACAGAGCCGTAGCTTTTTAACATGAGATGAGAGTGATGTCATCGAGTGGCCCGGCGTATGTGGACGTCACGTGTTGAACGGAAACCGGAAGTCCCCACACTGTCACTAATCATTCCCATCAAACTAAAGAACAAAAGAACGTGAGGAATAGGAGCTGGAGTAGTCCATATGGCCCCTCGAGCCTGCTCCGCCATTCAACAAAATTATGACTGATCTTCAATCTCAACTCCACTTTCCCACCCGATCCCCTTATCGCGTGAATCCCCTAGAGTCCAAAAATCTATCGATCTCAGTCTTGAATATACTCAACGACTCAGCATCCACAGCCCTCTGGGGTAGAGAATTCCAAGGATTCACAACTCTCTGAGTGAAGAAATTCCTCCTCATCACAGTTCAAAATGGCCAGCCCCTTATCCGGAGACTATGCCCACTAGTTCTAGACTCTCCAGCCAGGGGAAACAGCCTCTCAGCATCTACCCTGACAAGCACCCTCAGAATCTTATATGTTTCAATGAGGTCAACTTTCACTTTCAAAAGTCCAGCGAGTAAAGGCCGAATCTACTCAATCTCTCCTCATAGGACAACCCTCTCATCACAGGAATCAATCCAGTGAACCTTTGTTGCACCCCCTCTAAGGTAAATATATCCTTCCTTAGATAAGTGGACCAAAACTGTACACAGTACTCAAAGTGTGGTCTCACAAAGCCCTGTACAATTACAGCAAGAGATCCTTACTCTTGTATTCTCACAACCTTGCAATATAGGCCAACATGCAATTTGCCTTTCTAATTGCCTGCTGTACCTGCATGTTAACTTTCTGTGTTTCATGCACAAGGACACCCAAATCCTTTTGAACAACAACGTTGAATAGTTTCTCACCATTCGAAAGATATTCTGTTTTTCTATTCATCCTACCAAAGTGAATAACCTCACATTTCCCCACATTATACTCCATCTGCCACATTCTTGCCCATTCATCTAACCTGTCTATATCTCTTTGCAGTCTCTTTGCATCCTCCTCACAGCTTACTTTTCCCCCTAGCTTTGTATCGTCAGCAAATTAGGATACATTACACTCGGTCTCTTCATCTAAGTCATTGATATAGATTGTAATTAGCTGAGGTCCAAGCACCGATCCTTGCAGCACCCCACTAGTTACAGCCTGCCTGAAAATGACCGTTCATCCCTACTTTCTGCTTTCTGTCCGTTAACACATCCTCTATCCATGCAAATGTACTATCCCCAATCACATAAGCCCTTATCTTGTGTAACAACTTTTAGTGCGGCACCTTATCGAATGCCTTGTGAAAACCCAAATACACTACTTCCACTGGATCCCCTTCATTTTACGCTCAAAAATTTCTGATGGATTTGTCAAACACGGTTTCGTTTTCATAAAACGATTTGACTTTGCCTAATCATATTATGGTTTTCCATGTGTCTAAGTGAGGAAAGCGTCATCCGTGTCGTAGGAGGAGAGGAGGGGAAAGTGATCCCGGTCTAAGGGGGAGAGGAGGAGACCGTGATCCAGAACGTGATCAGATGTAAGTTACTGGGCCATCACATCTAAAAGAAACAAACTGTTTACCTTCACATTAATGGATGGTGACGAATAATCTATTTGCCTTCCTTGTTTGGGGCAGTTTCCAGCCAATACCATTGCTCTGCAATCCTCACAAATCCCAATTGTCAACTGTTTGCCATCATCCAGCACAAGAGCATCCCCCACTAGAGGTGCATACAGGAACAAGGGGGAGAGGAGGAGCAAGTGATCCAGGATGCAAGGTGTTCAGGAAATACAGAGAGCGAAACAAAGGAGAGGGGCGGCAGTATTGATTAAGGAGAATATTGCAATGCTGGAGACAGAGGACTTCCTGGAGAGTCAAGGACATATTCTATTTGGTTAGAGTTAAGAAATAAAAGAGGTGCCATTAAACTACTTGCTGTATTCTATAGGCCACCAACTAGTGGGAAGGGTATAGAGGAGCAAATCTGCAGGGAAATTACAGAGAGGTGCAAAAGCCCTAGAGTAGTGACTTCAACTATCCCAATATAGACTGGGATAATAATAATAATATAAGGGACACAGAGGGGGACGAATTTTTGTAATGTGTTCAGGATACCTTTAGTAACCAGTACGTTCACCCCCACCCCCCAAAGAAGAAAGAGGCATTGCTGGACTTGGTTCTTGGGAATGAGGCGGGCCAAGTGGAGCATGTGTCAGTGGAGGATCATTGAGGGAGAAGCGATCATAGTATCATAAGGCTTAGAATAGCAATGGAAAAGGACACGGGCCACTCCTAAGTAAAAGTACTCAATTGGAGAAGGGCCAATTTCAATGGGATGAGAACAGATCTGGCCCAGATAAATTGGAATCAAAGATTGGCAGGCAAAGCTGTGATTGAACAGTGGGCAGGCATTATGGAGGTGTTGGTTCGGGTATTGTCTAGATACATTCCCACGAGGCAGAAAGGTAGGGCAACTGAAGCCAGAGCTCCCTGGATGAAAAAAGATATAGAGAGTAAGATGAAACGGTGACAGGGCGTATGTCAGATGTCAGGTTAGTAACACAAGTGAGAACCAGGCAGAATATAGAAAGTTCAGAGGGGATGTGAAAAAGGAAATAAGAGAGGCAAAGATAGAGTTGGATAATCGACTGGCAGCCAACATAAAAGGGAATCCAAAAGTCTTCTACAGGCATGTAAAGATTAAACGGGTAGTAAGAGGAGGGGTGGGACCGGTTCGGGACCATAAAGGAGATCTACTGATGGAGGCAGAAGGGATGGCCGAGATACTAAATAAATACTTTGCACCTGTCTTTACCAAGGAAGAAGATGCTGCCACAGTCTCAGTAAAGGAAGAAATAGTTGAGATACCGGATGGGCTAAGAATTAATAAAGATGAAATACTTGAAAGGCCAGCTGTACTTAAAGTAGATAAGTCACCCGGTCCGCATGGGATGCATCCGACGTTGCTGAGGGAAGTAAGGGTGGAAATTGCTTAGGTACTGGCCATAATCTTCCAAACATCCATAGATACGGGGGTGGTGCCTAAGGGCTGGAGAATTGCAAATGATACATCCTTGTTCAATAAAGGGTGCAAGGATAAACCCAACAACATAGACCAGTCAGTTTCACCTCAGAGGTTGGGGAAATTTTTAGAATCGATAGTCCGGGACAGAATTAATAGTCACTTGGACGAGTGTGGATTGATTCGGGAAAACCAGCACGGGTTTGTTAAAGGCTAATTGTGTTTAACTAACCTGATAGAGTTTTCTGATGAGGAAACAGAGAGGGTAGATGAGGGCAATGCAGTTGATGTGGTGTATATGGAATTTCAAAGGGCGGCTGATAACGTGCCGCATGGTCGGCTTATCATCAAGATTACGGCCCATGGAATAAAGGGGGCAATAGCAACATGGATACAGAATTGGCTAAGGGACAGGAAACAGAGAGTCGTGGTGAATGGTTGCTTTTTGGACTGGAGGGAGGTGCACAGTCGTGTTCCCCAGGGGTCAGTGCTGGGACCACCGCTTTTCTTGATATATATTTGTGAATTGGACTTGGTTGTACAGAGCACAATTTCGAAATTTAAAGATGAAACAAAACTTGGAAGGGTAGTAAAAAGTGAGGAGGATATAGACAGGCCGGTGGCATGGGCGGTCACGTGGCAGATGAAATGTAACGACACTGTTGCATCACTGGAACACTGCGGGATTAGTGGGGCAATGTGGCCGTTTTGTTTAAGATGGCCGCAATTTTTTTTCAGGTTCATGGCGTTAGAGGAGAAACTTCTTCACCCATTCTATGTAGTGTATAAATATATAATATATACACGTTATTTTATATACATAAGTTGTTGTTGTATATAAAGACTGTCTCACAATCTTTTACATGGGTGCAGTTTGGACACTGAGATTACTGGGTGCACTGTGGAATCACTGGGTGCACTGTGGAATCACGGGGTGCACTGTGGATCATTGGGACACTGTGGACCATTGTTGTACTACCACTGGATGTATTGTTGGATCACTGGGTCACTCTGCGATCACTGTGGGATCACTGGATGCACTGTGGATAACTGGGACACTGTGATTCACAGGGACACTCTGGGACCACTGGGTGCACTGTGCATCACTGGGTGTACCGTGCAACACTGGGTGCACTGTGCATCACTGGGGCACTATCACTGGGTGCACTGTTAGATCACTGGGTCACTCTGCGAACACTGTGGGATCACTGGATGCACTGTGGATCAATGTGACACTATAGGATCACTGGGTAACTCTGCAATCACTGTGGGACCACTGGGTGCACTGAGGATCACTGGGACACTGCGGATCATTGGTGCACTATCACTAGGTGCACTGTTGGATCACTGGGAGACTGAAATCACTGGGTGCACTGTGGAAACACTGGGTGCACTGTAGGACCACTGGGTCACTCTGCGATCACTGTGGGATCAGAGTGTGCACCGTGGATCACTAGGACACTGTGAATGAATGCTACACTCTCACTGGGTGCACTTTGGGATCACTGGGTCTCTCTGCGATCAATGTGGGATCACTGGGTGCACTGTGGATCACTGGGTGCACTGTGCATCAATGTGGCACTATCACTCGGTGCACTGTGGATCAATGGGACACTGTGGGAACACTGTGAGATATTTATTTACCCAGTTGGGCCGAAAGGCCCCTGTTTCTCTTCTGTACAATCGAAGTTATTCTATAGAGTATACAAATATATATAATATTGTTATTGTTGTCAAACAGGGAATCCCGGAGAGACTCCTTTACCCAGATGGGCAGAATGGCCTCTGTCTGTGCCGTGCCGTATTCTATGCAATAATTATATAAAGATATATTATATTGTGTTATACATACAAGAAGTAGTTGTTGTAAAATAGAAATAGCAGTTGGGCAGATTGGCCTCGGTACTGTGCTGTACTGTACATTCGATGTTAAATATATATAAATATATCATTAGATTATATATTGCATTATATTTTCTACTGCAGAAGTTGTTGTTTTCAAATAAGAAATTCAGGGGAACTTCTTCACCCAGATGGGCTGAATTGCATGTTTCTGTGTCGTGCTGTATTCCATGTAATATATATATATATATAGTTAAGTGGACTGGGTTAAATTCGATAACCCCCGAATCCGGGCGCGGGGGTCGATTAACCCCCACGTGATTAACCTGCACCCGGTCGTTGAGATGCGGACAGCCCGTGAGATTGGTGCTGCCTGGTGATTCACCTGATTCCTGCGAGCAGTCAGGCATGGCTGCGCTGTTGAGCGGCTTCTCACCAGCAGGGGGCCACGATATTGCGTGAGTGGTAAGCACCTCTGAAAGGCAGGCTGCACCTCTTAAAGGCAGCCTGCACATCTTAAAGGCAGGCTGCACCTCACAAAGTCAAACATTTGATTCAGATACAGACCTCTGGGGTCATTTCTTCTCGTACAGTTTTGATTGGTAGCTTCTTTTGAACAAAACAGGCCATTGCTTAAAATGACAGGCTCCCAGTTACTGTTTTGAAGGCATTCATCAGCCTGTCTTTTTCAAACTGATGAGTCTGTTTGGAATCTCTGAGAATGTTAATCAAGTCGACAGTTTCCATAGTTTGTGAGAAAAAGACAACAAAGAACAAGGATGTTCGAAAGTTCGGTCACAGTTTCGTATAGTATTTGTGAATTATTTATTATTTTCTTTTCCAATCAGGATTTGGTTGAGCTTTAGAGTAAAACTGTTGTCTTACTGCCACTATTCTGTTTGTTCTCATACTGTTTCATCAATATCTATGGCAGTTAATGTGTAAAATAATGTCGAGTGTAGTGTGAATCTGTCACCCTCTGAACAGCAGGCATTATTCGGCACTGGATTGAACGACTGGGCTGAGATAATCTGAAGGGGTTTCACTATTCATTACCTGGAGCCCTTCACATGTTACATTGATATCAGGACAAGCGGAAACACTGCGACATTGAGAGTAAAGCCTCACCTAACAGAGGAGCTGCTTTTTCAAGCTTGGAAATACAGCTGGTATTAAATCAGCAAACTTTCACTTCATTAAAGTCGGCAAAAATGCAATAATCCCTGGATTGTCGCCACTATCTGAAAAACACGGACATTTTACTGATCGGAAAATAATGATCGTGTTCAAAAAATACAAAATATAAATCAATTCTAATATTTTTAAAATAACATTCTGACATAAAGCATTCTCCAACCAAACAAAAGCTCCAAGCATTCCCAGGACATTGAGAGATTATGTGAATGGATAAAACTGTTGCAAATGGAGTTCAATGTGGGGAAATGTGAGGTCATCCACTTCGGATCTAAGAAAGATAGATCAGAGAGTTTTCTAAATGGTGAGGAGCTCAGAACTGTGGAGGAGCAGAGAGATTTAGGGGTCCAAGTACAGAAATCAGTTAACGCTAGTGGACAGTTACAAAAATAATTTAAAAGGCTAATAGAATGTCGGCCTTTATTTCAAGAGGGCTGGAAAGAGGTGGAAGTTATGTTACAGCTGTACAGAGCTCCGGTTAGAGCCCATCTGGAGGACTGCATTCAGTTCTGTGCACTGCCCCTCAGGAAGGATGTATTGCCCTTGGAAGAGCTGCAGTGCAGATTCACCAGAATTATATCCGGGCTCGAAGGGTTAAATTATGAGGACAGGTTGCTTAGACAAGGCTTGTATTCCCCTGAATATAGGAGATTAAGGGGTGATCTAATTGAGGTGTTTATGATGTTTACAGGAGTTGATAGGGTAGATAGAGAGAAACTACTTCCTCTGGTTGGAGAATCCGGAACAAGGTGCCATCACATTAAAATTAGAGTTTGGCCGTTCAGGGGTGATGTCAGGAAGCACTTCTTACACAAAGGGTAGTGGAAATCTGGAACTCTCTCCCACAGAAGTCTATTGAGGCGGGTGGTCAATCTGAAATTTCAAAACGGAGATTGATCGATTTTGTTAGGCAAGGGTATTAAGGATTAAGGAACCAAGGTAGATAGATGGAGTTAAGATACAGATCAGCCATGATCTAATTGAATGGCGGAACAGGCGCGAGGAGCTTAATTGCCACCTCTTGTTCCCATGTAACATGCTCGAGGGTCCGAATGGCCTCCTCCAGTTGCTGTACAACAGGTTCGAGGTGCTGAACAACCTCCTCCTGTTCGTACTTAAGTGGCTCGAGGGGCTGCATGGCCTCCAGTTCCTCTATAACATGCTCGAAGGGCTGAATGACCTCCTCCTTTTCCAGTGTAACAGGCTAGAAGGGCTTAATGGACTCGTCCTATTCCAGTTTAATAGGCTCGAGGTGCTGAATAGCCTTCAGTTCCCATATAACATGCTCAAGGTGATGAATGGACTCCAGTTCCTTTATAACAGGCTCGAAGGGCTGAATGGCTTGCTCCTGTTCCTGTCAAACAGCCTTGAGCGACTGCCGCTATTTTGTCCAAGATGGCCGCCACACTTGCGGCCACTTTGTCCAAGAAGGCGACCGTACTTGCCGCCATGCTGGCCGTGTGTAAATACACATACATGTATCAAATATACCGATATATGATATATATATATATATATATATATATATAAAATAATTACAGGTTGTTGTTGTTGTTGTTGTTGTTGTTTGAGTAATTGTTGTGGTGGCGGTCTAAATATGAAGACTACCACTCTACGATCACTCTTGGGTGATTGGGTCCAGTCTGGGATCACTGGGTGCAATCTGGGGTGCCTGGGTGCACTCAGGGATCCCTGGCAGCACTCTGGGATCACTCTGGGGTGACTGGGTGCACTCTGGGATCACTGGGTGCACTCTGGTTAACTGGTGGGATCACTGGGTCAATCTGAGGTCACTATGGTATCACTGGGGACACTCTGCGCAGAATTTGCCACTATTTTGACCAAGATAGCTGACATTTCATCCAAGATGGCCGCCCTCCTTGCCGCCATTTGTCCAAGATGGCCGCCGTACTTGCCGTCATTTTATCCAAGATGGATACTCAACTAATGCAAGTTGTTGTTGCAGAAGTAGTTGTTGTGGTGGTGGTCTAAATGTACAGACTGCCACTTTGGGATCCCTCTGGGGAGACCGATGCCTCCCCCAGAGGGGACCGACCGAGGCCTCCTCTCCCAGAGGAGACCGACCGAGGTCACCTCCTCCAGAGGGGACGGAGAGAGGTCTTCTCAACAGGTTGCACCCAAACAGGACCCACGAGAGTTCGGTCTGTTTATTGCCCTGGGGTTTAATTTCCTCTCTGGGCCCTGATTTTGGGGCCTCGGTTTAAAATGTTCCTGTTCGATTGTGACCGTTGTGATTTAACCAGGTTAAAGCCTGGGGTTAAAGTAGCCCGGCCTGCAATGTTATGCAAACACATTAACCCAGTGTGAGGCAAATAGGGGCCGAGAGGAGATTAACTTCGGAAACATGAACCCCTGTACGGGCTTCGAGGGTTTGTTATAATTTCAAAATGATGCTTGTGTTTCGGGGAGATTGGACAACTTTGAAGGGACAGAGCGGCCATTTGAGGTGGTTTTGATGGAGTAAATAAGGAGAAACTGTTTCCAGTGACAGGGGGTCGGTAACCAGAGGACACAGATTCAAAATAATTGTCAAAAGAGCCAGAGGTGACATGAGGAAGGATTAATTTTATGCAGCGATTTGTTATGATCTGCAATTCACACACACACACACACACACACAGTTCACTAAACCAAACAGTCACGTCTGCGATGCCGCTTGCAGGAGAAAGGATGGAATTTCCAGGATCCTTTCTTCAATATTTTAAAACACTAACACCATTTTTAAAAAAATAACGAGACCAGGCCTGAGCCGAAGGAAGAGGTGGAGTTTTATTAACACAGCACACAGACAACTTACATTTATATTGCACCTTAAAAGCAGTAAAACGTCACAGGGCGCTTCACAGGAGCGATTCATGTGACACCGAGCCTCACAAGGAGGTATTAGGACAAGTGAACAAAAGCTTGGGCAAAGAGGTAGGTTTTAAGGAGCATCTTAAAAAAGGGGAGAGAGGCGGAGAGGTTTAGGGAGGAATTCCCGAACCTTGGGCTCAGGCAGCTGAAGGTGCGGCCGCCAGTGGTGGAGCAATGGCAGTGAGGATGTGCAAGAGGCCAGAATTGGAGGAGCGCGGAGATTTTGTATTGTTACAAGGTGCTTTGTTACAGAGTCTGGCTCCTCACTTGGACGGACACACACTGTACAGAGGGACACTTCCTGTCCTGGGCACTTCCTGTCTGTACATTGACCCAGTGTCCCACTGCAGCCCAGACTGAGCCCCACCCTGGGCCCTTACTGTCTGTACATTAACCCAGTGTCCCACTGCAGCCCAGACTGAGCCCCACCCTGGGCCCTTCTTGTCTGCACATTGACCCGCTGTCACACTGCAGCCCAGACTGAGCCCCACCCGAGGCCCTTCCTGCCTGTGCATTGACCCAGTGCCCCATTGGTGACGATCCAGCCCAGTAATTGTGATATTGAAATGTTCACACTTCCACACTCAGTTTGGGTCTGGATTCCCTCAGTGACTACAGGTGTCTCTTTCCGTTTGAACTGAACAGATTCCCCCACAGCCTGGAACAGATTAAAGATTCAACGGGAAATAAACAGATTGAACAACAGTTGAATAACAGAAAGACTGGGGTTTATATTTCAATAATAATTGCAGTCAAATATGACCAATAAAAGGGACTGACTCCCATTGATATGTTATTTGTTAGATTAAACATTATCAAAAATTCTCACCATATTGCTGCAGGTCAGTAGAGGCAGCAGAGAGCGGGAAACTTCGGTCTGTGAAGGAATTTTATCCCAGGGACAGACCCGTCAGTAATAGGTTTGTACTGAGAGCGGAGGCGAGATCTTCGGTACAAGAATCTGTGAGACCGACACCATCCAGGCTGGGGATCAGAGAGAGAGAAATAACAGGAATCAGGGTTAATGTCCAGTGTTTATTAATAACATTGTTACTGATACTAATAATAATGTACAGTGTTTATTAATAACACTGTTACTGATACTAATAATAATAGACAATGTTTATTAATAACACTATTACTGATAATAATAATGTACAGTGTTTATTAATAACACTATTACTGATACTAACAATAATCGACAATGTTTATTAATAACACTATTACTGATACTAATAATAATGTACAGTGTTTATTAATAACACTATCACTGATACTAATAATAATGTTCAGTGTTTATTAATAACACTATTACTGATACTAATAATAATATACAATGTTTATTAATAACACTATTAACGATACTAATAATGTACAGTGTTTATTAATAACACTATTACTGATACTAATAATAATGTACAGTGTTTATTAATAACACTATTACTGATACTAATAATAATGTACAGTGTTTATTAATAGCACTATTACTGATACTAATAATGTACAGTGTTTATTAATAACACTATTACTGATACTAATAATAATAGACAATGTTTATTAATAACACTATTACTGATAATAATAATGTACAGTGTTTATTAATAACACTATTACTGATACTAACAATAATAGACAATGTTTATTAATAACACTATTACTGATACTAATAATAATGTACAGAGTTTATTAATAACACTATTACTGATACTAATAATAATGTACAGTGTTTATTAATAACACTATCACTGATACTAATAATAATGTTCAGTGTTTATTAATAACACTATTACTGATACTAATAATAATAGACAATGTTTATTAATAACACTATTAATGATACTAATAATGTACAGTGTTTATTAATAACACTATTACTGATACTAATAATAATGTACAGTGTTTATTAATAACACTATTACTGATACTAATAATAATGTACAGTGTTTATTAATAGCACTATTACTGATACTAATAATGTACAGTGTTTATTAATAACACTATTACTGATACTAATAATAATAGACAATGTTTATTAATAACACTATTACTGATACTAATAATAATGTACAGTGTTTATTAATAACACTATTACTGATACTAATAATAATGTACAGTGTTTATTAATAACACTTTTACTGATACTAATAATAATGTTCAGTGTTTATTAATAACACTATTCCTGATACTAATAATAATGTACAATGTTAGATATCCAGTTATTATAAACACAATCTCACACTGTCTGATACTTACCCCAGTTTCTGTATTTTACAGTCCGGTTTCCTCAGAGCCGCAGACTGCAGTTCTACTCATGAATCTTCCAGTTTATTATTACCCAGGTTCAGAACCGTCAGTGACCGGTTTGTACTGAGAGCGGAGACGAGATCCTTGGTACAAGAATCTATGAGATCGTTATCACATAACCTGGAGATCAGAGAGTGAGGAGAGGGACAGAGTCGAGCAGAGATAACAGGAATCAATGTAAATTCCCAGTATTTATTTGTATTATTGTTACTTATACTGACATTAATATACAGTGTTCGGCATCCAGTTATTATAAACACAATCTCACACAGTCTGATACTTACCCCAGTTCCTGTATTTTACAGTTCGGGTTCCTCAGAGCCGCAGACAGTCGTTTCACTCCTGAATCTCCCAGTTTATTTCTCTCCAGTCAAAACACAAGCAGACAGACAGTGAGAGACAAACTGAATCCAATCCCCGATCTGACACATTTTTCCCTCTGACATTATAGCAAACAGTGAAAAATCTTCAGGAAATTAATAACCAGATTTCCCTGTCACTGACAATGAATCTCAGCTCTATAATCACTACAGATACTGTCATTAATATAATTTCTATATTCAATACAGATACTCTCCGTAATATCAGCTCTGTAATCAGTACAGATGCTGTCAGTAATATAATTTCGATAATCAATACAGATACTGTCAGTTATATCAGTACAGATATTTTCATTAATATCAGCTTTTTCTGATTCACAGCGGCCATTCTGGGATTTGAACTCACGGTCTTGGGGATCCGAGTGCAGTTTAAAACAAATAACTCTGTTCACAGTTGAAGTGGCAGCAAATTGCCAAACTGGTTCGATTAGATTTCACCAGAAAGGCCGCTCCCTGTTCTGAAACAAACGAGGAATGTTTGAGTTGAAATCCATCCTGAGGTTTGACAGCAGCTTGCACACATCGGGTGGAGTTTAGAATCTCACATCACAAGGTTCAGATCAAATCACAATTAGTGACTTGCTAAAATAAAACAAGGAGCTTCCACCTGATTGGTTGTCATGGAATTAAAAGGATATAATTTGTAAAATCGACACGGACATTGAGAGAGAGAAAATCCTTGCGGGATTTAGGTAAGTTATTGTCGCTTCTCAGCTTCATTTTGTTATTTTATTATCGTTTTCTCCCCTTCCTCTTTCATTCTAAACCCGATTTCCCGCGGTCAGATATGTTTCCCGGCGTTCGGAGCTCTGTATTCCTCGCGGGTGTATCAGTTCACTAAGTGTTCGCTCGGAAGGCGGGATATTTTACAACGGGGATTTCAGGGCTGAACCCTCTCCTGGTCTCCACCGGTCTCCCCACAGACACAATATTATAAGAGCGGTTACGGGACAGAAAGCAGGAACATGGACACTGGGAATTTACCATCCGCCCCATTTTAGAATTTGCAGTTCAGTAAATAGATGTTGAACCTGGGTCCGTCTAACTCCGTACGGATTTTTACTGTAACACTGGCTCTTTTTACTCACTGAACCGTTTGGTGCCCGGTGCACTTTTATTTAACTGATCAAAGGCGGGACCAGCTGTTCAGACCGAACACACAATTCAGCTCAGTGAAGGGTTCACACATTCGCACTGGCCGATTATCGATCTCTGCCTGGCAGTTGGAAAATCAGCCTCTGATAACCTGAGGCCGGACTGAACGCGATCCACTCACAGGATAGGAGCAATTTCGGAGATAAAACTTGCCCACGATTAATTGCAATAATGAATTAGTGTTTAATGCGATAATGTCAGTAAAAAACGAATGCGCATTATGTGGGAAAATAGAGCAGGGACTTCTGCTTTTACCGAAATAAGTTCATGTTAATGAGGAAGTTATTTGCCAAACTGCCGAAACTGAAACAGAGAGAGGCCGCTCCCTTCAACGAGAAACAAACTTCAGGAATGTTTCAGATGGAAACCGGTTCAGGGCTGAAACGATCTTTCACACAGATAGGAGACTCCTGATCGTTAATCTTGGTAATTGGTGTAGTTACTTTTTATATCAACAGGTAGAAGGGTTAATCACTAATCTTTCTAAAAAAGTAACTACACAAATTATCAACAGGTAATAGGGTCCATCACGAAACTTTATATAAAAAGTAACTACATGAATTACCAACAGGCAGAAGGGTGCATCACTAATCTTTACATAAACATCAACTATACAAATTACCAACAGATAGGAGGGTTCCTCACCAATCTTCACATAAAAAGTAACGACACAAAGTACCAACAGGTAAGAGGGTCCATCACGAATATTTACGTAAAAGGTAACTACGCAAATTACCAACAGGAAGGAGGGTCCATCACTAATCATTATATAAAAAATAACTACACAAATTACCAACAGGTAGGAGGGTCCATCACTAATCATTATATAAAAAATAACTGCACAAATTACCAACAGGAAGGAGGGTCCATCACTAATCATTATATAAAAAATAACTACACAAATTACCAACAGGTAGGAGGGTCCATCACTAACCTTTATAATAAAAGTAACTATACAAATTAACACCAGGTAGGAGGGTCCATCAGTTATCTTCATCTATAGAGTTACGACACAAACTCCCAACAGGTCGGAGGGTCCATCTGTAATCTTTATACAAAAAGTAACGACACAAATTACCAACAGGTAGGAGGGTCCATCACTAATCTTTATATAAAAAGTAACTACACAAATTACCAACAGGTAGGGGAGGGTCCATCACTAATATTTATATAAAAAGTAACGACACAAATTACCAACAGGTAGGAGGGTCCATCTGTAATCTTTATATAAAAGGTATCTACACAAATTACCAACATGTAGGAAGGTCCATCACTAATCTGCTGATATTCTACCCCTCCAGCGTTAATAAACTAACACCAAATGGGTAATGTACACTGCCTGTTTCTCCTTGACTTTCTCTTCACAGATCGAAACCCCACAATTTCCGAGACCCTTCAATTTCCGCCGATTGCCGACTGTTAAATATCAAGATGTCCACCCAGGATAGAATAGAAGAGAACAGGCAATTGATGAATATGTGGAGGGAGGCAGCTTTGTGTTAACAAACAAGAAACCTTTCAGTGATCAAGGATATCGGGTAAATTGAAACAACACAATGATTTTGATTTATTTTAACATTATTGCTGAACGATGTTCGATATCGTAATTTCTTTTTGTGAACGAGATCATGTGGTAAAATGAAATCAACAGGACGATCATGAAATATATTTTTATTCAGTGCAAAATTTAGAAATCAATTATTTATTCCCCAATGACCTCACTCAAAAAAGATGGGAAAGTGACGATGAACTAAAGTTCCTGTTGCTTTCAGTGCAGTTTGCGTAGATTAAACTCTTGACGTTCACACAGCGCCATGTTGTAAAAAATACAACAATGAGCACCCTGGAGAATTACTGATGTTTATACCCTCGTGGGTGCGGATCATGTGTCACGGGCGAGGAGTATCACAATTTTAAATGGTAAGGAAGTGTTTACTACATTTAGCAACGCAACATTTCAGTGTCGGACCGGGTCATCGGGGTGTCGCTGTGAGTCTGGGTCAGTGGGGTGTTGTTGTCGGACCAGATCAGAGGGGTGTAGGATTGGGTCACTGGGGTGTCGGTGTGGGACTGCATCTGTGGTTTGTTTCCTTCGGGAGATGGCAGGCTAAAGAATCAGCTACATTTCAACGATTTATATTTTGTTCATCATTAGAAAGAGAAAATTAATTTGTACTTTACACAGTCAGTATTTTCATCATCTGTTCTCCTTAAGAAGGCTTTAAACTAAAAAGGGGGGAGGGGTCAGGTGAGGAGAAATTTAGAAATCTTAATGAGAAGAGGTACAATTCTCATCAGTGTTAATGTTAGAACAGTGATGAATCTCCTCACCTCCTACTGTGTTCATTAGTGTTAACATTATTACAGTGGTAAATCTCCTCACATCCGACAGTGTTCATTAGTGTTAATATTAGAACAGTGGTAAATCACCTCACCCCATGCAGTGCTCATTACTGTTAATATTAGCACAGTGGTAAATCTCCTCACCTCCGACGGTGCGCATAATTGTTAATATTAGAACAGTGGAAAATCTCCTCACATCCTACAGTGCTCATTGCTGTAAATAATAGAACAGTGGTAAATCTCCAAAGCTCCTGCAGTGCTCATCAGTGTTAATAACAGAACATTGGTAAATCTCCAAAGCTTCTACAGTGCTCATCAGTGTTAATATTAGAACAGTGGTAAATCTCCTCATCTCTGACGGTGCACATTACTGTGAACATTAGAACAGTGGTAAATCTCCTCACCTCCTACAGTGCTTGAACTTGTTAATATCAGAACCGTGGTAAATCTCCTCACCTCCTACAGTGCTGGAAACTGTTAATATTAAAACAGTGGTAAATGTCCTCACCTCCTACATGCTCATAAGTGTTAATATTTGTACAGTGGTAAATCTCCTCACCTCCGACAGTGCTCATTAGTGTTAACATTAGAACAGTGATAAATCTCCTCACCACCTACAGTAGTCAGGAGTGTTAATATTAGAACAGTGGTAAATCTCCTCACCTCCTACAGTGCTCATTAGTGTTAATATTAGAACAGTGGTAAATCTCCTCACCTCCTACAGTGTTCATTAGAGTCAATATTAGAACAGTGGTAAATCTCCTCACCTCCTACAGTGTTCATTAGTATTAATATTAGAACAGTGGTAAATCTCCTCACCACCTACAGTGCCCATTAGAGTTAATATTAAAACAGTCGTAAATCTCCTCACCACCTACAGTGCTCATCAGTGTTAAGACTTTACCGTGGGAAGTCTCCTCACCACCAACAGTGCTCATTAGTGTTATTATTAGAACAGTGGTAAATCTCCCGACTTGCTAAAGTGCACATGAGTGTTAATATTGGAACAGTGGTAAATCTCCTCACCTCCAACAGTGCTCATCAGTGTTAACATTCGTGCAGTGGTAAATCTCCTCACCTCCTACACTGCCCATTAGTGTTAATATTAGAACAGTGGTAAATCTCCTCACCTCCTACAGTGCTCATTAATGTTAATATTAGAACAGTGGTAAATCTCCTCACCTCCTACAGTGCTCATTAGTGTTAATATTAGAGCAGTGGTAAATCTCCTCACCTCCTACAGTGCTCATTAGTGTTAATATTACAACAGCGGTAAATCTCCTCAACTCCTACAGTGCTCATTAGTGTTAATATTAGAACATTGGTAAATGTCCTCAACTTCGACAGAGCTCATCAGTGTTAATATTGGAACAGTGGTAAGTCACCTCACCTCCGACAGTGCTCATTACTGTAAATATTAGAACAGCGGGACATCTCCTCACCTCCTGCAGTGCTCCTAACTGTTAATATTAGAACAGTGGGAAATCTGCTCCCCTCCAACAGTGCTCTTTGGTGTTAATATTAGAACAGTGGTAAATCTCCTCACCTCCTACAGTGCTCATTAGTGTTAATATTAGAACAGAGGTAAATCTCCTCACCTCCTACAGTGTTCATTAGTGTTAATATTGGAACAGTGGTAAATCTCCTCACCTCCAACAGTGCTCATTGGTGTTAACATTCGTGCAGTGGTAAATCTACTTACCTCCTACAATGCTCATTAATGTAAATATCAGACCAGTGGTAAATGTCCTCACCTTCCACAGAGCTCATTAGTGATAGTATTAGAGCAGTGGTAACTCTCCTCACCTCCTACAGTGCTCATTAGTGTTAATATTAGAACAGTGGTAAATCTCCTCACCTCCTACAGTGCTCATTAATGTTAATATTAGAACAGTGGTAAATCTCCTCACCTCCTACAGTGCTCATTAGTGTTAATATTAGAACAGTGGTAAATCTCCTCACCTCCTACAGTGCTCATTACTGTTAATATTCGAACAGTGTTAAATCTCCTCACCTCCAACAGTGCTCATTCGTGTTAACATTCGTGCAGTGGTAAATCTACTCACCTTCTACAGAGCTCATTAGTGTCAATATTAGAACAGTGGTAAACCTCCTCAAATCCTGCAGTGCTCATTTTTGATAGTATTGGAACAGTGGTAAATCTCCTCACCTCCTACAGTGCTCATTAGTGTTAATATTAGAACAGTGGGAAATCTCCTCACCTCCTACAGTGCTCATTAGTGTTAATATTAGAACAGTGGGAAATGTCCTCACCTTCTACAGAGCTCATTAGTGTTAATATTAGAACAGAAGTAAGTCACCTCACCTCTGACAGTGCTCATTACTGTTAATATTAGAACAGTGTTAAATCCTCTCACCTCCTACGGAGCTCATTCGTGTTAATATTAGAACAGCGGGAAATCTCATCAGCTCCTACAGTGCTCCTAAGTGTGAATATTAGAACAGTGGGAAATCTCCTCACCTCCTACAGTGTTCATTCGTGTTAATATTAGAACAGTGGTAAATCACCTCACCTCCTACAGTGTTCATTAGTGTTAATATTAGAACAGTGGTAAATCTCCTCACCTCCTACAGTGCTCATTAGTGTTAATATTAGTCATGATGTGCTCATTACTGTTTATATTAGAACAGTGTTAAATCCTCTCACCTCCTACGGAGCTCATTCGTGTTAATATTAGAACAGCGGGAAATCTCCTCAGCTCCTACAGTGCTCCTAAGTGTGAATATTAGAACAGTGGGAAATCTCCTCACCTCCTACAGTGTTCATTAATGTTAATATTAGAACAGTGGTAAATCACCTCACCTCCTACAGTGTTCATTCGTGTTAATATTAGAACAGTGGTAAATCCCCTCACCACCCACAGTGCTCATTAATGTTCATATTAGAACCGTGGAAAATCTCCTCACCTCCGACATTGCTCATAAGTGTTAATATTATAGCAGTGGGATATCTCCTCACCACCGACAGTGCTCATTAGTGTCAATATAAAAACAGTGGTAAATCTCCTCACCTCCTACAGTGGTCATTAATGTTAATATTAGAATAGTGGTAAATCCCCTCACCGCCTACAGTGGTCATTAGTGTTAATATTAGAACAGTGGTAAATCTCCTCACCCCCTACGGTGCTCATTAGCGTTAATATTAGAACAATTGGTAAATCCCCTCACCTCCCACAGTGGTCATTAGTGTTAAAATTGGAACAGTATTAAATCTCCTTACCTCCTTCAATTTTCATTAGTGTAAATATTAGTGCAGTGGTAAATCTCCTCACCTCCTACAGTGCTCATTAGTGTTAATATTAGAACAGTGGTACATCTTCTCACCTCCTACAGTGCTCATTAATGTTAATATTAGAACAGTGGTAAATCTCCTCACCTCCTACAGTGTTCATTAGCGTTAATATTAGAACAATTGGTAAATCCGCTCACCTCCTACAATGCTCATTAGTGTTAATATTGGAACAGTGGTAAATCTCCTCACCTCCTGCAGTGCTCATTACTGTCAATATTGGAACAGTAGTAAATCTCCTCACCTAATGTGCTCATTAATGTTAACATCACAACAGTTGTAAACCTCGTCACCTCGTAAAGTGTTCATTAGTCAGGTGCTGACACCATGAGATATTTGGTAAATATATTCTAATTGAAGCACCAACCAGGACACATCACCATGAATACTAGGACACTGCCACTGCCCATCGTTACAAGAGGAATCACACTCAGCTGTATATCGTGTGTGTGGATATTTATCGTACAGCTAAAGTATCTGAATTTAATCACGAATCTCAACAAATCGAAAATATTGAACACAAATCTGTGAATAAAAATAATCCAATAGCCCCAGACTGTATAATATCGTGCAAAGGTTCATTTAATTCATCAATGATCACCCTGCTCCATATTTACTTCCAGAATATTCACTACCTCTGGAAAATGGCTGTTTCGGGCCTGCCCTGTGTGAGTTGATCTTACCAATGGGCCCTTCCATTGCAGAGTCTCGGCCGACGGGAAATGGGTTGTGGAGATCAGCGGGAGTCATTGGGTTTCACTGGGCAGCTGTCCGTGTCACACATGATGTGGAGAGTTGATCATAACACTCGGGAAATGCTCGATCCCAGAGCTAACAACTGTTGTACTGATGGGAGAGGAGGGACTTGGTATCATGTTTAACAAGGGGACGCTCTCCTGCTCATTTTAATATTTCTGCCTAACCCTCTTATTAATATTATATTTATTGCAGAGCATCAGAATCTGGGAACGTCTGTCACCACCATGGCTGAAGGTTCAAACAGGGGAGAAGATCCAACATCTTCAACAAGAATGAGATTGGACACAGGTAGGTTCACAAAATTGTTTACAATATCACTTGTGTCCTGAGGTGGAACGAAGGAATAGAGAACGATAGTAGTGGGAGATTCCATAGTCAGGGGAATAGAGAGACTCTTCTGCAGCCCTGAGCAGGTCCCGAATGGTAAGTTACCTCCCTGGTGTCAAAGGGATGACCATCCTGGAACATGTGGGACCATCTCTGGGAAGGAAAGGAGAGCAGAGAATAGCCATGATCGGGACCAATAAAACGGCTGGAAGTACATATATAGAGGGAATATTAAGACTGAGGTAGTAGATTAAAAAAAACAAGGTAGTGATCTACGGATTATTTTACGCTGGGCCATTTAAGGAGTGAAATATGAGGCAGGTATATTTGTGGCTGCAGGGCTGGAGCAGGAGGGAAGGGTTCACGGTCTTGGGGACTGGAGTGAGTTCAGGGAGAAGGGAAGGGACGGTCACGATCTGAACCGACCAACAATGGTTTTACAGACTGGGTGAATGGAGCAGTGGGGAGGGTTTCAGCTGATATGTCTGGAGGGTGGGAAATATCCGGACCTGAGACAAAAGAGTGGAATTAATAAAACTGTTCTAGCAGGAGCAGAAGTTTTATGAAATAGTGAAAACTTATTATCAGGTAAAAAGGAAGGTGGTTTTGAAATATTAAAAGGTAAAGGCACTTGATATTAAAAAAAACGAAGAAGCGAAAACGGAACAACATTCTAAAAGATCGGAGTTATGGTTGAGTTTGATGTCTGTGAATCTACAAATCATTCCAAACACATTTGGAAAGTCAGAATCGTAAGAGATGTGATCCATTATATGTAAGACAGGGCCTGACTTCACACAGGGCTCAGAGCGAAATGTTCTTGGTTATAACATTTTGAGGGGAGAGAAAAATAGTTCTGGACGCCAGTATCAAGAAAGGTTCTATGACAGAGCTGGAACAATAACAACTTGCATTTTGTAGAACCTTTAATGTAGTGAAATGACCCAGGGCGCTTCACAGGAGCGGTGATCAAACAAAATTTGACACCGAGACAAATAAGGAGATAATGGTATGGGTGACCAAAAGCTTGGGCAAAGAGGTTGGTTTCAAGGAAAGTCTTAAAAGAGAACAGAGAGGGAGAGAGAAGGATAGGTTTACAACGTAAGGATCTTCCAGGGAGCGAAGTTAAGATAGAATCCATATGAACGCAGTTAAGCAATAGGAAGGGAAATAGCACAATTCCCTGTGGGTTTTGCAAATCAGCAATCAGTGGAGGTGAGATAGAGGGGGAACTGGGGAAACTAGTTGTGGATGAAGTTTTCGGGAGATACAAAATAATTTATTTAGTTTCTAAAAATGATGGTGGAAGTGAAAATGTTGGTGTACTGGAGGAGGATGTGGGACCAAAGTTAGAGATATGTGTAGAGAAGGATAGCTATGGAGAACGATAGGTCTGGCCCAAAAGTTAAAATTCTAAATTGGGGAAAGGCCAATTTTGAAGGTATTAGACAGGAACTTTCAGAAGTTGCTTGGGAGAGTCTGTTGACAGGCAAAGGGACGTCTGGTAAGTGGGAGGCTTTCAAAAGTGTGTTCACCAGGGTTCAGGGTAAGCACATTCCTTATAAAGTGAAGGGCAAGGCTGGTAGAAGTTGGGAACCTTGGATGACTCGGGACATTGAGGGCCTAGTCAAAAAGAAGAAGGAGGCATGTGACATGCATAGACTGCTGGGATCAAGTGGATCCCTTGAAGAGTGTAGAGATTGCCAGAGTAGAGTTAAGAGAGAAATCAGGAGGGCAAAAAGGGGACATGAGATTGCTTTGGCAGATAAGGCAAAGGAGAATCCAAAGAGCTTCTACAAGTACATAAAGGGCAAAAAAGTAACTAGGGAGAGAGTAGGGCCTATTAAGGATCAACAAGGTCATCTATATGCGGAGCCACAAGAGATGGGTGAGATCCTAAACGAATATTTCACATCGGTATTTACGTTTGAGAAAGGCATGGATGTTAGGGAACTTGGGGAAATAAATAGTGATGTCTTGAGGAGTGTACATATTACAGAGAGGGAGGTGCTGGAAGTCTTAACGCGCATCAAGGTAGATAAATCTCCGGGACCTGATGAAATGTATCCCAGGACGTTATGGGAGGTTGGGGAGGAAATTGCGGGTCCCCTAGCAGAGATATTTGAATCATTGACAGCTACAGGTGAGGTGCCTGAAGATTGGAGGGCAGCAAATGTTGTGCCTTTGTTTAAGAAGGGCGGCAGGGAAAAGCCTGGGAACTACAGACCGGTGAGCCTGACATCTGTAGTGGGTACGTTGTTGGAGGGTATTCTGAGAGACAGGATCTACAGGCATTTGGAGAGGCAGGGACTGATTAGGAACAGTCAGCATGGTTTTGTGAGAGCAAAATCATGTCTCACGAATTTGATTGAGTTTTTTGAAGGGGTAACCAAGAAGATAGATGAGGGCTGTGCATTACACGTGGTCTACATGGACTTTAGCAAAGCCTTTGACAAGATACCGCATGGTAGGTTGTTACATAAGGTTTAATCTCACGGGATCCAAGGTGAGGTAGCCAATTGGATACAAAATTGGCTTGACGACAGAAGACAGAGTGTGGTTGTAGAGGGTTGTTTTTCAGACTGGAGGCCTGTGACCAGCGGTGTGCCTCAGGGATCGGTGCTGGGTCAGCTGTTATTTGTTATTTATATTAATGATTTGGATGAGAATTTAGGAGGCATGGTTAGTAAGTTTGCAGATAACACCAAGATTGGTGGCATTGTAGACAGTGAAGGAGGTTATCTAGGATTGCAACGGGATCTTGATAAATTGGGCCAGTGGGCCGATAAATGGCAGATGGAGTTTAATTTAAATAAATGTGAGGTGATGCATTTTGGTAGATCGAATCGGACCAGGACCTACTCCATTAATGGTAGGGCGTTGGAGAGAGTTATAGAACAATTAGATCTAAGATACAGGTTCATAGCTCCTTGAAAGTGGAGTGATAGGTTGATAGGGTGGTGAAGAAGGCATTCGGCATGCTTGGTTTCATTGGTCAGAACACTGAATACAGGAGTTGGGATGTCTTGTTGAAATTGTACAAGACATTAGTAAGGCCGCACTTGGAGTACTGTGTACAGTTCTGGTCACCCTACTATGGAAAGGATATTATTAAACTAGAGAGAGTGCAGAAAAGATTTACGAGGATGCTACCGGGACTTGATGGTTTGACTTATAGGGAAAGGTAAGATAGACTGGGACTTTTTTCCCTGGAGAGTAGGAGGTTAAGGGGTGATCTTATAGAAGTACATAAAATAATGAGGGGCATTGATAAGGTAGACAGTCAAAATCTTTTCCCAAAGGTAGGGTAGTCTATAACGAGGGGGCATGGAATTAAGGTGAGAGGGGAGAGATACAAAAGGGTCCAGAGGGGCAATTTTTTCACTCAAAGGGTGGTGAGTGTCTGGAACGAGCTGTCAGAGGCAGTAGTAGAGGCGGGTAGAATTTTGACTTTTAAAAAGCATTTGGACAGTTACATGGGTAAGATGGGCATAGAGGGATATGGGCCAAGTGCAGGCAATTGGACTAGCTCAGTGGTATAAACTGGGCGACATGGACATGTTGGGCCGAAGGGCCTGTTTCCATGTTGTAAACTTCTATGATTCTATAATTCTATAAGGATTTGGATGTGAGAAACATCGCCGAGGTGGGAAAATCACTGGGCCCAGAGATAACACACCCGAGGCTGTAAAAGGAAGTCAGAAAGGTGATTGAAGGGACTCTGATCAGAATTTCTCAATCCTCGTTTGATATAAAAAAATCCAAGTGGACTGAAGGAGCCCAAGTAATGTCTCTGTTGAAATAGGGAGAGAGGATCGACGGGTAACTGGCGACCAATTAGTCTCCATCAGTAGAGGGCAAACTCCTCGAATCTTTAATTCCACGTCGAATTACTGAACATTTAGAGATACAGGGGATGATCAGGGGAGGCTGGAACTGATACGCTGTGGACAAGTCGTATTTGACAAATCTGATAGAGCTTTGTTGAGAGGTGACTATATAGATCGATGGGAAGTGGCACACGCAGTGTTTATGGTTTTTCAGAAGGTGTTTGACAATGTGGCTCACAGGAGGCTTCAGCCGTTTGGTATAAGAGGAAATGAAGCCGCCCGGATAGAAAGTCGATAATGTGTTTAGTTTTCTCCATTTTTGTTCACAGATCCGAACACTGCAATCACTGAGTTCCTGACAAAGTGCGACGATTACCAACTGTTCCAATTGACGAAATTCTACCGGGACAGATTAGAACAGGCGATTGAAGAAGTGGTGGACGGAGTCAGCTCGTTGTTAACGTACGGGAGGCATTTCAGTGGACAGGAACATCGGGTAAGTGGGAGGGACACAGAATGAGTTTGGATTATTTAAACATCACTGAACGAGCAGGGTGTCAAATCTCAGAATCATAGAATGTTACAAAATAGAAACAGGTCAAATAATAAAGAAATGGATAAAACTAAAATTACAGTGAATCTGAAACAATGTTACGAAGAGGTGAAAATACCCAGTGGATCGGACAGTGTCTGTACAAAGGACAGGGGAACGGTTCAGGTATAACTCTTGTGTGGACTGAAAACAAAAGGGAATCATTTTTATTGGGAGTGGGAAAAGGAGAGACCAATATATTTATTATTATTCTTTACAGAAAGTCGTTGATCTCGTGGAGAAGGGAAACAGGGCGGACAGTTCCGACCTTCTCCTAAATCTGGTGATGGAGAAAGGCTCTCGGGCCCGAAGGGTGATGTGGGAATCCTTTGTGAAAATGCACCATGCGGTACCAAAGTTGGACAAAATACTGAAAGAGATGCAGGAACTTGGTACAGTAAAATCACACACTGAATTCAATTTCAGATTGAAACACTGCAGAATTTACTATAATATTACACAGATCTGATTTCACGAAAGCTCATTGATTTAAACAGGTCCTGATCCATTTGATTATATGAACATCGGACGAGGTTTATCTGAAATACCCAGTCACCTGAAAGGTAAGTGATGAAATGGAGATTTTAAACCGTTTATTTCACTTCTGAGAATCAGAATGTTTGACTGTAATTGTTTGTTTAGAGATTGTCAGAACCTGGCAATCAGAAGTTCAAAGGGTGGAGGGAACAGAAATGAACCTCGTTTGGATTCGACATCAATACTCAACTATTCTGCGTAGATTCAAGTTACAATTGATAAGATTTTTGACACATCCTGTAAATATGCGGAGATTGCATTTTTTCACTTAATCAAGCTGCTGATTGCGATCACTTGTTAAATCCCCATACACACCTGGCAGGCTCCTGATACACTGAATCCCCATACACACCTGGCAGGATCCTGATACATTGTGAATCCCCATACACACCTGGCAGAATCCTGATATGTTGCAAATCCCCATACACACTTGGCAGGATCCTGATATACTCTAAATCCCCATACACACCTGGCAGGATCCTGATACACTGTAAATCCCCATACACACCTGGTAGGATGAAGATACACTGTCAAACCCCATACACACCTGACAGCATCCTGATACACTGTGTGTCCTAATACAAACTTGGCAGGATCCTGATATACTGTGAATCCCCACACACACCAGGCCGGACGCTGGAACACTGTGAATCCCCATACAAACCTGGCAGTATCCTGATACACTTTGAATTCCCATACACACCTGGCAGGATCCTGATACACTGTGAATCCCGATACACAACCGGCAAGATCCTTGTCTACTTTCAATCCCAATAAACAGCTGGCAGGATCCTGCAACACTGTAAATCCACGTGCACACCTGATCACCTGGCAGGATCCGAATACCCTCTGAAACCCGATACAGACCTGACAGCATCCTGATGCACTGTGTATCCCGGTACTCATCTCGCAGGTTCCTCATACACTGTGATACCCCCTATACCACCTGGCAGGATCCTGATGCACCGTGAATTCCCATACACACCTGGCAGGATCCCGGTACACTTTGAATCCCTATGCACACCTGACAGCATCCTGATACACTGTGTATCCCCATACACAACTCGCACGAACCTGATACACTCCATATCCCCTGACACATCTCGCAGGATCCCAATAAACTGTGAAACCCCATACACCATCAGGTAGAATCCTGATACACTGTGAATCCCCATCAACATCAGGCAGGATCCTTAAAGACTGTGATTCCCCGTACACACCTGGCGGGATCCTTGTTCAATGCGAAACCACATAAACACTTGGCAGATCCCGATACACTGTGAATCTCCATACACACCTGGCAGCATCCTGATACGCTTTGAATCCCCATTCATACCGGGCAGGATGTTGATCCACCGTGAATATCCGAACACATCTGGCAGTGTCCCGATACACTGCGTCCCCAGACACATCTGGCAGGATCCGAATAAACTCTGAATCCCCATACACACCTGACCATATCCTGATCCACTGTTTATCCCCGTAAACATCTCGCGGAAATCTGATACACTGTGATACCCCATGCACCACCAGACAGGGTCCTGATACACTGTGAATCCCCATACACACCTGGCAGGATCCTGATACATTGTCAAACCCTATACACGCCTAGCAGGATCCTGATACACTGTGAATCCCCTCACACACCCGACAGGATGCTTATGCACCGTGAATCATCATACACAACTGACAGCACCCTGTTACACTGTTTACCCCCATACACATCTCGAAGGATCCCAACAAACTGAGAAACCCCATACACCACCAGGCAGGTTCATGATACACTGTGATCCACATGGACACCTGGCAGGATCCTGATACACTGTGAATCCCCATACACACCTGGCAGGATCCTGGTACACCGTGAATTCCCATACACACCTGGCAAGGTCCTGGTCTACCTTAAAACCCCATATACACCTCGCAGGATGCTGATGCACTGTGAATCCTCATACACACCTGGCAGGATCGTAATGCACTGTGAATCCTCATACACAAATGGCAGGATCTTGTTACACTGTGAAAACCCTTACACACCTGGCCGGATAGTGATAGCCTGTGAATCCCCATACACATCTGGCAGGATCCTGATACTCTGTGAATCCTCATAGACAAGTAGCAGGATCCCGATACACTGTGAAAAACGATACACACCTGGCAGTATACTGAAACACTGTCAATCCCCATACACACCTTGCAGGATCCTGATACATTGTGAATCCCCATACACACCTGGCAGTATCCTGATACACTGTGAATCCCTATACACACCTGGCAGGATCCTGATACACTGTTAATCCCCATACACACCTGGCAGTAACCTGATAAACTGTGAATCCCCATACACACCTGGCAGGATCCTGATACACTGTGAATCCCCATACACACCTGGCAGGATCCTGATACACTGTGAATCCCCATACACACCTGGCAGGATCCTGATACACTGTGATTCCTCGTACACAACTGGTAGGATCCTGATACACTGTGAATTCCCTACACACCTGGCAGTATCCTGATACACTGTGGATTGCCATACACACCTGGCAGGATTCTGATTCACTGTGAATCCCCACACACACCTTGCAGGATCCTGATAAACTGTGAAGCCCCTTGCACACCTGGCAGGATCCTGATAAACTGTGAATCCCCATACACACCTGGCAGGATCCTGATACACTGTGAATCCTCGTACACAACTGGCAGGATCCTGATACACTGTGAATTGCCATGTGCACTAAGCACGATCCTGATATACGGTGAATCCCCGCACACAACTCCAATATGCCCCACGGATGCTTTGGGCTCAGAATTAATGAGGAGTGCTCTTAGCCAGAAGTCACAGTTTAACTGCGCCCCCAAAAATCTGCTCTCAATCACCTGTTGGGAACGAGGTGAGAAATGCGAAAGGTTAAAAATGTTATAATTTCACAGACGTCAAAGTGTTCGATCTGATCTGAGATGATGTGCGGATTTTCACACGAAGGATCATTAATCCGTTGAGAAATGTGAGGGAAAGACAATGTTCAAGGTGATTCGGAAGTTATCGGCTCGCTTCCTAATGGCAGTGAAAGAGAGAACTTATTCCACTCAAAAAATTGTCCTTTAACTGAGAGGTGTTTTAGACCCAATCTAATTTCCCAAAACTGCATTGTATGAAGTTCAAACCAAAATGAAACAACGGAATATAATTACTGGGAAAACATTTGAAAAGAAATGTGAATGTTGTCTGCTCTAACATTACACTGAGTGATGTGGGCAGTATGTGTATTATTAATTCTAATCGGTGATATGACAGGACTGTTATAAAAGCACATTCAATGTAGGTGCAAACGGCTGAAAAAATGTTCGCAATTTCTGAAACACAATATAACAGGAGAATGATTAGAGACAGGAAAAAGCCATTTGGCCCAAATAAGCCTGTCCCTTTCAGAGAGATGACCCCAACGACCCCTCCTCTCAGTGTATCCACAAAATCACGTTCAATTATCTCTTGACCCCACTGACTCTGCCCCTTTTGTGTCCTTGCCAGGATCTCTGGCCCTTTGGATTAGACAATTACCCTGACTTCCCTTCTCTGTTATTAATTATTTTGTTGATTGTGAGCCTGTTTCCTGTTTCTGTTGAGTATATTCAAGAATCAGATCGATAGATTTTTGGACACGAAGGGAATCAATGGCTATGTGGACAGGGTGGGCAAGTGGATTTGAGGGAGATCAGCCATGACCTTAATGAATGGCGGCGGAGGCTCGAGGGGCCGTATGGCCTGCTCCTGCTTCTATTTCTTATGTTCTTATATTCTTACGAATGTTGGGAATTCCATTGAAACATTTCAATCCCGAATTCGCTTGCCCAAACAAAATACACCAAACCCTCTCGTTATTCCATGGACCGAAAGTCCGAATACCTTCCATCATCATTCTGATTCTCCTCTGTACCTTCAGAATGGCAGTAATCGTTACCTGTGAACAGGTGACTATAGAAATGTACGTAATACCCCAGATAACCTGCACCAGTCCTGAAACAATAGCAGTTTAAATTCTGTCATCGTCTTATTCCTCTCTGTGCCTTCACGCTTGCAATAATATTCTTCCATTGACTGGAAGTGCCCACAATACCCCAGGTAACCTGTCCAGGACCTGATATACTAACAGTGGAACTTCTGTCTATTCACAATCTGTCCCTCTCCTAGTACACACAATACCACAGATAACCTGACCAAAACATGATGTTATAACAGTAGAACTTCTGTCCATTCACAGTCTGTCCCTCTCCCAGTGCCCACAATATCCATGATAACCTGCCCGAGGTCTGATAAAATAACAGTGGAACTTCTGTCCATTCACAGTCTGTCCCTCTCCCAGTGCCCACAATATCCCAGTTAACCTGCCCAGGGTCTGATACAATAACAGTGGAACTTCTGTCCATTCACAGTCTGCCCCTCTCCCAGTACACAAAATATCCCAGTTAACCTGCCCAGGGTCTGATACAATAACAGTGGAACTTATGTCCATTCACAGTCTGCCCCTCTCCCAGTGCCCACAATATCCCAGATAACCTGCACAAGGTCTGATACAATAACAGTGGAACTTCTGTCCATTCACAGTCTGTCCCTCTCCCAGTGCCCACAATATCCCAGATAACATGCCCGAGGTCTGATACAATAACAGTGGAACTTATGTCCATTCACTGACTGTCCCTCTCCCAGTGCCCACAATATCCCAGATAACCTGCCCGAGGTCTGATAGAATAACAGTGGAACTTCTGTTCATTCACAGTCTGCCCCTCTCCTAATGCACACAATAACCTATTTCCCATTTCCACAGAGGGTCAGCGCCACTGACGGTTTCATAAATTATTCCACTAGAACCTCAAGTTTTGTATACCAGAATCACGTTTGGATTTGTAACGAGGGCAGGGCTGATAGTATTAAGCATCAGAGGGAAAATATCAAGTTCATAGAAGTCTCCATGCTCAGTCAATATTAGTATCAAGTGAGGATTTGAAACTTTTCTCCACCATTATTCACTTTCAAGCGAGGTTTTCAGTAACTGAGTTTAATTTCCTGCTCGCACCTCCATTGAAGCTGTGAATTAAATCTCGGAACATTTTACTGAATCGCAAAGTGAGATTGAGAATTTGCTTTTATTTCAATACAACTAACATTGAGAACCATTCTGTGTCTGTTCTAATTGAAGATGCTCAACAGAAACACAAGGAAAAAATCCGGGTCCAAACTGAAACACTGAGAGTGAACACGATCCTAATAAAGGAGAAGGTTAAGATTTTCCAGCTGGTCACTCTATACACTGAGCTAACGGTCATTTCTACTGTTCGAGATCGGACACTTGTAGAACATGAACTGCTGGCAAGAGGCCGAGACCATGAAGAGTGGAGAGAGAAACATCTCCGGAGAGAACTTGAAAAAATCCGAACTGATCAATTGTTCCAGAGCAGTTTTTCTGGGAGAAAATCCAAATCTGGGAGTTCAGCAGCAGTGAGCGGAGTCGCGGGGATTGGAAAAACAATAATGGTACAAAAGATTGTTTATGACTGGGCCACTGGGAAAATATACCCACACTTTCAATTTGTTTTCAGTTTTAAATTCCGGGATTTGAACGCTATTAACTGCAGAATAAATCTGAGGAATCTGATACTGGATCTGTATCCTTACTTTGGGAATATTCTGGGAGAGCTCTGGAAGAACCCAGAGAGGTTACTGTTTATATTCGATGGTTTAGATGAATTCAAGGACAGTATCGATTTTGCTGATAATCGGAGAAATACAGAACCTCAGTACATGTGCACAGATCCTGAAGACTGGTGTGAAGTGTCTGACATTGTGTACAGTTTAATACAGCACAAGCTGCTCCCAGGATGTTCAGTGCTAGTGACCAGCCGCCCCACTGCATTACATTTATTGGAAAAGGCTGAGATCAGTGTCTGGGCTGAAATCCTGGGATTTGTTGGTGAGGAACGGAAGGAATATTTCAACAAGTATTTTGAAGATCAGGTGGTGGCAGCAGCTGTTTTCAAACATGTGGAGGAGAACGAGCTCCTGTACACCATGTGTTACAACCCTTCCTACTGCTGGATCCTCGGTCTGTCACTGGGTCCCTTCTTCACACAGAGAGACAGGAAACAGCAGCGAGTTCCCAGGACCATCACCCAACTATATTCCTACTATATTTACAACATTCTGAAAAACCATGGCCGAGAGATTGAATCCCCCCGGGATGTGTTGCTGAAGATCGGTGAGATGGCCTTCACTGGAGTCTCCGAGAAGAAGATTGTGTTTAGAAATGGAGATTTGATCAAGTACAATCTGCAAACTTCCCAGTTCCTGTCTGGGTTCATGATGGAACTTTTGGAGAGAGATGATTCTGCCCAGAGTGTGGTTTACACATTCCCGCACCTCACCATCCAGGAGTTTGTAGCTGCACTCGCACAATTCCTGACTCCAGATCCAGGGGACATCCGGAAACTCCTCAGTGAAGCCCACAGCAAGGAAGATGGGAGATTTGAGATATTTGTCCGTTTTGTTGTTGGTCTCTCCTCCTCACAGTCAGCTCGGCTCCTGGAGGAGTTTCTGGGTCCATTTCTTCATCAAACAATCTGCGGAGTGATTGACTGGGTGAAGGAGAAGGTTGAAGGAGAGATTGGAAACATAGCGAGTGAAACTGGTAAAAGGAACCTCCTGAACACATTCCACTACCTGTTTGAGTCTCAGAATCAAACACTGGCTCGGGCCACAGTGGGATCTGTGGAAACACTTACATTTAATGGATTGCGACTGACCCCGATTGACTGTGCGGTGCTGTCTCATATCATTGGACTTTGTGATGCAATAAAACACCTCGATCTGGGGAACTGCTCCATTCAGTGTGAAGGACTCCAGCGGCTGGGACCCGTGCTGCACAAATTCCAGGTGTTGAGGTAACTGTTTATTTGTCTCTAACTGTTAGGCCAATTGTAGAACAATCATGGATTGTATTGTTGCTCCGTAATGAAGGGAAACGAACAGTTCAGTTAAACCAGAGAGAAGCAGATTCAACACAAATATGACAAATGATAAGAGGATCGGTTAGTAATTCCGTGAGGACTGGAGAATCTAAAATGGATCCTTGTGAACAAGTCGTGATTTTGCAGTCTTTATCGGATCAGTAAATACAGGTCACTGAAAGAGTCTGAGAATTTAATTGCAATAAATGATATTTATTGCTGTTTTTCTCACTGCCTGAGATGCGTCCATTGAAGAGGCTCTCTCTGACTGTTACTTACCCGCAGACCGACACTAACTGTAGCAGTTTGTGTGTCGGAGCATCCCACCCTCTTACCGAGGTGTGGGGGCAAGTGACAGTCACCGGACTGTCAACGTGTATAGGAGAGGGAAGCTGAAACACCAAACTTTCATTGACAAAGAGCAAAACACAGCTTTCGGGCAGTTAACCTCCAATGGGCGAGCTGAGCTTTCCCCGCAGGACGTCGGTCCGTTATCTTAACTCATCAATGACCCAGCCTTTCACACTCTCCAATACATCCACCATCTCTTCACCCAGCTGGCAGCACTCGTGCCTCTGAGTCAGAAGCTCGTGGATTCAAGCCCCTCGCTCATTAATTCAGGCCGACACTTCAGTGGATTTGGAACTAAAATCTGCTGGTAAAAAGGTTCAAATCTACAGGGTTGTGGGATATTAGCCCAGGAGTACAGACACACACCGGCCAGCGGTGGGGCCTCACACACAGCGAGTGGCTCCTGGATTAACCAGGGGAAGTGAACCAGGAATTTCCCATAATCTGCCCCCGGTGTATGAGGCCCCGCTCGGGAAGGGAACTTCAGAAAATTCCCCATAAACTGTCTGGCCCGTTTCACCTGAAATAAATGTAGAGCCAGTTTAATGGGAATAAAGAGAGAGACTCCCCTCCCTATAAACTGTTTGTACAGGGACATTTAAAATTTGTAACTGGACAGAATAAACTCTCCTTGTTATATAAAATCATGTGGGATGGATTTTGCACCAGCAGTTCACGCCGTTTCATAACATATCTCACCCCGAAATATTATGCAGATTAGTATAATACTGCATAAAGTACAGGTAATCACCGCTTTATCATTTAATTCGGGGTAAATCGCCGCATTCCCATAAAATCTGGGATTTAAGAAACAGCAGAAATGAGTCAAGTTTCCACAAACATGACAGGAACGGTCACTGACCTCCAGGAGGGTAATTCTGATCATCAGGGAATGAGAACAGACTGAGGGACATTTAATGGCTTCACACAGACAGCACTTTATTTATTAAATACATTTCCTGACAGTCCCTGAATACATGCGGAGTTGGGCAGAGTAAGATTAATTGTCAGTGACAGGGAAATCTGGTTATTAATTTCCCGAAGATTTTTCAGTGTTTCCTGTAATATCAGTGAAAATTTGTATCAGATCGGGGATTGGATTCAGTTTGTTTCTCACTCTCTGTCTGTTTGTGTTTAGACTGGGGAGAAATAAACTGGGAGATTCAGGAGTGAAACTATTGTCAGCGGCTCTGAGGAACCCGGACTGTAAAATGCAGGAACTGGAGTAAGTATCAGACTGTGTGAGATTGTGTTAATAATAACTGGATGTCCAACACGGTACATTAATGTCAATATAAGTAATAATAATACAAATAAAAACTGGGAATTTACTCTGATTCCTGTTATCTCTGCTCGTCTCTGTCTCTCTCTCCTCACTCTGATCTCCAGGTTATGGTACAACGGTCTCACAGATTCTTGCACCGAGGATCTCTCCTCCGCTCTCAGTGCAAACGGGTCACTGACGGTTCTGGACTTGAGTAACAATAAACTGGGAGATTCAGGGGTGAAACTACTGTCTGCGGCTCTGAGGAACCCGGACTGTAAAATACAGAAACTGTGGTAAGTATCAGACTGTATGAGATTGTGTTTATAATAACTGGATGTCGAACACTGTACATTAATGTCAGTATAAATAATAATATTACAAATAAATACTGGGAATTTACTTCGACTCCTGTTATCTCTGTTCGTCTCTCTCCTCTCTCTCTCTGATCTCCAGGTTATGGGGTAACGGACTCACAGATTCTTGCACCGAGGCTCTCGCCTCCGCTCTCAGTGCAAACCGGTCACTGACTGTTCTGAATCTGAGTAATAATAAACTGGGAGATTCAGGAGTGAATCTGCTGTCTGCGGCTCTGAGGAACTCGGACTGTAAAATACAGGAAATGCGGTAAGTATCAGACTGTGTGAGATTGTGTTTATAATAACTGGATGCTGAACACGGTATATTAATGTCAGTATAAGTAATAAGAATGCAAATAAATACTGGGAATTTACCCTGATTCCTGTAATTTCCCTCTCTCTCTGATCCCCAGTCTGTATGGTAACGATCTCACAGATTCTTGTACCGAGGATCTCGTCTCCGCTCTCAGTACAAACCGGTCACTGACGGATCTGTCCCTCGGATCAAACTCCTTCACAGACCGATCTGTCCCCCCTCTCCGCTCCCTCATACTGACCCGCAGGAGTCTGGAGTGGATCGGGTGAGTTTTGTGTTAATGTTTAATGTAATGAATAAAATATCAATATGATTCAGTCCCTTTTATGGGTAATATTTGTCTGTAATTATTATTGAAATATTAACCCCAGTCTCCCTGGAATTTACACGGTTGTTCAATCTGTTTATTTCCTATTTAATCTTTAATCTGTTTCAGGCTGAGTGGGAATCGGTTCAGTCCAAATGGAAGGAATCAGCTGAAGTCGCTGCAGGGAACGAGACCCGGACTGAGTGTGGAAATGTGAACATTTGAATTTATAACCATTCCTGGTCTCATTATATGAACATTTCAATTTATAACCATCACTGGTCTCATTATATGAACATTTCAATTTTTAACCATTCTTGGTCTCATTACATGAACATTTTTGGCCGATTCTCTGTCCCTCCCCTTTAACCGGCCGCGCTCCAGGTTGAAATCCGAACGGCCCTTTAACGGTTTCCAGCTCGAGCTGAGGGAGCGTCGTCTCCGATGGTGACGTCCGAGGCCCAGCGACAGGGTCACGAGACTCAGTCACCCGGTCCCACAGCGCTGATTCTGCAGGATATCCGGGGCTGGATGGTCACCAATGGGGCACTGGGTCAATGAACAGAAAGGAAGGGCCCAGGGTGGGGCTCAGTCTGGGCTGCAGTGGGACACTGGGTCAATGTACAGACAGGAAGGGCCCAGGGTGGGGCTCAGTCTGGGCTGCAGTGGGACACTGGGTCAATGTACAGACAGGAAGAGCCCAGGGTGGGGCTCAGTCTGGGCTGCAGTGGGACACTGGGTCAATGTACAGACAGGAAGGGCCCAGGGTGGGGCTCAGTCTGGGCTGCAGTGGGACACTGGGTCAATGTACAGACAGGAAGGGCCCAGGGTGGGGCTCAGTCTGGGCTGCAGTGGGACACTGGGTCAATGTACAGACAGGAAGGGCCCAGGGTGGGGCTCAGTCTGGGCTGGAGTGGGACACTGGGTCAATGTACCGATAGGAAGGGCACAGGGTGGGGCTCAGTCTGGGCTGCAGTGGGACACTGGGTAAATGTACAGACAGGAAGGGCCCAGGGTGGGGCTCAGTCTGGGCTGCAGTGGGACACTGGATCAATGTACAGACAGGAAGGGCCCAGCGTGGGGCTCAGTCTGGGCTGCAGTGGGACACTGGGTCAATGTACAGACAGGAAGGGCCCAGGGTGGGGCTCAGTCTGGGCTGCAGTGGGACACTGGGTCAATGTACAGACAGGAAGGGCCCAGGGTGGAGCTCAGTCTGGGCTGCAGTGGGACACTGGGTCAATGTACAGACAGGAAGGGCCCAGGGTGGGGCTCAGTCTGGGCTGCACTGGGACACTGGGTCAATGTACAGACAGGAAGGGCCCAAGGTGGGGATCAGTCTGGGCTGCAGTGGGACACTGGGTCAATGTACAGAAAGGACGGGCCCAGGGTGGGGCTCAGTCTGGGCTGCAGTGGGACACTGGGTCAATGTACAGACAGGACGGGCCCAGGGTGGGTCTCAGTCTGGGCTGCAGTGGGACACTGGATCAATTACAGACAGGAAGGGCTCAGGGTGGGGCTCAGTCTGGGCTGCAGTGGGACACTGGGTCAATGTGCAGACAGGAAGGGCCCAGGGTGGGGCTCAGTCTGGGCTGCAGTGGGACACTGGGTCAATGTGCAGACAGGAAGGTCCCAGGGTGGGGCTCAGTCTGGGCTGCAGTGGGACACCGAGTCAACATTGGATCAATGTTGATCGGAACACCAGGGACTCCCCATCTCTTCTTGTGTTATTGTTGCTGCATCTGTTCCGTCCACTGAAGGTGACAGAGGGAACCCTGGTTTAACATCTCATCGGTGAAAGCAACAGTCTGTGGCAAATAAAATCATGCGGAGTGGACACCGAGCTTCCAATTCGCTATCGCTCGTTGTGCTCTGATGCCCGAGGTGAATTTATGCTCTCATCTCTTGCCTCAGCTGGCGATCGAATGGGGTTAAATTGTCTCGCCAATCTGCAGCCGTGTCAGACACTGATCTCACCTATAATGTGATAATCAGTGATCCAGCTGATGCTGAATTCCGGTGATCCTCTCAGCTGCTTTTACAATTGGTTATTAATTGTGTTAATTATCTGCCTATTAATTATTTATTATTAACATTGTTAGGTGGCTCTGTTTATATGTAATTATTATTGTTATACTCAATGGCTAAATAATGATAATTATGAATTCCAAGTTAATAAAACATTGTTGTGCATGATTTGCTGTCTGACTTCTCCTTTGAAGATTTGGTAAGAAAGCGTTAATCCATTCACTCAGTCGCTTGTGGCCATCCTAATTAATGGTCGGTGAGGTGAGCTGATCAATCTGAACTGCGAGATGTTGGACAGTTCAGGGTGCAATATATTGCATCATTCACTTCTGGACATCGGTCACAATCGAACAGGAACATGTTAAACCGAGGCCCCAAAACCAGGTCCCAGAGAGGAAATTAAACCCCAGGGCAATAAACAGGTGGGACCTGTTTGGGTGCAGCCTGTGGAGGTGGCCCCGGTCGGTCCCCTCTGGGGGAGGCCTCGGTCGGTCTTCTATGGGGGAAACCATGGTCGGTCCCCTCCTGAGGAGACATCGGTCGGTGCCCACTGCGGGAGTCCTCGATCAGTCCCCTCTTGGGGAGGTCTCGGTCGGTCCCCTCGGGCGGAGGCCTCGGTTGGCCCCCTCTGGGGAAGGATTCTGTCGGTCCCCTGTAGGGGAGGCAATAGGCACCCCAGTGGGATCCCAGATTTGCAGTCTTTATATTTAGACTGCCACCACAACAACTACTAGTGCAAAAACAAATACTTATATACATAATATATATTATTTATGTCTATTTACACACGACCAGCAAGGTGGCAGCTTGGACAACACAACGGAAAATACGGCGGCCATCCTGCACAAAATGGCGGCAACGAAGGCGGCCTTCTTGGACAAAACGACCGCAAGTGGGGTGGCCATCTTGGGCAAAATGTAGCGAGTGCGGCAGCCATCTTGGACAAAATGGCGGAAAATACCGCGCAGAATGTCCCCAGTGATACCACAGTGACCGTACAATGATCCAGTGACACCAGAGCGGACTCAATCACCCCAGTGTGATCCCAGACTGCACCCAGAGATCCCACAGTGCACCCAGTCACCCCAGAGTGATCCCGGAGTGCACTATGGACCCCAGAGTGCACCCAGTCACCCCAGAGTGATCCCAGAGTGGCAGGATTTATATTTAGACCACCACCACAACAACTACTACAATAACAACAACTTGTAGTTATAATATATAATATATATATCTGCTATGTATAAATGTATTTACACACGGCCAGCAGGGTGGCATTTTGGACAAAATGGCGGCAAGTACGGCGGCCATCTTGGACAAAATGGCGGAAATTACCACGCAGATTGTTGACAGTGATATGACAGTGACCCCAGAATGTCCCAGTGAACACACAGTGACTCCAGAGCGCACCTCGTCACCACAGAGTGATCCCAGAGTGCACCCAGTCACCCCAACCTGATCCCAGACTGCTCGCAGTATCCCAGAGTGAATCCAGTCACATCAGAGTGTTTCTGGAATTCACCCAGTCACCCGAGATTGATCGCAGAGTGCGCCCACGGATTCCAGAGCGCACTCAGTCACCCCAGAGTGATCCCAGAGTGGCAGTCTTTATATTTAGACCACAACTACACAAATTGTATTTCAAATCATATATATATATATATATATATGACATATATATATGTATTTACACACGGCCAGCAGGCGGCAAATACGTTGACAATCTTGGACAAAATGGCGGCAAGTAATGCGGCCGTCTTGGACAAAATGGCGGCCAGTACCCCTCACAGCGTCCCCAGTGATCCCACAGTGACCCGACAGTGAATCCAGAGTACACCCATTGATCCCAGAGTGCAACGATTCACACCAGAGTGATCCCAGAGTGCACCCAGGGATAACAGAATGCACCCAGTCACCTCGGAATGATCCCAGAGTAGCAGTCTTTATGTTTAGACCACCACCACAACAACTAGTACTATAAAACAACAACCTGTATTTATAACATTTATATATAAATATGTTTGTATTTACACACGGACCACATGACGGCAAGTACGGTAGGTATCTTGGACAAAATGGCGCCAAGCACCGTGGCCATCTTGGGCATAATGGCCGGAGGTATGACGGTCATCTTGGACAAAATTACGTCGAATACAGCAGCCACCTTGGATGAAATGACTGAAAGCACCTCAAGGCTGTTGGACAGGAATGGGAGGAGGCCATTCAGCCCTTTGAGCCTGTTACACAGTAACAGGATGCCAATCAGCCCCTCAAGCCTGTTAGGTCGGAACAGGATGAGGCTTTTCAGCCCTTGGAGCCTGTTATACAGGAACTGGAGGACATGCAGCCCCTCAAGCCGATGACACTGGAACAGGACGAGGACATTTCGCCCCTCAAGCCTGTTACACGCGTACAGGAGGACAATCGACCACTCAAGCCTGTCTGATTGCAACAAGAGGAGGCCAATCAAACCGTCAAGCCTGTTACTCAGGAAGAGGAGGCCAATCAGCCCAATTAGCCCTTGATGCAGGAACTGAAGGCCATTCAGCCACTCGAGCCTGTAACACTGGAAAAGGACGAGGCCATTCAGCCGCTCGAGCCTATTAGGTAGGAACAGGAGGAGGCCATTCAGCCCCTAAAGGCTGTTACATAGCAACAGGTGGAGGTCATTCAGCACCACGAGCCTGTTACATAGGAACAGGAGTGCACAATTCAGCTCCTTGAACCTGTTCCGCTATTCAAATAGATCATGACTGAACTGTATCTTAACTCCATCTACCCTCCTTGGTTCCTGAATCCATAATACCCTTGGCGAACAAAATTCTATCAGTCTCCGTTTTGAAATGTCGTATTGACCCTCCGCCTCAACAGAATTTTGTGGGAGAGAGTTCCAGATTTCCACTACCCTTAGTGTGAAGAAGTGCTTCCTGACATCACCCCTGAACGGCCGAGCTCTAATTTTAAGGTTATGCCCCCTTGTTTTGGACTTCCCCACAAGAGAAAATAGTTTCTCTCCATCGACCCTATCAACTCCTTCAATCATCTTAAACACCTCGATTAGATCACCCCTTAATCTCCTATATTCAGAGGAATACAAGTCCAGACGATGCAACCTGTCCTCATAATTTAACCCTTTTCGCCCCGATAAAATTCTGGTGAATCTGCACTGCAGCCCTTCCAAGGCCAAAATATCCTTCCTGAGGGTCAGTGCCCAGAACTGAATGCAGTCCTCCAGATGGGCTCGAACCAGAGCTTTGTACAGCTGGAACATAACTTCCACCCCTTTATATTCCAGCCCTCTTGAAATACAGGCCGACATTCTATTAGCCTTTTCAATTACTTTTGTAACTGTCCACTAGCTTTTAATGATTTCTGTACTTGGACCCCTAAATCTCTCTGCTCATCCACAGTTCCGAGCTCCTCACCATTTAGAAAACTCTCTGATCTATCTTTCTTAGATCCGAAGTGGATGACCTCACATTTCCCCACATTGAACTCCATTTGACACAGTTTTACCCACTCACGTAATCTCTTAATGTCCTGGGAATGCTTGGTGTTTTTGTTTGGTTGGAGAATGCTTTATATCAGATCGTTATTTTTAAAAGATTTCAATTCATTTGTAATTTGTATTTTTTGAACAAGATCATTATTCCCCGATCAGTAAAATGTCTATGTTTTTCAGATAGTGGCGACAGTTCAGAGATAGTTGCCTTTTTGCCAACTTTAATGAAGTGAAATTTTGCTGATTTAAAATCAGCTGTATTTCTAAGCTTGATAACTCCCAATGTCTCAGTGTTTCCGCTTGTCCTGATATCAATGTAACATTTGAAGGGCTCCAGGTAATGAACAGTGAAACCCCTTCAGATTATCTCAGCTCACTCGTTCTATCCAGTGCCGAATAGTACCTGCTCTTCAGAGGGTGACAGATTCACACTACACTGGACCTTGTTTTAGACATTAACTGCAAAACAAATTGATGAAACAGTAAGAGAACAAACAAATAGTCGCAGTAAGACAACAGTTTTACTGTAAAGCTGAACCAGATCCTTATTGGGAAAAAAAAATTCACAAATACTATACGAAACTGTGACTGAACTTTTGAACATCCTGGTTCTTTGTTTTCTTTTTCTCCCGAACTATGGAAACTGTCGACTTGATTAACATTCTCAGAGATTCCAAACAGACTCACCAGTTTGAAAAAGACAGGCTGATAAATTACTTCAAAACAGTGACTGGGAGCCAGTCATTTTAAGCAATGGTCTGTTTAATTCAAGAGAAGCTGCCAATCAAAACTGTACGAGAAGAAATGACCCCGGAGGATTATATCTGAATCAAATGTTTGACTTTGTGAGGTGCAGGCTGCCTTTAAGAGGTGC
Source organism: Heptranchias perlo (assembly GCF_035084215.1). Lineage (NCBI taxonomy): Eukaryota > Metazoa > Chordata > Chondrichthyes > Hexanchiformes > Hexanchidae > Heptranchias > Heptranchias perlo. The sequence continues at coordinate 5,172,671 of NW_027139612.1, read as the reverse complement.
TAACCACTCACGCAATATCGGGCCCCCTCTGTTGGTGAGAATCCGCTCAACAGCGCAGCCAGGCCTGACTGCTCGCAGGAATCAGGTAAATCACCAGACAGCACCAATCTCACGGACTGTCTGCATCTCAACGACAGGGTGCAGGTTAATCACATGGGGGTTAATCGACCCCCGCGCCCGGATTCGGGGGTTATCGAATTTAACCCCGTGCATATCTTTATATATATTTTACATGGAATACAGCACGGCACAGAAACAGGCCATTCAGCCCATCTGGATAAAGAAGTTCCCCTGAATTTCTTATTTGACAACAACTTCTGGAGTACAAAATATAATACAACACATAATCTAATATTATGTGTATATTTTTTAACATCGAATGTACAGTACAGCACAGTACAGTGTCCAGTCGGCCCGACTACTATTTCTACTTTACAAAGCTACTTTTTTAATATAAAATACAATACAATATATCTTTATACAAATATTACTTAGAATTCAGCACGTCACGGAAACAGGCCATTCGGCCCATCTGGGTAATTAAATATCCCACAGTGTTCCCACAGTGACCAAGTGATCCGACAGTGCACCCAGTAATAGTGCCCCATTGATCCACAGTGTCCCAGTGATCTAAAGTGCACCCAGTAATCCCAAAGTGATTGCAGGGTGACCCATTGATACCACAGTGCATTTGTGATAGTGCCTCAGTCATGCACAGTGTCGCAATGATCCATAGTGCACCCACTGATCTCACAGTGATCGCAGCGTGACCCAGTGATCCCACAGTGAACGCAGCGTGACCCAGTGATCCCACAGTGCACCCAGTGAGCCCACAGTGATCGCAGCGTGACCCAGTGATCCCACAGCGCACCCAGTGATCCCACAGTGATCGCAGCGTGACCCAGTGATCCTACAGTGCACCCAGTGATCCCACAGTGATCGCAGCGTGACCCAGTGATCCTACAGTGCACCCAGTGATCCCACAGTGATCGCAGCGTGACCCAGTGACCCTACAGTGCACCCAGTGATATTGCCGCAGTGATCCAAAGTGTCTCAGTGATCCCAAAGTGCCCCAGTTCTCTCAAAGTGATCTCACTGATCCCACAGTGTCCCAGTGATCCTAAAATACCCCAGTGAACCTGCAGTGTCCCAGTGATCCCACAGCAACCTGTGACCCCACAGTGCTCCCATTGATCCCACAGTGACCCAGACAAAACTCACGTGAGTCTCATTGGGTGCAGCCTATGTTAAAGGCCTCGGTCAGTGCCCTTTGGAGAGAAAGCCTGTAGTTTGTGGTCAACTTACAGTTTGTGGCTTTTTCCAAACAGCCAAAGAGTTCAAACAAATTCATGACATTTAAAAGAGCCAAAGCAAAACGTTTTTTAAAAAACCGAACGCACGGCAAGATCCCTCATCAGTTACAGGGACAATCTCTCAGCAACATTCAATTACACAGAAACAAAGCCCAGTTTATAAAGGAGAAGAATCTAAGTTGTAAATGATTGAGAGACACTCTTTATCGACAACAACTTGTATTTATATCTTACAGCAACTACTACAACATCAATTTGCATTATTACATATATATGTATTTGCATAATACAACTACTATTACAAAGCCTCCATAAAGGATGTGGGGAAAGAGCAAAGGGGGAAATGGGACTAATTTGACAGCCCTTTCAAAGAGCTGGCACAGGCACAGTGGGCCGAAAGGCCTCCTCTTGTGCCATAGTTACCATGAAACCTTAAAACTATGAACAACAACTCCAATGTCATGAACCTGAAACAAAATGGACAACAGTAACGCAGTCATCATAATGAGGGGCAAGCTGGACATCTTACTGAGGGGCAAGGCGGCCATTTAACGGAGGGGCAAGGCGGCCATTCAACTGAGGGGCAAGGCGGCCATTTAACTGAGGGGCAAGGCGGCCATTTAACTGAGGGGCAAGGCGGCCATTTTACTGAGGGGCAAGGCGGCCATTTAACTGAGGGGCAAGGCTGCCATTTAACTGAGGGGCAAGGCTGCCATTTAACTGAGGGGCAAGGCTGCCATTTAATTGTGGGGCAAGGCTGCCATTTAACTGAGGGGCAAGGCGGCCATTTAACTGAGCGGCAAGGCGGCCATTTAAATGAGGGGTAAGGCTGTCATTTAACTGAGGGGCAAGGCTGTCATTTAACTGAGTGGCAAGGCGGCCATTTAACTGAGGGGCAAGGCGGCCATTTAACTGAGGGGCAAGGCGGCCATTTAACTGAGGGGCAACGCGGCCATTTAACTGAGGGGCAAGGCGGCCATTTAACTAAGGGGCAAGGCGGCCATTAAAATGAGGGGCAAGGCGGCCATTTAACAGAGGGGCAAGGCTGTCATTTAACTGAGGGGCAAGGCGGCCATTTAACTGAGGGGCAAGGCGGCCATTTAACTGGGGGGCAAGGCGGTCATTTAACTGTGAGGCAAGGCGGCCATTTAACTGCGGGGCAAGGCGGCCATTTAACTGAGGGGCAAGGCGGCCATTTAACTGCGGGGCAAGACGGCCATTTAACTGAGGGGCAAGGCGGCCATTTAACTGAGGGGCAAGGCGGCCATTTAACTAAGGGGCGAGGCGGCCATTTAACTGAGGGGCAAGGCGGCCATTTAACTGTGTGGCAAGGCGGACATTTAACTGAGGGGCAAGGCTGCCATTTAACTGAGGGGCAAGGCTGCCATTTAATTGAGGGGCAAGGCTGCCATTTAACTGATGGGCAAGGCGGCCATTTAACTGAGCGGCAAGGCGGCCATTTAAATAAGGGGTAAGGCTGTCATTTAACTGAGGGGCAAGGCTGTCATTTAACTGAGTGGCAAGGCGGCCATTTAACTGAGGGGCAAGGCGGCCATTTAACTGAGGGGCAAGGCGGCCATTTAACTGAGGGGCAAGGCGGCCATTTAACTGAGGGGCAAGGCGGCCAATAAACTGCGGGGCAAGGCGGCCATTTAACTGAGAGGCAAGGCTGTCATTTAACTGAGGGGCAAGGCGGCCATTTAACTGAGGGGCAAGGCGGCCATTTAACTGGGGGGCAAGGCGGCCATTTAACTGTGAGGCAAGGCGACCATTTAACTGCGGGGCAAGGCGGCCATTTAACTGAGGGGCAAGGCGGCCATTTAACTGAGTGTCATGGCGGCCATTTAACTGTGGGGCACAGGCGGACATTTAACTGAGGGGCAAGGCGGCCATTTAACTGCGGGGCAAGGCGGCCATTTAACTGAGGGGCAAGGCGGCCATTTAACTGAGGGGCAAGGCGGCCATTTAACTGAGGGGCAAGGCGGCCATTTAACTGAGGGGCAAGGCGGCCATTTAACTGAGGGGCAAGGCTGTCATTTAACTGAGGGGCAAGGCGGCCATTTTGTTAAGGAGCTAGTCGGCCATTGACCTGTGAGGCAAGGCGGCCATTTAACTGAGGGGCACGGCGGCCACTTAACTGAGGGGCAAGGCGGCCATTTAACTGAAGGGCAAGGCGGCCATTTAAGTGAGGGGCAAGGCTGTCATTTAACTGAAGGGCAAGGCGGCCATTTAACTGAGGGGCAAGTCGGCCATTTAACTGAGGGGCAAGTCGGCCATTGAACTGAGGGGCAAGGCGGCCATTTAACTGAGGGGCAAGGCGGCCATTTAACTGAGGGGCAAGGCGGTCATTTAACTGAGGGGCAAAGCGGCCATTTAACTGAGGGGCAAGGCGGCCATTTAACTGAGGGGCATGGCGGCCATTTAACTGAGGGGCAAGGCGGCCATTTAACTGCGGGGCAAGGCGGCCATTTAACTGCGGAGCAAGGCGGCCATTTAACTGAGGGGCAAGGCGGCCACTTAACTGAGGGGCAAGGCGGCCATTTTACTGAGGGGCAAGGAGGCCATTTAACTGAGGGGCAAGGCTGTCATTTAACTGAGGGGCAAGGCGGCCATTTAACTGAGAGGCAAGGCGACCATTTAACTGAGGGGCAAGGCGGCCATTTAACTGAGGGGCAAGTCGGCCATTTAACTGAGGGGCAAGGCTGCCATTTAACTGAGGGTCAAGGCGGCATTTAACTGAGGGGCAAGGCGGCCATTTATCTGAGGGTCAAGGCGGACATTTAACTGAGGGGCATGGCGGCCATATAACTGAGGACAATGCTGCCATTGAACTGAGGGGCAAGGCTGCCATTTAACTGAGGGGCAAGGCTGCCATTTAACTGAGGGGCAAGGCTGCCATTTAACTGAGGGGCAAGGCGGCCATTTAACTGAGGGGCAAGTCGGCCATTTAACTGAGGGGCAAGGCGGCCATTTAACTTTGGGGCAAGGCGGCCATTTAACTGAGGGGCAAGGCGGCCATTTAACTGAGGGGCAAGGCGGCCATTTAACTGAGGGTCAAGGCGTCCATTTAACTGAGTGGCAAGGCGGCCATTTAACTGAGGGGCAAGATGAAGCTTGCTGTGGTGTGAGTCACGGAGAGGGTTCATTTGCTGTTCCTGTTAAATCACTGTTGAACTATAGTTAAAGATGCAAACGGAGTGAGAATGGCACTAGCTGGTATGTAACACAAAGGCAGCGGAGCAGTGAGGGAATCAAGGACCAAAAGGTGAACTTCTGCAAAAAAATTGATTAATATTTAATTATTTGGGCTTAATGCTTATGGAGAAGGAGAGACCAGACATTCGGAGGAAAGGTCCATTTAACCATTTTGTGTAGTGTTTGAAATTCCAGCTTCTATTAAATAAATCAGAGTAAAATTGGACTCAATCTGAATGCAGTTCTGATCCAGGATTTGGTTCATTCCTCCATTATTCATATTTTTATTTAATCTGAAACAATAACAGTATTTGTAACAGTAACAGAACAGGAGAGTGCTGCAGGACCCTGTCCAGTTTATTAACACAGCAGAAGGGGTAAGACTACATTGTGATTTATTACAGAATCCAGCAGCTCACTGGGAAAGTTACACATGGTCCAGATGGAGGAGCAAAAAGATGCAAAGTGATTTTACACTTTAATTTGGGGCAGTGATTTTTATCTCCAAAAGGTTAAAATTTAAGTTTAAATAATGGGCTCTTTCTCCTAAAGAAACTTCAGGCACAAACCATGGCTTTATGAACAAAACAATCATTTATTATTCTTCATACGCTAGAAAAATTTACATTAGAATTTAATCAATATCTTGGGATTATACCCGATTTAGAATTGCTTTAACACCAATAAAACAACACATTCTGAATTCCCAAAATGCATAACCGTTTGGAAATCCAATATCTATCTTCGACTAAGCTGATAACGAAAGTTATATCCTTATGGTTGACTCAAGCTTGCCTGGAAGATTCCAGTCGTTTTGATGGATACCGTTGTAGTGTAGCCTGTCTTACTCTTGTATCCAGGTCATCTGCTTCACAGGCAATCTGTAAACCAGCATCGAGGCATCAAGCTGGGAGGTAGCGAGCAGTCAGGAAGATTCCAGGTGAGGTGGTGCTGTCAGGAGGCGAAAGGTGAGTTTGGAGCAGCAGTGGTGGATCTGCGTCTCTCTCCACTCAACTTCTGCCCAGCTTCTTTGTAACATAGAAACACACCTCTGGGACGTCAGCTTATCAAAAATAGTTTCCTACAAATACAGCCCACGATTGATTGACATTTCACTAGTTTTCTCTCAGTGTCCACACCGTAACCAAGTCAAGCCGGCAGGAGTTCATACCATCTCTTGCCCTCCTGGAATCGTTATTATTGCGATGGTGATCTATCCTCTGCTGTGTGGTCTTTCACAACGTGTCATTAACAATCCTTCTAACAGCCCTTCCTCCTTTTAATGGTCCCTTTCCTTCAGACATGCTGAAGCGGATTTAGTCTCAGGCTTTCGTTTATCAGATGAATGTTTACGACACAGAGCAGCTGGGAAACTCCTGCAGTAAGTAATGGTCAGGGTCAGGTACACAAGACTGAGTGACTTTATTGTGCAGCCTCCTGGCATCAGCTCTCTTTTTTTTCTCACTGTGGATCTACTTTTCCCTTTTCCTTCTTTCTATCTGTCTCTTCCTCCTTCCCTTTCCATCTGTCTTTATTTCATTCTGTTTGTTTCTCACTCTCTCCAGCTCCACTTCTGCCTACTTCTTTCTCTCGGTTTCCATTTGACTTCTCGGTCTCTTCTTTGCATCTGTTTCTGTATTTCATTCCATCACACTCAGTCTCTGTTTCAATCTTTGTATTTTTCCTCCTGTCTCCAGTTTTCTATTTTCTCCCTGCTTTCTGTATCTCTTTTTCTCTTTCTCTTTGTCGTTTTATGTCTGACACTCTCCTGCTCTGACTCTCCCTCAGTCTCAAGTTATTTTGAATTGATTTCATCTGTCAATTTACCTCTCCTCTCATATCACTTTGTAATTATTTAGCAGTGTCTCTCTCTCTCATTATGTGTGTGTATATATATATAGAAATCTATATATAGACATGATTTCTTTCTCTCTTTATTTTTCTCTCTTGTCTGAAAAACTAACTCGTTATTTCTCTCCGTCGCTGAGTAAATCTGTCTCTGCCCCTCTTTATTTCTGCAGTTTTCTCAGTGGTACATTTATTTTGTCCTTGGGTTCTCTCTCTGTCTGTCCCTTTCTCTGACTCTCGTCTTTCTCCCTCTGCCTCTGCCTCTCTTTCTGTCTCTTTCTCCCCCTCTCTCTGCCCTCTCTGTCTCTCCCTCTCTCGGTGTCTTTCTCCTGGTCTCTCTCTCTCTCTCTCTCTCTCTCTCTCTCGGCCTCTCTCTGTGCCACTCTCTCTGTCTCACTCTCTGTCTCTCTCTTTCCCTCGCTTCCCTCTCTCTATATCTCCCTTTCTGTCTCTCTGTCTCTCCTTCTTTCTCTCCATCTCTCTCTCCCACTCTCTCCCTCTCTCGCCTTCTCCCTCTCTCTTCCCCTTTGTCTCTCTTTCTCTGTCTCTCTCCAACTCTCTCTTTGTCTCTGCCTCTCCCTATCTCATTCTCTCTGTCTCCCTCTCTCTGTCTCTGTCTCTCTCTAATTGCCTCTCCCTTTCTCTCGCTCTTTCTCGCTCCCTCACTCCCTCTTTCTCATTCTCTCTCTGTCTCCCGTTCTCCCCCTCCGCTCTCTTTCTCTGTCCCTCTCTCTGTCTCCCCTCTCTCTCTCCCTCTCTCCTTTCCTCTCTCCCTCTCTCTCACCATTTATGTGAAGTACACACATCCTGATCAGGTCCACAGAAGTGACTTTGATTTCCAGCTTTGCCCATTTTGTCTTGCAGTCAGTTAATTAAAGTCCAGCTGAGCTCTTTAGTGCCGCCATTTTGAGCAACAATTCACGTGTTGTCTGCAGAGCAAATCCCGCCTCAATGGGTGAGATTATCAATAAAATATAATCTCAGAATCAGATTTAAGATCATTTCATATTTCTGTGCTGCTAATATAAAATGTACTTTCCATCCCCCGGGAAGTGTAGGGGATGGAGTATGAAATGGGATTTAGTTCTAGTGCTTGAAACCCTTCAGCTCTTTCTGTGATTTCACTAATTTAACAATTAGATTGATTGGGTATTTCGCCGCGTTCTTCAGCTCCTCTCTGAATTTAGTCTGGGTCAGGACATAAATACACGTGTTTGTGCAGGAACTGAGAAGCCGCAGCATCTTTGCTGTCTGTTGTGTGAGATAAACAGGGTCAGTGTTGGAGTAAAAATACCGAATGTCTGCAATTCGCACATAAATGGAAAAGACAACCCATGTCAGCCACAACAGTATAAAACTGCCCGATATACTGAAGAGTAAAATGATGGATTTCTTTCGGTTCTCCATCTCTGGATCACTCTGATTCTCTCCATTGCTGCGGCCCCGGAGTCCCCTGCGGACTCGACTGGACACTAAAATACACCTGACCGTCAGAACATTGAACAGCAAAATCAGACAGAACGGGACACAAGGGGTTAAAATGAGGTGAACCATGTCAAATGCGGCCCATGCGGGGGAATTACGGAAGCTCGGTATAGTCTCACAACCCCAGGGAACGTTATCAATTACATATACAGGTTTAAATGTAAAATACCAGGGGGCACTCACTGAACAGCCCAGCACACTCACTGTTCCCAGAACCACAGCCGCCGTTCTCTCGGTGCAATATTTAGTTTTCAGCTTCTCACAACAAATGGCCACAAATCGATCAAAGGTGAAAGCGACTGTGAACCAGACAGAAACCACGATGGCTGCACCACTCAAGAAGATTATAGAACTACACACAGGAGTAATGTACAGGAATGGCCATGGGTTATATATCGAATTAATCCACACCAATATGACACGAATGATAACGACCAGGAGATCGGCCACTGCCATTCCCACCAGGTAGACACTGATACATTTGGAGAGACCGCACTTTCCTCGGGACAGGATCACAATCGCCACCAAGTTAACTGAAAGAGAGAGAAAAGGAACCAGAGAAGTTACTGATCAGACCTGGAGCCAAAGCAACAGATTGAGAGGAACTGGGGTAAAATTTCCAGCTTTGTTGCTGCATCGAAGGGTAGAAAGTGATTGACTGACCTGGGCAGTGCTTTTGGGCAGAACGATGTTTTAAACACGATGATCAATAATGAATTGGGAGATGGATACAGGAAGTGAATAAAGTGAGCACCGGATCCACTGGAAGGGCTGAGTGAGGGCTCGGTGCCTGTCGGGGAGAGAGAAATGGGTTTACACACCTGGAATCCATCAGATTAAAGCCGCGTTTTGGCTCCAGACGGACGGGGAAAGAGAGGGAAGGGTGGAGAAGGTGACGAGACAGGGAGAAGTGCAGCTTATGTGTTGCTCTGGGTTAAGACAGCTGACAGTGAGTGAGGTTGGGAGGGAGACAAGGAAAAGAGTAGTTTATATGAACGTGCAGGAGCTGGAGGGGAATGAGGGGCAGGTAGGTTAGGAAAACGGAAAAACTGAAGCAACGTATTGGGACGAGTGGGTGGGATTCACAGGGAGAAACTGCAGCAGAGTTTGAGAGGAAATCTAATCACTTGGTCGCACCAACATAATCCAACCAACAGATTCAACTGTTAATTTCTGTGGTTACTGGTGTCAGGGAACCTGTGTTGGGTGTAAAATGTCTTTAATAAATTTAATTTGTACATTCAATTAAACTTAAATTGAAAAGTATGAATAAAATCAACCACGTTGTTTATTGAATTCAGCCGAGCTTTAAAAATACACTATCCGAATAATTCATTATGATCAATAAATTTCTGATTCTATTCTTCAAGTAAATTGTAATTATATTTAGTGTCAAGTTGGAAAACAAGGAACATTCACAAAAACAGACTGAGGTCCAGACATGAGGAGCGAATCCCACAATAAAAACTCACCCAATCTGACCACATCATAATAACACACTCAAGTCACATTTTCTCTGTTTAATTGTACTGGAAGTTTCAGCAGGTCATTCTGATGAATTATTCACACCACAGCCTCTCGCTTTCCCTCTCAGTCGCCCTCTCTGTCACTCATTCTACTCTCTTTCTCAAGTCCATTTTCAGATCAAGTTAAATCCTATCATCCTGTGTCTGCATTCTGTTCACCAGCTCCGTGTTCCACCGATCCTATTATCAGTGTTATTTGTTGAACAGTGAAGCCTCTGTGGAATAGTTTAATGTTTCTACAGATCATTCTATTCTCCACCTGTTCACCTATATTGTTCACTTCATCTACAAATCATGGAATAAACAGAATCAAATTCCTCTTCCAGGCAGATCTCACAATAATTGAGATTCCTTCTCCTGTAATTATAAAGTAAAGGGATAGATGGCGGGATTGTTCAATTGACAAACGCCAATATCACACTTATAATCTACGGAAACATAAAGGGTCTCCTGATTTCAAAAGGCACGGTGCAAATTGAGACAACATAACAACCAAACATTTCATTTTACAGTGAAGTCCAGTGACAGTCAGTGAATTCATCCACAGTGAAGCAGAGAAGGAGATGTGAAAGAGTCAGCAGCAAACTCAGTTCAGTAACCAGACATCTGAAGCGGCGTCAGATACACACATAATGAAATAATATTTCATAACAGTGATAACCAATAAATACATTGAAATCTCAGTTAAACTGAAGCATTTTATTGGAGAGGGAGGACATTGCATTGCCTCCTTGTATCACTGAGACCTTGAGCTGTCTCATTATCAATCACTGAAAACACATTGATGAAAACATATTCCAGGACAGGTTAGTTCCACAAAATGAAACTGTTAACAGCTCCTGATGGTTTGATACCAACTCTTTGCTCAGACACCTGATTCCAATACATTCCACACAGAGAATAATCCATTAACAATGCCAGCTTTGTATATACAAAGTCATTACAGATATAATGCAACTCCTGCAATATCGAAAGTTTGGAAGTTAAAATGATATCATTATTCAACAATAGATTCAATACAGGGAATAATCCAGTATCAATGCCAGGGTTGGATATAAAAGGGTCATTATGGTTGTACTGCAGCTCCTACAAGACCGAAAGAGCAGAGACTTAACATATTCCATCATTCAACCAATAGAACAGAACAGGTGACTGTGTTAAACATGGTAGGAGAAAAAATCATATCCAAAGTACAGCAGCAGAGTGAACACTGATTTACACCATTAACAGCTGAGATAACGGCTGACCTGGAACTCCAATCGCTGCAAGAACAGGATAATAGATGTCTTCTATCTGATGGATTACTGGATATCCCATTTCTGTGAGAAGCACTGACTTCTGTTGGCCTGGAAACCACAGCTCCAGCAGGCACTCTGAGCTGATCCATTCCAACAAGCCCTGATTTATACAGGGGATAAGTCTCCACTGACACGGTTATACCCCTGACCATTGTTATTAGTAACAGTCAGTTTAACAAACACATTACATCAGCAGCTTTGACTCCGCTGTAAATAAAGTGGTGAATAAAGCACAAACATCTCAAAGTCCACGATATTACTTAATCAGACCTCTCTCAGGAATAAAGTTTAAATCTGTTCTCATTTACAGCTTTTATATAACTATATTGACCATGTTCACTCCTGGTGTTGCATTTATAATTTAAACAGATGTCTCTGCAGTGTGCATTGAACCCAGGGACACAAGCAGACCCGTTTCACTCTGTTCCTGCAGTTTCCCAGTTAAAATATGAATTGTGAGTCTCTGACACGGGGACAGTTAAAGGGCAGGTTGAGGATTGCAGCCTAGAAATGACTGTGGGTGATATTAGGGGACGGACACTGAACGTGTCCCATTGACATTCCTCTCTCCGTTATTTTACTGCAGATGTTTACCCGTTTATTCTACATTGGTGAACGGCTCCAGTAAAATGGGCCCCGTGTAAAACCGAGCTCAGCTCATGACCCGATTTGACCTCCATCACAAAGGCCCCGTGATTCCCTCATCCGCCTGCATTCCTCCCACAGCCCATTGCCATTGAAACCCTCATCAATGCCGCTGTCCCCTCCAGACTCCATTCCTCCAATGCACTCCTGACCGGCCACCCAACCCCCACCTTCCATAAACGTGAGCTCATCCAAAACTGTGTGGTCCGTGTCCAACCAGCACCAGGTCCTGCTCGGCCTCACTGACTCTCACTGGCTCCCAGTTCCATATCACTTAAATTTAAAATTCTCATCCTTGGATTCAAAACCCCCCTGGCCCACCCCTCCCCATCTTCACACACACAGTAAAACTACCAATGATCTCCTCATTCATCGGTACGGAACTATTTTGGTGGGACTACCCTCGCTTGGTTCCACTCACCCATCTGAACAGAGCCAGGTGAAGCTTCTCTTCCCACCCTATCACCGTTATCTCTGATGTTTCTAAAGGTTCAATCCTTGGCTCCCTCCCCTTCCTCATTTGCATGCTGCCCTTTGGTGACGCAGTCTGCAGACACGGACCAGCTTTCAAATGGACGCCGACAAAACGATCGCCTCTCTTGACCCTTCGTGCAGGAACAGAGAGATCTGGGGTTATATGTGCACAAATCGTTGAAGTTGACAGGGCAAGTTGAGAAAGCGGTTAAACAAGCATAGAGGATCCTGGTCTTTATAAATGGAGGCAAACAGCACAAAAGCAAGGATGTCATGATGAACCTTTATGAAATACTGGTTCGGCCACAACTGGAGTATTGTGTCTAGTTCTGGGCCCCGCACTTTTGGAAAAATGTGAAGGCCTGAGAGAAGGTGCAAACCAGATTTACCAGAATGATTCCCGTGATGAGACACTTTAGTTACGTGGATAGACTGGAGAAGCTGGGGTTGTTCTCCTTGGAACAGAGAAGGTTGCAATGAGATTTGATAGAGGTGTTCAAAATCATTAAGGGTCGAGATAGAGCGTAGAAAGAGAGAAATTGTTCCCATTGTCGGAACGGTCAAGAATCAGATGACATCAATTTAAGGAGATTGGCAAAAGAACCAAAGATGACACGAGTCAAAACTTTTTTACACAGCGAGTGGTTAGGATCTGGAATGCACTGCCAGATGGGGTGGTGGAGGCAGATTCAATTATGGCCTTCAAAAGGGAACTGGATAAGTACTTGAAATGAAAATAAATTGCAGGACAACGGGGATATGGATTGCTCTTGCATAGAGCCGGCACGGAGTCGATGCGCCGAATGGCCTCCTTCTGTGGAGTAACCTTTCTATGATTCTATGACTCCAATGTCTTTGTGTTTGTCAGACCCACATTCTGTTTTAGACGAGACACAATTTCCTCCATTTAAAAATTGGGAAGTCCGAGCGAAGGATTCCATCCCACCCCTGGCTTTTTGATTGGTGAGTCGCTCACCACTCCGGTCCTCCAATTCTGGCAACTTGTACATCCACAGTCCATTTGTCCTACCTTTGACAGCCGTGCCTTCAGCCATATCCACGCTCCACTGTGGTCTCCGTAAGCCCCTCCATTGCCCTCTCCCCATTTCAGGTGCAAGCCGTGGCTCAATGGTCGGACTCTCACCTCTCAGTCAGAAATTTGTGAGTTCAAGTCCCACTCCAGAGACCTGGACACATAATCCAGGCTGACACTGCAGTGCAGTACTGAGGGAGAACAGTGCTGTCGGATGGTCAGTACTGAAGGAGCAGTGCTGTCGGATTGTCACTACTGAGGGAGCACTGTGCTGTCGGATGGTCAGTACTGAGGGAACACTGTGCTGTCGGATGGTCAGTACTGAGGGAGCACAGTGCTGTTGGATGATCAGTACTGAGGGAGCACTGTGCTCTCGGATGGTCAGTACTGAGGGAGCACAGTGCTGTTGGATGATCAGTACTGAGGGAGCACTGTGCTGTTGGATGATCAGTACTGTGGGAGCACAGTGCTGTTGGATGATCAGTACTGAGGGAGCACAGAGCTGTCGGATGGTCAGTACTGAGGGAGCACAGAGCTGTTGGATGATCAGTACTGAGGGAGCACAGTGCTGTTGGATGATCAGTACTGTGGGAGCACAGTGCTGTTGGATGATCAGTACTGAGGGAGCACAGAGCTGTCGAATGGTCAGTACTGAGGTAGCACAGTGCAGTCGAATGGTCAGTAATGAGGGAGCACTGTGTTATCGGATGGTCATAAGAACTTAATGAATAAGGAGCAGGAGGAGGCCATACGGCCCCTCGAGCATGCTCCGCCATTCTATCAGATCATGGCAGATTTACGACCTCAACTCCACTTTCCCGGCCTATCCACATATCCCTTGATTCCTTTAGAGTCTAAATGTTCATCGATCTCAGCCTTGAATATATTCAACGATTCAGCATCCACAATCGTCTGGAGGAGAGAATACCAACGATTTATAATCCCCTTAGTGAAGCAATTCCTCCTCATCTCAGTCCGAAATCGCCCACTAGTTATCCTGAGACTATGACCCCAAGTTCCAGACTCTCCAGCCAAGGGAAACAGCCTCTCAGCACTTACACTGTCAAAGCTCTCGAAGAATGTTATAAGTTTCAATGAGATCACCTCCAATTTTTCTAAACTAGAGAATGAGGGCCGATTCTTCTCAATCGCTCCTCATATGACCACCCTCTCAACCCAGGAATCAATCCAGTTAACATTCGTGGCACCGCCTCTAAGGCAAGTATTTCCTTCCTTAGATATGAAGACCAAAACTGTACACAGTGCTCCAGGCGAGGTCTCAACAAATCCCTGCACAATTGTAGCAAAACTTCCTTACCCTTGTACTGCAACCCCCTTGCAATAAATGCCGTCATACCAATTGCCTTCCTAATTGCTTGCTGCACCTGCATGTTAACTTTCCGTTTTGTGGGCAAGTTCCCACAAATCTCTCTGAACACCAACCTTTAATAGTTTCTCACCGTTTAAAACATATTCTGTTATTCTATTCTTCATACCAAATGAATAACCTCACATTTCCCCACATTATACTCCAACTGCCACTTTCTTGCCCACTCACTTAACCTGTCTATATCCCTTTGCACACTCTTTATATCCTCCTCTGAGCTTAATTTCCAACTTAGCTTTGTGTCATCAGCAATCTTGGATACACTGGTCAGTACTGAGTGAGCACAGTACTGTCGGACGGTCACTACTGAAGGATTGCAGTGCTGTCGGAGGGTCACTACTGAAGGATTGCAGTGCTGTCGGAGGGTCAGTACTGAGGGATTGCAGTGCAGTCGGACGGTCACTACTGAAGGATTGCAGTGCTGTCGGAGGGTCAGTACTGAGGGAGCACAGTGCTGTCGGACGGTCTCTACTGAAGGAGCACAGTGCTGCTGGAGGGTCATCACTGAGGGAGCACAGTGCTGTCGGACGGTCACGACTGACGGAGCATAGTACAGTCGGAGGATCACTACTGAAGGTGCACAGTGCTGTCGGAGAGTCACTACTGAGGGAGCACAGTACTCTCAGTGAGTCACCACTGAGGGAGCACAGTACTGTCGGAGGTTCACTACTGAGGGTGCACAGTGCTGTCGAAGTGTCACTACTGAAGCTGCACAGTACTGTCGGAGGTTCACTACTGAGGGAGCACAGTGCTGTCGGAGGGTCACTACTGAGGGAGCATAGTGCTGTCAGAGGGTCACTACTGAGGGAGCACAGCACTGTCGGAGGGTCACTACTGAGGGTGCACAGTGCTGTCGGAGGGTCACTACTGAGGGAGCACAGCATTGTCGGTGGGTCACTACTGAGGTTGCACAGTGCTGTCGGATGGTCACTACTGAGGGAGCACAGCACTGTCGGTGGGTCACTACTCAGGGAGTGCAGTGCTGTCGGAGGGTCACGACTGATGGAGCACAGTACTGTCGGAGGGTCACTACTGAGCGAGCGCAGTGCTGTCAGAGGGTCACGACTGAGGGAGCGCAGTGCTGTCAGAGGGTCACGACTGAGGGAGCGCAGTGCTGTCAGAGGGTCACGACTGAGGGAGTGCAGTGCTGTCGGAGTGTCAGTACTGAGGGAGCACAGTAATGTTGGAGAATCAGTAGTGAGGGAGCGCAGTGCTGTAGAAGGGTCAGTACTGAGGGAGCACAGTAATGTTGGAGAATCAGCAGTGCGGGAGCGCAGTGCTGTAGAAGGATCAGTACTGAGGGAGCGCAGTACTGTTGGAGGTGCCGACTTTTGTAGGACACATTAAAGCGAGGGCCCATCTGCCCTCTCAGATAGGTGTAAGAGATTCCCCGGCAATATCCAAAACAGTGCAAAGGAGTTCTCCCCGGTTTCCTGGTCAATAATTATCCCTCAACCAACATCATTAAAAATGATTTTCTGGTCATTTATCTCAGTGAATTGTGTGGGATGTTGCTGTGTGCAAATTGTCTGTCACGTTTCCTACATTACCACAGTGACTGCACTTCACAATGTTCTTCATTGACTGTTTTGGGACGTCCTGAGGCCTTGAAAGGCGCTATATAAAGGCAAGTTCTTTCCTTCTTTCAGACGTCTGGACCATGAAACCCATCTTTTGTTCCAAGCTGTTGTCATTCCTCCTAATATCACCTTCTTTTGGGCCTTCTTTCGGGCACTATTGGGTCCTGCTCTCCCCTGCAAAACTGCTCAGTATTCCAGGATCATCCTGGAATGCAAAGATAACCCCCGGCTTCTCTTCTCCACTACAAATCATCTTCTTAAACCCCTCTCCCCTGCCCTCTCCACCCTCACCTCCAACGAAAAGTGCGAGGAGCTCATGGAATACGTTGTCACTAAGATTGAGACCACCCGTTCAGCTGCCTCCCTTCCCCTAGCCCACCAAGCCAAACTTCCCCTACGGCTCCGCCCTGCCCTCGCCCTGAACTCACGTCTTTCTCTTGTTTCTCTCCTGTCTCCCCTCATACCCTCTCCGAGCTCATCTTGACCATGAGATCCACCTCGTGCACCCTCGACCTTATTCCCAGTAAACTGCTGAACACCCAACTTCCCTTCCTGGCCCTCATGCTAGCTGATATTGCTAAAGGTTCCCTATCCTCAGGTACTGTCCCCCTCCCCATCAAATCTGCCATTATTGCCCCCTCCTCAAATAACCCACCCTTGACCCCTCTGTCCTTGCAAACTATCTCCAACCTCCCTTTCCTCCCCAAAGTCCTTGAAAGTTTTGTCGCCTCCCAAATCCGTGCCCATCTTTCCCACAACTCCATTATTGACAAGAGGATCCACCGACTTGCCAATATTGACGGGGTCTCCTGAGATTGTACCAATATTCGCAGAATGGTCTCCAAACTGACCAGTAGAATGGTTCAGTTCCCATATCTGAGTTCAAACCCAACCCTTGTGAAGTGGAGGGTAACTCTCTGAAATTAAAGGATTTCACTCAGAAATAATCTGCAATCTGTTAATGAAGCTGCTCTCCCTTCACATCAGTGCTGTCAGACTGTGGGTCTCATAGATTCTCTTCTTCCAAATATTTATTAAAATAATGTACTGCGCTTTGGGTTTTCCATCTGTGTACTATTTGGTTAAATATTTGTTGTGATATAAACATTGTTGGATTTAAAGTTGATAACTGAATCTGTTTGTTCAGTGACTGTAATTAATGTCAGTTTCCACGGGCCCTACTTGTGTCACTGGAGTGTTTCTCCCTGCTATTAATAAGCGACTACATTCAACATGTTATCCCATAGTGTCAGTGGGAGCATCACCTCAAAGGTGGCCGACGGAGCACGTCATGCTAGATTTATGCGCGCGCATTCCGGACGCCATCGGGGCACATTGGGAGGCCGCTGAGCGCCGATAGAACAGGTGTTAAACGACCCAATTTATAGCCCAGTGAGCTGACACATCGGGGGAGGCCTCACCGTTTTGGAAATGCAGTGAAATACATTGAAGTGTTTATAAACACTGACAGCCGATACACCAGGGGAGACCTCACAGTGTTGGGCACGGAGTGAAATACAGTGAAGTGTTAAAAACACTGAAAGCTGATAGATCAGGGGAGGCCTCACAGTGTTGGGCACGGAGTGAAATACAGTGAAGTGTTTATAAACACAGAAAGCTAATAGACCAGGGGAGGCCTCACAGTGTTGGGCACGGAGTGAAATACAGTGAAGTGTTCATAAACACTGAAAGCTGATAGACCAGGGGAGGCCTCACAGTGTTGGAGACGGAGAGAAATACAATGAAGTGTTTATAAACACTGAAAGCTGATACACCAGGTGGGGCCTCACAGTGTTGAACACGGAGTGAAATCCACTTTAGTGTTTAAAAACACTGAAAGCTGACACACCAGGGAAGGCCTCACAGTGTTGGACACGGAGGGAACTACAATGAAGTGTTTATAAACACAGAAAACTGACATATAGGTATATTGGAAGATCCGAACAGGATTAGGCCATTTAGTCCCTCGAGCCTGTTTCGCCTTTCAATCAGATCATAGTTGATCTGTGACCTAACTTCATATATCCGCCTTAGCCCCATTTCCCTTAATACATTTAGTTAACAAAAATCTTTCAATATCAGATTTAAAATTAACATTTGAGCTAGCATCAGCTGCCGCTTGTTAAAGAGAGTTCCAAACTTCTCCCACCCTTTGCGTGTAGATGAGTTTCCTAACTTCACTCCTGAAAGTCCTGGCTTTCATTTTTAGGTTATGTCCCCTAGTCCTGGACTCCCAAACCAGCGGAAATAATTTCTTTCTATCTTCCCTATCACTTCCCCTTAATACCTTGAAACCTGCGATCAAATCATCCCTGAATCTTCTAAATTCCTGGGAATACAAGCCTGGTTTGTTTACTCTCTCCTCGAAATGTAACCCTTAGTGCCCAGGTATCATTGCAGTAAATCTGCTCTGCACTCCCAAATTCAATATATCCTTTCGAAGGTGTGGTACCCAGAACTGAACACAGTAATCCAGGTGTGTTCTAACCAGGGCTTTGTATGGTTGTGGCATAACTTCTACCCACGTATTCTAGTCCACTAGTTGTAAAGGCCAGCATTCCATTACCTTTTTCTGATTGTTTTCTGTACCTGTCCATGATGTTTGAATGATCTATATACATGGACCTCTAAGTCTCTTGTGATTTTGTGATTTCCGTTCCCACTGCTGTTTCCCTGCACCAGTTACAAAGTACAGTCCTGGTCCCACTGCTGCTGAGACCCTGTGTGCTTCTGCCATCTCAAGCCTTCATTTCTCCAACACTCTCGCAACCTCATATATTTAAATTAGCCGAGCGAGGGAATAGCACCTGGAATCACAGTGCCTTACCCTGATATCTCTCGGTGAGACCCGTCCAGTTAAAGGGGCCTCACCCCACCCTGTTATCTCTCGGTGTGACCCGTCCAGTTAAACAGGCCTCACCCTGTTATCTCACGGTGTGACCCGTCCAGTTAAAGTGACCTCACCCTGAGACCTAACGTTGTGACTCGTCCAGTTGAAGGGACTTCACCCCATGATCTCACGGTGTGACCCAGCCAGCTAAAGCAGTCTCACCCTGCGATCTCACAGTGTGACCCGTCCAGTGAAAGGGGCCTCATCCTGTGATCTTAAGGTTTTAACCGTCCAGTGAAAGGGGCCTCACCCTGTCATCTCACGGTGTGACCCGTTCAGTTAAAGGGGCCTCACCCTGTCATCTCACGGTGTGACCCGTTCAGTTAAAGGGGCCTCACCCTGTCATCTCACGGTGTGACCCAGCCAGTTAAAGGGGCCTCACCCTAAGATCGGACGTTGTGACAGTTAAAGTAGTCTCACCATGAGATCTCACGGTGTGACCCGTCGTTAAAGGGGCCTCACCCTGTGTTCTCACATTGTGACCCGTCCAGTTAACGGGGCCTCACCCTGAGATCTCAAGGTTTTACCCGTACAGTGAATGGGGCCTCACCCTGTGATCTCACGGTGTGACCCGTCCAGTTAAAGGGGCCTCACCCTGTGATCTCACGGTGTGACACCTCCTGTTAAAGGGGCATCACCCTGTGTTCACACAGTTTGACCTGCCCAGTTAAAGGGGCCTCACCCTCTGATCTTACGGTTTGACACGTCCAGTTAAAGGGACGAGTGAGAGACAGAAGAAATTGTCCCAGCTCCAGAAAAGCATGCAGGATCTGCTCCAGCTGCAGTCGATGGGGATCGATGTCGGGGAGGAACTCAGGGAGTTGAAGGGCCAGCAAGTCTCACTCTTCGCCTCCGAGGCCTCGAAGATCATCTTTCAGTCCAGAGCCCGCTCTGTGGGGCAGGGCGAGAAGTGTTCACGTTTCTTCTTTCAGAAGATGCACAGAGGGACCTCTGGTGATCAGCAGCCTGAAGGAGGAAGAGGGCTCGGTGACGTCTTCACAGACCGACATACTGAGGATCAGCAAGTCCTTTCATGCCGGGCTGTATGACGCAAAGCTCAGAGACAGCATGGCCTCCCAACCCTTCCTGTCCTCTATTCCGGAGGCCTTAGAGGACAGCGAGCGGGAGAGCCTGGATCGGCCACTGACCTTGGACGAGCTGACAAAGGCCGTCCAGTCCTTCGCGAAGAGTAGAACTCCGGGGAGCGATGTTTTACCGGTTGAGTTGTACTCGGCTCTGTGGGACTGGATGGACGCAGACCTACTGGAAGTATACGGGAGTTTGCTTCTTGCAGGCAGCATGTCAGAGTCCATGAGTAAAGGCATCATCACCCTCATCTACAAGCAGAAGGGGGAGAGGGGGAAATCAGAATTTGGCGACACATTTCCTTGGTAAATGACGACTACAAGATTCTGTCTAAGGCTATCGCCAACACGCTCAAGTCGGCTGGAGCGGGTGATCCACCCGGATCAGACCCGGCAGGAAGTTCTCTGATAGCCTTACGCTGCTCAGGGATATGATCGCCGACATACAGGACAGGGGGTAAACAACTGCCTGATCAGTCTGGAACAGGAGAAGGCCTTCGATAGAATATCCCACACGTACATGATGGAAATGCTCTCCAAAATGGGGCTTGGGGAGGGAATCTGCGATTGGATCCGACTACTCTATGCGCACATCCGTTGCGCATTCCTAATCAATGGGTGGAGTCGGAGAGTTTTCCAATCAGATCTGGAGTCAGGCAGTGCTGTCCTCTCTCTGCGGTCTTGTTCGTGTGTTTATCGAGCTATTTGCAGCGCCCATCAAGAAGGACACATGTATCAGGGGGGTGACGACCCCAGGCAGTGGAGGCACACAGGTTAAGGCCTCCCTGTACAAGGATGACGTCACCGTCTTTTGGTCCGATCAGTCGGTCCACAGACTGATGGGCATCTGCCACCAGTTCGAGCTGGCCTCAGGGGGCCAGAGTGAACCGCAGTAAGGGTGAGGCCATATTCTATGGCAGGTGGGGGACCCAATACTTTGTCCCCTTCACCATCATGTCTGGCTACCTGATGGTGCTGGGTATCGGGTTCGGGGGGCCCCAGGCTTCAAACAAGAAATGTAACTGGAAAGAACCTGGTGATAAAGTGTGAGGTACTCACAGTTTTACTTCATGTGGCTCAGGTCTGGCCCATTCCCCGCAGTTCCTTTGCCACAGTCACCAGGGCTATCTTCCACCTTGTCTGGAGGCGCAAGTTAGAACGTGTCCACAGGGACACCATGTACAAACCCCCAGACAAAGGGGAGAAGAGCGTCCCCAATATTTTTACATTTGTGTGTGTCTGCCTCAGGATGTGTGCAGAGCCCCAGTACACAAACACCAAGTGTCACTACGTGCTGAGTTTCTACCTGTCCAATACACTGAGAAAACTTGGTCTGGTCATGCTGGCCGAGCAGACGCAGGACGTCCCGTCCAGCTGGCCCGCCCCCCCAACCCCCCCACCACCCCCAACCTGTCCCAGGTGGAGAGTTCCTGAGGAGGAACTACTTGGACCACAAGGCCGTCAGACGGTGGTCGAAAGAGGAACGTTCTGGCGGTCCTGCAGGAAATGGAGAGGGTGGATCCGGTTGGGCAGCTCCCCAACCAGAAGGTCGATGCCATTTGGCAGAATGTCTCATCACCAGAACTGACCAACAGGCACCAGGATGTGGCCTGGATGGTGGTGAGAAATGCCCTCCCAGTGCGGTCTTTCCACCACTGCGAGCTGCCCTCGACACTGCAGCACGGACTGGATCATCGTCCATCTCCAGGTAGACTGCCCCTTCACGCAGAAGTTGTGGAGAGAGATGCTTTGGTTTCTGTTCCAGTTCATCCCCAACACTTCGGTAACACAGGACGCTTTGTTCTACGGGCTCTTCCCCGGGGACGCACACTGAGACAGATATCACCTGCGGCTGGAGGACCATTAACTCGGTGAAGGAGGGTCTTTGGTCCACCTGAAACCTGGCACATTCCAAGGTCCAGGAGTATGTGTTGCGGGACGCACTGAAGTGAGGTGCGGCCTACGCGTAGGGTCGATGGGGAATGGCCACCGTGTAAAGCCACCCCACCTTTTATTGTGCAGAATGTATTAGAAAATATGTACTGTGTTTTGTATTCAATTAATGAGATCATAGTGTGTGCGATCTGTTTTGTATTGTTTTGAATTGAAATTGCGACTTTTACCCTGAACTGTAGGTATCCTTAAATTTTATGAAATAAAGTATATTTTGAAATTTTAAGAAGTTGCACCTCAAAGGCGCCCCCTGCTGGAGAGCAGAGACAAATGCTCGAGTGAAACAGCCGTGTTCGGGCAGACACCTGAAGCTTTAAGGTTTGAGGAAGGAAAAGAGGTGTCCTGGGCCTCAGCGCCAACATGTTAAGCTGTCGGCTGCCTGTAAAGTTCAGAGGGCCGCCTTGAGATAATTGCTGCTGACTGTAAAAGCAGACTTATTCCTTCGATCTGGAATTGAACCAGCAACCGAAGGATTACTTTGCTTTATTTATCACTTATAATCCTCTGTCTTACCACCGAAGTGATGGAAGGGATGTAGGAAATGGGATTGTTCACCATGCGCATTTTGACACTCCCGGACTCGTGGAATCGCGTGGGCATAACCGAGACTGACTCGGTACCTGCTCATACTGCAGCGCCGTGGGAGTGTGAGCTCCTATTTACTCCCCACAGCCCTGGGCCGGTAGAGCAGTGGAGATCATGTCTGACCAGAGTTCCGAAGATTGTTGATTCGATTTCGACCTGGATGGATGCTTTTTGCAGCCTGCCCCTTACTTTATGACGTGACACCCTGCAAACTGTCCTGCTCGTTAGTGCTGCCTGCTTAATTATATGCCAAGTGTCTTTTTAGCGCAGCAGGGCAGCGCGTCAGTCTGATAACCGGAAGGTTCTGAGTTCGATCCTCAGCAAAGGCATTATGGAGTCTAAAGCTTTTTTTAAACTTCTTTGCTCAACACCAAAATCAAGAATTTCTGCTTATTGTCGCACACCAAAAGATGTGCTGCCACTTGACCTCTCTGTACCGTAGCACATGGTGAACTTTTGGAATTAAGTGGGTTATGGGCTCGCTGAAAACTGAAGCCATTTCTGTTTATTGACAATTGATCCAAGGTAAATGAAGAATACAGGTATCGATCCCGCTAAGTGAGCACGCTACCATTTGGGCGAATTCCCTGTTTAATACTCATACATTGACCCTTCCAGTATCTGCTTCACACTCGCCTCCACCCAGCTCCACGACCAGTGGAGAAATCTTGCCTTGGGTTGGTCCCGTCCCTGAATTTTTTCAATACTTTGCTCCAATCGGTGGTATCGAGTATCAGCAAGTGAGCAACAGCAGAACGGGAAGCCACAGTGAGCGGCCTTGATCTAACTGCTGCTTATTGCAAAATCAAATTCACGGGTGCATGACCGAGACTGACTCGGTACCTGCTCATACCGCAGCGCTGTGGGAGTGTGAGCTGCTACTTACTCTGCACACCCTGAGCCAGTGGAGCAGTGGATAACGTGTCTAATAACAAATCAGAAGATTGCCTGGTTAACTCCTACCTGGCTGGATTGTTTTGCAAACTGCCCATTACTTTATGACTTTAGATAGCTTGCAAACTGTCCTAATTGGCAGTGCTGCCTGGCAGTCTCCACCGTAAGTGCGTTCTTAACACAGCAGGGAGTGCATTAGTTTTATTAACTTTGTAAATCCTTAGTTCAATCCACAGAAAAGATATCAGGACCCGTGAAGCTTTTTTCCATGTCTCACCTCTTCTTTCCATCTTTACTAAACACCAAAATCAAGAACTTTTGCTTATTGCAGTACACCAAAAGATTTGCTTCCCCTTGACCTCTCTGCATCGAAGCTGAGGATTAACGTGGGACAACTGACACCATTTTTGATTCAGGACAATTACCCAAGGTAAAAAAGCGAGTGGAGAATGCGGGCATCGATCCCGCTAGCTCTCACATGCTAAGCGAGCGCTCTACCATTTGAGCTAATTCCCCAGTTGCGGTGGTGAAATTGCCCTTCACAATGGTCGCTTCACACTCGCCTCCGAGCAGCGGCACGAATTTCCCCCTCCCTGAAGACATTCAATACTTTGCTCCAATCGGCGGTATCGAGCGTCAGCAAGTGAGCAATGGCAGAACGGGAACCGACAGTAAGCGGCCTTGATCTAACTGTTACTTCTTCCAAAATCACATTCGCTACTTCGAGACGGAATTAAACCAGCAACCTAAGGCTGGCTCTGCTTTGTTTTCCACCAGAGTCCTCTATTCTGACAGCTGAGCGATCGAAGGGAAGCAGCAAAGATCCTTCTGTGTGGTGATTGTTCACTGTTTTAAACTCCCCGACTCGTGTAGTCGCGTGGGCCTGAACGAGACTGATTCGATACCTGCTCATACAACAGCTCTGTCGGAGTGCATGCTGCAACTTACTTTTCACAACGTGTGCCAGTGGACCGTCGTCGACCCTGTTCTGGTATTATACATCAGAAGATTAGTAGGTTCGAATGCTACCTGGCTCAAAGGTAGCTGCAAACTTTTACTTTCTCACAAAATATACTTTATTTCATCAAATTTAAGAATACACAGAGATCAAATTAAATATCACAATTTCAAAGCAATGAATTTCAGATCGTACATCGTACGATCCCGATATTACAATTTAACCAAGGTACATATTTTTTAATACATTCTATACAATACCACGTGGGACAGCCTTACACAGTAGCCTTTCCCCATCGAGCCTTTGCAACGCCGCACCTCGCTTCAGTGAGTCCCGCAGCATGTTCTCCTGCACCTTGGAGTGTGCCGGTCGGCAACACTCGGTCGTGGACAGCTCTCTCAGGTGGAAGAATCGATCCTGCATTCTCGCGCATGCTCAGCGATCTCTCGACCAGAATCATTAAAAGTTTACAGAGCGGAAGGAGGTCATTCGAAGCATCCAGTGCGCACCGGCTCTCAGCAAGAGCAATCCTGCGAGTCCCACTTCCCCGCCCCATCCCCGTAGCCCTGAAAATGTTTTCCTTTCCATGATTGAACCACCCCCTCGGGCAGTGCATTCCAGATCCGAACCACTCTCTGTGTAAAAAGGTTTGTCCTCATGTCACCTTTGGTTCTTCTGCCAGTCAACTTTAATCGATGTCCTCTGGTCCTTGACCCTTCCGCCAACGGGAAGCGTTTCTCTCTATCTGCTCTATCTCGACCCTTCATGATTTTGAAAACCTCGATCAAATCTGCTCGCAACCGTCTCTGTTCGAAGGAGAACAACCCCAGCTTCTCCAGTCGATCCACGTAACTGAAGTCCCTCATCCCTGGAATCATTCTAGTAAATCTCTTCTGCACCCTCTCTGAGGCCTTCACATCTTACCTGAACTGCGGTGCCCACAAGTGGACACAATACTCCAGTTGTGGCCGAACCAGTATTTTATAAAGGTTCATCATGACTTCCATACTTTTGTACTCTATGCCTCTATTTATAAAGCCCAGGACCCCGTATGCTTTTTTAACCTCTTTCTCAACTTGCCCTGCCACCTTTAATGATTTTTGCATACGTACCCCCAAATCCCTCTGACCCTGTACCCCTTTCAAAATTGTGCCCTGTAGTTGACATTGCCTCTACTCGTTAATCCTACCGAAATGCATCACTTCGCATTTGTCTGCGTTAAATTACATTTGCCATGTGTCCGCCCTTGCCACCAGCCTGTCGATGTCCTCTTGAAGTCTATCACTGTCCTCCTCACTGTTTGTTACCCTTCGAAGTTTTGCATCATCTGCAAATTTTGAAATTGTGCCCCATACACCCAAGTCCAAGTTATTAATATATATCAAGATAAGCAATGGTCCCAGCACCGACCCCTGGGGAACACCATTCTACACCTCTCTCCAGTCCGAAAAACAACCGTTCACCACTGCCCTCTGTTTCCTGTCCCTCAGACAATTCTGTGTCCTTGTTGCTACTCCCTCTTCATTCCATATTTGAGGTTGTTTCTTGTAAATTGCCCTTCACAGTAGCTGCTTCGCACTCGCCTCCAAGCAGCTCCACGACCAGTAGAGAAATCTTGCCGTGGGTTGGCCCCCTCCCTGAATACAATCAATACTTTACTCCAATCGGAGGATCGAGCATCAGCAAGTGAGCATCAGGAGAACGGGAAGCTCCAGTAATCGTGAATGATGCTGAGAAGAGCCCGAGCCTGTGGAAGGTAGACGAGGTCACCGGAAACGAACAGCCACCCCGAGCTTGAGGGAGCAGTGAGAGCCCTGTCTGTCTGACTGAGTGACAGAAGAGTTTTTGCCTGAAAGTGAGTGCGGTTTGACGTGTTGTTACTCAAAGGCACTCCCTGCTGGTGAGCAGAGGCAAGTGCTCGAGCAAAACTGCTGTGTTCGGGCAAACACAGAAAGCTGAAAGGTTTGAGAAAGGAAAAGAGGTGGCGACATGTTGAGCTGTCGGCTGCCTGGAAAGTTAAAAGAGCGGCCTTGAGCTAATTGCTGCTTAATCCAAAAGCAGACACGTTCCTTCAAACCGGAATTGAAACAGTGATTTAAGGATGACTTTGCTTTGAGTTTAATTAACTATTATTCTGAGCTCCCACCAGTTGAGTTATCGAGGGGAAGCAGCAAATAGCTCTCTTTTTGGTGATTGTGCATCGTGCGCCTTTTGGCAAACCCTGACCCGTGGAGTCACGGGTGCATGACCGAGACTGACTCGGTCCCTACTCATACCGCAGCGCTGTGGGAGTGTGAGCTGCTACTTGCTTTGCATAACCTAGGCCAGTGGAGCAGTGGAGAACGTTTCTAATGACAAATCAGAAGATTGTCTGGTCAACTCCGACCTGATTGGATTGTTTTTTCAAACTGCCCATTACTTTATGACTATAGATAGCTTGCAAACTGTCCTAATTGGCAGTGCTGCCTGGCAGTCTCTATCATAAGTGCGTCCTGAACACAGCAGGGAGTGCATTAGTTTTATTAACTTTGTAAATCCTGAGTTCAATCCACAGAATGGATATCAGGACCTCTGAAGCTTTTTTCCATGTCTCACTTCATCTTTCCATCTTTGCTAAACACCAAAATCAAAAACTTTTGCTTAGTGCAGCACACCAAAAGATTTACTGCCCCTTGACCTCTCTTTATCGAAGCTTAGGATTGACGTGAGTTATGGATTTGCTGAAATCTAACACCATTTTTGTTTCGGGACAATTCCCCAAGGTAAAACATCAAGTGGAGAATGCGGGCATCGATCCAGCTACTTCGCGCATACCAAGTATGCACTCTACCATTTGAGCTAATTCCCCAGCTGCGGTGGCCAAATTGCCCTTCACAATGGTCGCTTAACACTCGCCTCCAGGCAGCGCCACGAATTGCCAACTCCCTGAATATATTCAATACTTTGCTCCAATCCGCGGTATCGAGTTTTTGCAAGTGAGCAACCGCAGAACGGGAAGGCACGGTAATCGAGAATGATGCTGAGAAGAGCCCTGAGCATGCGGAAGGCAGATGTGGTCATCGGAAAGCAACAGCACCCCAACCCCCGCCACGAGCTTCGAGGAGCAGCGAGAGCCCTGTCTGTCTGTCTGACTGACTGACTGATGGAAGGCTTTTTTGCCTGAAAGTGAGTGAGGTTTGACGTGTTGTTACTCAAAGGCACTCCCTGCTGGTGACAGAGGTAAATGCTCGAGCAAAACTGTCGTGTTCGGGCAGACACAGAAAGCTTTCAGGTTTGAGAAAGGAAAAGAGGTGTCCTGTGCCTCAGCACCAACATGTTAAGCTGTCGGCTGCCTGTAAATCTAAGAAAGCGGCCTTGACCTAATTGCTGCTTACTCCAAAAGCACACTCTCTTCTTCAAGCCAGAATTAAACCAGCAACCTAAGAATGACTTTGTTTTGTTTTCGACTACAGTCCTCTGCACTCCCAGCTGAGCGATCGAAGGGAAGCAGCAAGGATTACTCTCTTTGGGAACTGTTCACTGTGCGCCTTTTGACACTCCCGGACTCGTGGAGTCACGTGGGCATGACCGAGACTGACTCGGTACCTGCTCATACCACAGGTATGTGGGAGTGTGAGCTGCTCCTTACTCTCCACTACCTGGGCCAGTGCAGCAATGGGTAACGTGTCTAACTACAGGTCAGAAGATTATAGGTTTGATTTCTAACTTCCTCGAAAGTTTCTGCACACTATTTTTTCGCAAAATATACCTTGTTTCATAAAATGTAAGAATCCACAGATTTCAAATTACATATCACAATTTCAAAGCAATAAGATTCAAACTAATACAAAACAGATCGTACACAATATGATCCCAATATTACAATTCAATCACAGTACATATTTCACAATACATGGTGACCAATACAAGGTGGGATGGCCTTACACGGTTCCCTTTCCCAATAGAGCCTTTGTGCAGGCTGCACCTCGCGTCCCGCAGCACGTACTCCTGGACCTTGGAGTGTGCAGGGCAGCAACACTCGGTCGTGGACAACTCCTTTAGATGGAAGGTCAACAGGTTTCAGGCGGACCAAAGGGCCTCCTTCACCGAGTTGATGGTCTTCCATCAGCAGTTGATATCTGTCTCGGTGTGTGTCCTTGGGAAGAGCTCGTGGAGCACAGCGTCCTGTGTTACTGAGGTGTGGGAATGAACCGGGACAGATACCAATGCATCTCTCTCCACACTTCCCGCGTGAAGGGACAGTCCATCAGGAGGTGGATGATGGTCTTGCAATGCTGCAGCCTCGAGGGCAGCGCGCAGTGGTGCTGATATTCCGTGCATGTTGGAAGGACTGCACTGGAAGGGCCTTTCTCACCACCATCCAGGCCACATCCCGGTGCCTGTTCGTCAGTTCCGGCGAGGAGACGTTCTGCCAAATGGCATCGGCCGTCTGGTCAAGGAACTGCCCGATCGGAGCCACGCCCTCCTTTCCCTGCAGGTCACCCAGAACGTTTCGTGCCGACCACTGTCTGAGGGCTTTGTGGTCAAAGGGGTTCCTCCTCAGGGACTTCTCCACCTGGGACAGGTGGTGGGGGATGGTCCAGCTGGACGGGGCGTCCTGCATCTGCTCGGCCAGCGTAGAACCTGAGCGCGCGGTGATTTTTCCGCAAGCTCAGCCTCTTCTCAGCATCATTCCTGATTACTAAGGCTTCCCGTTCCGCTGTTCTGGGGAATGAGGTGGGTCAAGCAGAGCAAGTTTCAATGGGGGAATATTTAGGGAACAATGTTCATAGTATCATGAGTTTTCGATTAGTTATGGACAAGGACAAGGAGCAATCTAATACTTAATTGCAGGAGTGACAATTTCAGTGGGTTGAGATCGGATCTGGCCCGGGTTAATTGGAATCAAAGATTGGCAGGCAAAACTGTAATCGAATAATGGGTGGCCTTTAAAAAAGAAATGGTTCGGGTACGGTCTTGGTACATTTTCACGAGTGGGAAAGGTAGGTCAACCAAAGGCCGATCTCCCTGGATGACGAAAGAGACAGAGAGTAAGATGAAGCAGAGAAAGGGGGCGTATGACAGATATCAGGTTGATAATACAAGTGAGAACCAGGCTGAATATAGAAAGCTCAGAGGAGAAGTGAAAAGGGAAATAAGAGGGGCAAAGAGAGACTATGAGAATAGGCGAACAAAAAGGGAATCCAAAAGTCTTCGACAGGCATATAATTAAAAATGGAAAGCAAGAAGAGGGGTGGGTCCGATTAGGCACTAAAAAGGAGATTTACGCATGGCTGCAGAGGGCATGGCTAAGGCACTAAATGAGTACTTTGCATCTGTCTTTAACAAGGAAGAAGTTGCTGCCAAAATCACAGTAAAAGGGGAGGTAGTTGAGTTAATGGAAGGGCTAAAAATTGATTAAAAGGAGGTACTAAAAAGGCTGGGTGTGCTTAAGGTAGATAAGTCATCCAGTCCAGATGGGATGCATCCCAGGTTGCTGAGGGAACTAAGGGTGGAAATTGCTTAGGTAATGGACATAATCTTCCAATCATCCTTAGATACGGAAATGGTGCAAGACGACTGGAGAATTGCAAATGTTACACCCTTGTTCAAAAAAGGGTGTCAGGATAAACCCATCAACTACAGGCCAGTCAGTTTAACCTCGGTGGTGGGGAAGCTTTTAGAAAAAAGTAAACAGGGACAAAATTAATACCCACTTGGACAAATGTGGATTAATAAAAGGATTAATTAGATAGCCCTTTCAAAGAGCTGGCAAAGGCACAGTGGGCTGATTGGCCGCCTCTTGTGCCGTACCTGCTATGAAAATATGAAACTATGAACA
Source organism: Heptranchias perlo (assembly GCF_035084215.1). Classification (NCBI taxonomy): domain Eukaryota; kingdom Metazoa; phylum Chordata; class Chondrichthyes; order Hexanchiformes; family Hexanchidae; genus Heptranchias; species Heptranchias perlo. Next base: position 5,142,701 of record NW_027139612.1, on the reverse strand, counting down.
ACAACTTCAATGCCATAAACCTGAAACAAAATGGCAGCCAGTAAGGCAGTAATCTTATAGAGCGGCAAGCTGGGCATCTTACCGAGTTGCAAGGCGGCCATCTTATTGCGGGGCAAGGCAGCCAACTTACCGGCGGGCATGGGGGCAATGTCAAACAAATTGACCGCCATGAAAGTTGAACGAAATTGCCGCCCTGATCTTGAAACAAAGTGACCACCAATAAGGCATCCATCTTACTGAGGGGCAAGGTAGAGCTTTTTATGGTGAGAGAGACGGAAAGAGTTCATTTGCTGGTCCTGTTAAATTACTGTTGCACTATAGTTATAGATACACATTGAGCGAGACTGGCACTAGCTGATGTTTAACAGGAATATGGAGGTGCAGTGAGGGATTAAACACCAAAATGTGAACTTCTGCAAAAATAAATTGACTAACATTTGATTATTCTGACGTAATGGTTACCGAGAAGGAAAGACCAGACATTCGGAGGAAAGGTCCAATTAACCGTTTTGTGTAGCGAATGCAATTCTAGCTTCTATTAAATAAATCAGAATAAAATTGGACTCAATCTGAATGTGGTTCTAATCTGGGATTTTGTTTATTTCTCCATTATTCATATTTTTCTTTAATCTGAAACAATAACAGCATTTGTAACATTAACAGAGCAGGAGAGTGCAGCGGGACCCTGTCCACTTTAATAACACAGCAGACGGGTTAAGAGTACATTGTGATTTATCAGAGAATCCAGCAACTCACTGGGAAAGTTACACATGGTACAGATGGAGGATCAAAAAGGTGCAAAGTGATTTTACACTTTAATTTGGGGCAATGACTTTTGTCTCCACAATGTTTAATTTGATTAAAAACTTAATGTGCTCTTTTTTCCTAAAGAAATTTCAAGCACAGACCAGGGCTTCATAAAGAAAACAATTATTATTTATACACTATAAAAATTGACATTTGAATTTAAAAAACACTTTGGGTTTATGCCCGATTTAGAATTGCTTTAACCACAATAAAACAACACATTCTGAATTCCGAAAATGCAAAACCGTTTGGAAATCAAATGTCTATCTTGGAATAAGCCCATACAGGAAGTTATATCCTCATGGTTGGTTGAAGCATGCGGGAAAATTCCAGGTATTTTGATGGATGATGTTGCAGTGTAGCGTGGCTTTCTCTTGTATCCAGGTCATCGGCTTCATAGGCAATCTGTAAACCAGCATCGAGGCATCAAGCTGGGAGGTAGCGAGCAGTCATTAAGATTCCAGGTGAGGTGGTGCTGCCAGGAAGTGAAAGGTGAGTTTGGAGCAGTCGTGGTGGATCTGTGTCTCTCCACACTCAACTTCTGACCAGCTTTTAAAGAGATTTTTAACACCGGATCACACCTCTGGGACGATGGCTTCTCAACGATAGTTTCCTACAAATACAACCCACGATAGATTGACACTTCACTTGTTTTCTCTCATTGTCCACAACGTAACCTAGTTAAGTCGGCAGATTGTTCAACTACCTCTAGCCCTCCTGGAATCGTTCTTTTTGCTACGGTGATCTATCCTCTGCTGTGTGATCATTTACAATGTGTTATTAACAATCCTTTAAACAGCCCTTCCACCTTTGAACAGTCCTTTTCCTTCAGACATGCTGAAGTCGATTTCGTCTCAGGCTTTCGTTCAATAGATGAATGTTTACGACATAGAGCAGCTGGGAAACCCCTGCAGTAAGTAATGGTCAGGGTCAGGGACACAAGGCTGAGTGACTTTATTGTGCAGCCTCCAGGCATCACCTTGAGAAATGTCAAAATTAAATGCAGAAGAGTGTTACCCCAGAACAAACATGAACTGTCCAACCTGCTTCATCTGCTGCTGTTCTGCTGGTCAGCACTCTCACACACTCCAGGCTGATTACACAGTTTGTTTGGTTATTTAATGTTTTCTGTGTTCTAGTCTCACTCCTGCCCCTACCCTGCTGTCACTTTATATGTTTGTCCAACTTTCATTGTGTCTATTCTCTGTTTATGTCGTTTGTCCCTATTTATTTTCTGTCTGTTTTTCTATCTTGTTATTTCCACTTCCACTCCCATCACTTTGCACTTCTTTGTCAGTCTCTCTCTCTCGTTCCATCCATGTCTGTTTGCTCGCTCTCATTATATATATATATATATATATATATATATATATATGTATGTATATATATTAATATATGCTTTCTTTTACTCCTTCTTTCTCTCTTTCTATTTCTCTCCTGTCTTACAAACTCTCATTATTTATCTCATTCTCTGTGTAACTCTGTCTCTACCTCTCTTTGTTTCTATCTCTCTCCCACTCACACCCTATCCCTTTTATGTGAACCTGTTTTAATTTTCTGCGCTATTTAATCATGATATTTCTTTTGTCCCTTTGTTTTTTCTCTGTGTTCCCTCCTCTCTCCATCTTTCTCTCCTTCTGTCTCTCTCTCTCTCTCTCTCTATCCCTCTGTCTCTCTGTCCATCTTTCTCTCTTTCTCTCTGCCTTTGTCCCACTACCTCTCTCTTTTTCTCTATTTCTCTCTCTATCTCTCTCTCACCCGCTCCCTGTGTCGCTCTCTGCCCCTCTTTCTCTTTCTCGCTCTCACTCTCTATGTCTGTGTTTTTCTCCCTTTTCTCTGTCACTCTATCTCCCCCTCTCTCTTTCCCTCTCTTTATCGCTCCCTGTCTCAGTCTCTCACCCTTTCCCTCTTCGTGAATCATTGTGGCTTTCTCTCTCTCGCTCACTCTCTCCCTCCCTCTATCTCCCTTTCTCTCACCCTCTCTCACCCCCTCTCCATTTATTTGGAATGCACCCATTCTGATCAGTCCCAAAGCAGCTCCTTTGACTCCCAACTTTGCAAATTTTGATGTACGGCCATTTAGATGAAGTCCAGCTGAGATACTTGTGCCATCATTTTGCACAAAAATGCACGTGTTGCCTGCAGAATAAATCCTGCCTCAATAGATCAGAATTTCAATAAAATATAATATCAGAAGCATATTTCAGATCATTTAACGTCTCTGTGTGGCTAATATAAAATGTACTTTCCATCCCCTGGGAAGTGTAGGGATGGAGTATGAAATGAGATTTAGTTCTAGTGCTTGAAACCCTTCAGCTCTTTCTATGATTTCACGAATTTAACAATTAGTTTGAATGGGTATTTCACCGCGTTCTTCAGCTCCTCTCTGAATTTAGTTTGCGTCAGGACATAAATACACGTGTTTGTGCAGGAACTGAGAAGCTGCAGCATCTTCGCTGTTTGTTCTGTGATATAACCAGGGTCAGTGAAGGAGTAATAAGACCGAATGTCCACAATTCGTACATAAATGGAAAACACAACCTGTGTCAGCCACAACAGTATAAAACTGCCCGAGATACTGAAGAGTAAAATGATGGATTTCTTTCGGTTCTCCATCTCTGGATCACTCTGATTCTCTCCATTGCTGCGGCCCCGGAGTCCCCTGCGGACTCGACTGGACACTAAAATACGCCTGACCGTCAGGACATTGAGCAGCAAAATCAGACAGAACGGGACACAAGGGGTTAAAATGAGGTGCAACATCTCAAATGCGGCCCATGCGGGGGAAGTAAGGAAGCTCGGTTTAATCTCACAACCCCAGGGAACATTATCAATTATAAATCTAGGTTCATATATAAAGTACCAGGGAAGACTCTCTGAACAGCCCAGCACACTCACTGTTCCCAGAACCACAGCCGCCGTTCTCTCGGTGCAATATTTCGTTTTCAGCTTCTCACAACAAATGGCCACAAATCGATCAAAGGTGAAAGCAACTGTGAGCCAGACGGAAACCACTGTGGCTGCTTCAGTCATAGAGAGAATAAAACTACACAGGGGAGTAATATCCAGGAATGACCATGGGAGATAGAGCACATTAATTTTGCTGAATATCGGATCAGTGATAACGACCAGGAGATCGCCCGCTGCCATTCCCACCAGGTAGACACTGATACATTTGGAGAGACCGCACTTTCCTCGGGACAGGATCACAATCGCCACCAAGTTAACTGCAACAGAGAAACAAGTAATCAGAGAAATTACTGATCAGACCTGGAGCCAAAGCAGCATTTTGAGAGGCTCTGGGGTGAAATTTCCAGCTTTGTTGCTGCATCAAGGCGTGGAAAGTGATTGATTGACCTGGGCAGCGCTTTCGGGCAGAGAGATGTTTTTGAACACAATGATCAATAATGAATTGGGAGATGGATATAGAAAGTGAATAAAGTGAGCACTGGATCCACTGGAAGGGCTGAGTGAGGGCGCAGTGCCGGTGGGGAAGGGAGAAGGGGTTTTACACACCGGGAATCCAGCGGATAAAAGCCGGATTTGGGTTCCAGACGGACGGGGAAAGAGAGGGAAGGGTGGGGAATGTGAGGGGACAGGGGAAGGTGCAGCTGGTTTATTTTTCTGGGATAATTGATCCGACAGGGGCTGGCACTAAATGGGAAAGGCAGCTGGAGCCCGAGCCAGTGAGTGAGATTGGGAGGGGGACAAGGAAAAGGACATGTAGGAGCTGGAGGGGAGTCAGGAGCAGGAGATTTGGGAAAGTGGACAAACTGAAGCAACGGATGAGGAGACAGAGGATTCAATGCAGTGGGAGGAGAGGCTGGGATTCACAGGGAGAGACTGCAGCAGAGTGTGAGAGGAAATCTAATCTATGGGTCCCACTAACACAATCCATCTAATACATTCAACAGTTCATTTCTGTGGTTATTGGTGTCAGGGAACCTGTGTAGTTATAAAATGTGTACAATAAATTTACTTTGTAATTCATTTGAAATTAAATTAAAAAGTATTAATTAAATCAACCTCGTTGTTTATTGAATTCACTTAACTTTAACGTACTGTATCCGAACAATTCATTACAATCAAGACATTTCTGATTATATTTTTTTTAGCAAATTTTAATTTTATTTAGTGTTAAGTTGGAAAACAAGGAAAATTCACATAAACAGACTACGGACCTGACAGGGATATGAACATGAGGAGCGAGTCCCACAATAAAAACTCACCCAATCTGACCACATCATAATAACACCTTCAAATCACATTTTCAATGTTTAATTGCACTGGAATTTTCAGCAGTTCATTCTGATGAATTATTCACACCACAGCCTCTCGCTTTCCCTCTCAGTCGCCCTCTCTTTCACTCACTCTACTCCCTATCTCAAGTCCAT